>NC_056743.1:701372605-701532605 GCF_019279795.1 Protopterus annectens
GCCAGTCAGCATTAAAGTCTCCCAGGATGAAAGTTTTATGTTGCAGTGTGGTGGAGGACCACTGGAGTAGGTTCTCAAGAATGACTGTATTGTTTCCTGGTGGTATATAGCAACCAATTAAATTTATTAGCTTGTTTGGATTGATTTTTAGTTGGGCAAAGAGTGTTTCTGCTTTGTCTAGGTTAGGATGAATTATATTTAAAGACACTACTTTGAGGCAATTTTTATATAAAATGGCTATACCTCCACCTTTCTTGTTAGTTCAATCTTTTCTTAGACTATTATATCCTGGTGGGATAATCTCATTGTCTGAGATGTGGAGCTTAAGCCATGTCTCTGTTATAATAGTTCTATCAGGGGAGTATAGGGATAGGTAGGCATGAAGGTTGTGTATTTTATTGGAGATGCTTCTGATATTGATGTTAAATAAGAGTAGGTCAGTAGATTTTCTAGGGAGATGAAGTATGTTAATGGGGTGGTTGGGAATATGGGAGGTGGGGGTGTTTATAAAGAAGATGATGGTCCGGGGTTTGGATGGCTGTCACTGCAGCAAGTTAATTTGGAGGCTATGTGCACAATAGTCTTTAGCAGTTTATAGTGTCCCTGTCATAATGCAGAGAGAGAGTGGGTGTGCAATGATAAGGTAGTATTAGTCAGTGGGCCAGGGATTGAAAATAGCAGAGGAGATAGGTAAGTAGTGAAGGCTGGTGTAGATAGGTTTAGGGTTTGTAGAAAAGTAGGGTGGGATTTCTTGTAGGTGGGTTTGGAAGGAAGTCACAGGGAGAGTGATGATAGAGTGGGTAGAAAAGTTATATGTAGTAATAGCATGGTTTGATAGGTTGGTTTGGAATGTAATGAAAGCTGTAGCTTAGTTTGAGAATAAGTAGGTTGAAGTATACTTAGAAGAGATGAGGAGGAGGGTTGTGTGGGGTGTGGATAGGACAGGAAACAAGAAAAGTGTTTTGCAGGTAGTATGATAATTAGGTGGTGGGTGTGGGTAGTGCTATGTGAGTCAGATGGTCTGGTCTTATGTTTCTGATTAGTTAGGAGAATAGGGAGTGCATGGTTAGTGTGAAGTAAGTTTAGGTTTAGTGAGGGTGGGTGGAATTTGGGGGTAGGGTAGGGGAGCGGAGTGAGCCCAAGCATAGCTAGAGCAAATGGAGTGGGGCAGAGCCTAGAGCAAGGGATCTTAAGAAAAACAATCAGTTCCCAAGGTAAGAGACCTCTTAGAACCTATATGATGTGCTAGAATATGCCATGTGAGCATAAAGATGTATAAATTCAATGTAGGATGGGCAATTATGGCAACACAGGTGGGGTGTCCTTGATTGTGCTCTGGGTCAGAACATGGGTACAGGATAGAGGTGGTCTGAGCACAGGTTTTAATACACTATTGGGGTAGCTGAATAGTATTTGGCAGAGTTTGGAGACAGAGGTTTTAGGAAAGCAAGAATTCTGGCATTGGAGCTCCCACATTCCGTGTGCATGCCTAAACAGATCAGAGAGTTAGGATTAGAGGATATGCTTTACTGATGCACTAATTAAAATTTGTTTAAACACAACCAGAGATCATTACACAGGGGTAAATACTATAAGTTTGCAGGGCAGACAAAGGCATCACCACAATAAAGAGGATTCTGGATGGTTTCAGCTGTGTCACAGTTAGTTGTAAGTTGGTTCAGTAAGAGGGGCAGAGTAGCTAAAAAGAATGGATTAAGATGTTAAGGATACACTTGAGGAGACTAGTACACAGCAGGGATGGGTATGGGAGTATGTGGTGCCAGCATGTGGAGGAAGATGAGTGATTGTTTGAGGTAGAAAGCGTTAGGGGTGAATGAAGGTATGTAATATGGGAAAGAAAGCAGCACAGTGCAGTATGGAGTTTTCTACTGAGAAGCTGTAGTTGCTACAATAAGCTAAAAGATATACAGAACATAGTGCTATTGTACTTAAAATGGCTGTTAAAATGTACAACTTAAATACTATTGCATTTGCATATGGACAGTGTAGATTAAGGGGGGACTAAATAATTTAAATTTCTACAGAAGTACTTTGATAATAAGGTAGGTTTAAAACCAGGATGTAAGACTCCAGGTACTAGGCCACGTGCAATAGCTTACACACTCAGTCCGTACAGTTATAGGTTACCACATGCAAAGGCTTACACTCTCAGTCCGTACCAAAATATATCAAACAACGTTTGCATTTCTACACCAAATGTGGAGCAATACATAAGTAGGCTGGGTTTACTAAGTGCACTCTATATACAAAATGCAAATAATTAGATGCAGTCGCCCAGCTAGGGGAAACCAATTAAGCAATCAGACAGCGATAAAAATGTGAAAGTATGTTTTCACTTGGAAGGTGTCCCTTTGAGCAATCAGTAACTCTTGCTACTAATAGTAATGCAAAGCATTAAGAGGAAGTAAACGGCCTTGTTTTGCAGAGTAGTCTGCCATATCATACAGTTTTTTTTAATGAATGACCTTGTTACAATCTATTCAAATTAGCCATAACTATGCAATGAAATGCGGAGTCAAGCAAAATGCAGTTGTTCAGCAGTATTCAGTTACAATGAATTAAAGTAAAAATACACTTTGGAACACTAGAGAGCCATAACTAAGCCTTATACTGATGAGTCAAACAATAAACAGGTCATCAGTAGCATTCAGTAACAAGTTAAATTGCATTAAAGTAGAATATACACTTCACAACACTGTTATAGTGAATTTTACTATAGAAAGTGTAGTCAAGTTAACGTAAAGTTACAATGTTGCAATTCAATGTTCCAATTTGAATGTTTAGACTTGCCTAGCATGCAGGTAAAATACAGTTAAAGCACATAGCACATTGAAAAACACTCTTGCAATTAAATGTTACAGTTGGAAGTTTAGACTTGCCTGGCTTGCACACACGATGCAGGGCTTCCGATACCGTGGATACTAGGGGCAGACTGGCTGGAAAATGGTGCCTTTCCCAGGTAGTACTACTATTTGTCAACTCATTACAGGGAAAGAGGCAACAAGCCCATAGCGTGTATATTAAATCCAGCAAAGCCGAGAGCAAGGGATCTTAAGAAAAACAATCAATCCATTCCCAAGGTAAGAGACCTCTTAGAACCTACATGATGTGCTAGAATATGCCATGTGAGCATAAAGATGTATAAATTCAAATTGGGATGGGTAGTTATGGCAACACCAGGTGGGGTGTCCTTGATTGTGCTCTGGGTCAGAACACGGGTACAGGATGGAGGTGGTCTGAGCGCAGGTTTTAATACACTATTGGGGTAGCTGAATAGTATTTGGCAGAGTTTGGAGGCAGAGGTTTTTGGTAAGCAAGAATTATGGTATTGGAGCTCCCATGTTCCGCGTGCATGCCTAAGCAGATCAGAGAGTTAGGATTAGAGGATATGCTATACAGATGCACTAATTAAAATATGTTTAACCACAACCAGAGATCATTACACAGGAGTACATGCTATAAGTTTGCAGGGCAGGCAAAGTAGTCACCATGATGCAGGGGATTCTGGATAGTTTCAGCTGTGTCACAGCTAGTTGTAAGTTGGTTCAGTAAGAGGGGCCAAGTAGTATAAGTTTGCAGGGCAGGCAAAGTAGTCACCATGATGCAGGGGATTCTGGATAGTTTCAGCTGTGTCACAGCTAGTTGTAAGTTGGTTCAGTAAGAGGGGCCAAGTAGTATAAGTTTGCAGGGCAGGCAAAGTAGTCACCATGATGCAGGGGATTCTGGATAGTTTCAGCTGTGTCACAGCTAGTTGTAAGTTGGTTCAGTAAGAGGGGCCAAGTAGTATAAGTTTGCAGGGCAGGCAAAGTAGTCACCATGATGCAGGGGATTCTGGATAGTTTCAGCTGTGTCACAGCTAGTTGTAAGTTGGTTCAGTAAGAGGGGCCAAGTAGTATAAGTTTGCAGGGCAGGCAAAGTAGTCACCATGATGCAGGGGATTCTGGATGGTTTCAACTGTGTCACAGCTAATTGAAAGTTGGTTCAATAAGAGGGGCCGAGTAGCTGGTGTGCACACAAGATGCAGGGCTTCCAATACCGTGGGTACTAGGAGCAGACCGGCTTGAAATGCTGAGAGTCCTTATGATAAGAAAACAAACCCTCAGTTTATTATATAAGCATTTAGTACTTTGCCTTAGGTAACGAGAATATGGCTGAAAGAGCAGGACTGTAATATTAAATGGTACACGAGTGTAATATATGCTGTCCTATGTCAATCACAAATAGCATTTTACACAGATTAAACATTAAGGAAAAGAATCTGTGAACATGTCGTGATGTTAAAAAGCATCATTTTAAAATGCTTTGCATAAACACTCCCAAGAATTCATTCATTTTAAAATGTTTGCATTTCTAATATTAGACAAAATAAAAAAAAAAAAACTAGAAGTGGACTGTGGGAAGAAGCTACTGAATATAAATAGTTAATATGGCACATGAATTTAAACATTTGTAGAACAGCAGGTATTAACGAAAGTATTTCAACAGTGTGTTAATAACAAGAGGATCATAACTTACCTATTTACATTTGAAAATGTTATCTGCTTATATTTCGTGTATTTTATTATATTTAGTTATGATTTTTATTTTGTGTTTTAGTGTTAAATTGCCAGCTGAATTTAACCATGGTCATGTGACTTAACTTTTGATTTAAATAACGTGTGCGCTGTGTACTAAATTAGTTCTGAAGAAGTTCTTACATGACAGAAGAACTCAGCTTTTTAATGAAGTGACTTGGCCACTGAACCTGACAGTGTTTGGTGGGTTTTATATGTTTTATTATGCTGCTGAATGCCAGACTGACCCTAGAAAGAAGGATGGCAAAAAGGCAACAGTCCATATAATACATGAGCAGAACCTGCTCCAGCTAGGTACCAACGACCCAGTTTGCAATCCTCATTAAATATGTGAACACAGACCAAGCTTTTAGCTTCACATATATATTGAACTGAAACTTTATGGAAGAAAGCAGCAGTGAGTTTTATTACTTCAGTAGAACGAGGCGTAACCACACCATTCAAAGAACATTACATTTGTTATGACAAAAAGTAATGTGTTTTATTAGCTCCTAGTGCCTTAGTACACTGAAGCCAAACCCCATCATTCAGAGCTTTGTTATATTTGTTGTAAAGGAAAGTATATGCTTAGACGGTCTTGTTTTCCTTTTATAGATGATGCAAACATTATCAGTTACTCTGATATCATAGTTTCTTTGTTGTTAATACCCAACTTATCTGCAGTCATTCAAAGTATAAGTACTTTTTCAACTTGATTCTTTTGTTTTAAAACAAAAACTGCAAGCAGTATAACTTAAATCCATGACACTAGCTTTGGAATAAAAAAAAAGTTTGTTCTCAAATAAACCATGTTTTTATGGAAAATTTTATAGGGTTCTTTATACATCATTGACTGTAAGTTAGAAATCCTGTCTGTAGTCCATGTTACCAAAATAACATTTTCAAAGTGAGATATTTGAAACACACAGAAGTAATCTCCAATGGCTGTAAAGTCAGCTTATTGATTATTAAAATGAAATTTCTAGGATTTCTTTTTTTGTTTAAAACTAGAATACAAGGATGAAAGATTGGCCAGATATTATAAAATCGAATGAGTAATGCAAGAAAAAATGTTTAGGCCACCTTCATAATATTAAACAGAAACATGACCCTTTGTTATGTCAGTCAGAATTCATCTGAGTCCATATTGTTGGACTCAGAACATTGAGTCTCATTTCTTCTTCCACAGAGTCTATAAGTGCACAATCAAAAAAATAAAACTGAAAAGCCATTTCTTCGAAAACATTTTACATGACATATATACCATGAACAGCTCTTTTGCAGTAGGGCAAGCCCTGGTGCACCCCCCATTTGGGGGGTTCTGCCCCCACAACCCCCACTTAATTATATATTCTAAATCCACTGACTCATAACAGTGGAGTAAAGAGAAAACATCACACACAGTGAATCAGTGCTGAGGCACAGCCACAATCATCTACAAATCTGGGGGTACAACCTCACAGTAAACATTAGCAATCCACACAAAATCTTCTAAATTGATACCCTAACAAATCCTGTAATTAAAAATGATAGCATGAGTGTCATCTCTGCACTTTAGCAGTTTTTGATGACATGGATCTTTAGTCAAATGTACTTTCAGTCTTTTTTTCGACAGTTTATGTTTCAGTCAAATCAACATTCATTCAAACGTACTAGAACCATACACACACACACACACACACACACACACACACACACACACACACACACACACACACACACACTTGTGTGTGTGTGTGTGTGTGTGTGTGTGTGTGTGTGTGTGTATATATATATATATATATATATATATATATATATATATATATATATATATATATATATATGTGTGTTCTTCTTTCGACTTTTCCCGGTTAGGGGTCGCCACAGCGGAACTCTGGTCCGCTAATGATTGGCAGTAGATTTTTACGGTGCCAAGGTGCCAGCCCGACACCCAACCTTCAACAAAGGCACGCCCATTCATGCACGTCTTTCGAATGCCACTCGACCGTGGGGAGGACATGTAGACTCCACACAGAAGGCGCTCCAGCCAAGAATCAAATGGGAGAACCTCTTGCTGTGAGGCAACAACGCTACTGCTGCACCACTGCGGCAATATATAGGAACACTTCACAATGCCAAAATCCTGAAAGATCAAATTTCATATAGCCAAGACCATATGATCGAACTTTCGGAATCCCAACATTGTGAATGGAGATCTGCATAAAGCATGTAATTGGGGATTTCCCTTTTCCTCGCTGTAGTGCGATCTCAGAGTTGGTATATTTAAGTAGCGGGGATGTGGGGGGGTGCAGGGGAGCTTGCCCCCTGCGGAAACATTTAAATTGTTTTTTTGGGGGGGGGGTTTATTTTGGAATTTTGATATTCCAAAGCATTGATCATATGGTCTCAGCCATATGAAATTCGATGTTTTGGAATTTCGAGATTCTGAAGTAAATGCATATATATATATATATATATATATATATATATATATATATATATATATATATATATATACACACACACACACACACACACACACACACACACAGATACATGCATACATATAGATAGATAGATAGATAGATAGATAGATAGATAGATAGATAGATAGATAGATAGATAAAATCATGGGAGATGTGGGTGCAGGGGGGCCTTGATCTCTTGCAAAACACTTTTTATTGCTTTTGTTAAAGCTGGCTAATATTTGACTATTTACTTTCATTCTAAATGAAGTAGTAGCATTTGATAATTTGTCAGGAATCAATAGAAACCCCTATCCATATTTTTAGAGCTGTTATTCTAGCTAAAGGTATCTAGATTCCTTTAAGACATTTAAAACATTACCAGAAACCAAATGAAATGTAAGGTTTAGCAGTATATTCTCCAGAATGATAGTTTGCATGCTTTAAGAACTGGATGAAAGACTTTACTCTCCTTTACTCTCCTGAAAGGATAAGAAATCAAGGGACATGTATGGGATTGAATGTGTATGTCCTATTATCCCTAGGAAGTTATAAGATACAGTATCAAAACTCATTTTATAGGGAAAACTAAAATAATCCAGCGTCACTTCCTTGACAGTCTGCTATATAGGAGTCGTTCAAAACACTGTCCATCCTAGAGAAATAGTCTCACAGGATGCAACATCTGTTAAAGAAACTGTGCCAAAGCAAGAAAAAAAGACTGTATGCAATGGAAAACATTTTGCAGTCCCAAAGTTAATAACTCTAAACACAGAGAGTGATTATCATCCAACATTCATGCAGATAGGGAACCTACAAAGACAAATTAAGAAAATGGATAACACGTTTAACATTAGAAAAAACATAGCAGGTGAAGTAATTTCCCCATGAGCCCCTATATTTTATTCAGAGGTAAGTTTTTAAGTATCCCTCCAATCATAAAATGAGCACACAAGATTACTTCTACAATTATTATAATAATAAAAAAAGAAAGCATTACATTTTCAGACTGCAGTGATAGAATATTAGAATGTGGGGTACTTACATATTATCACAACTAGATTCCAGAGTCACTGCATAATATTGTAATTTCCAATTGTAGCAGGCGAAATCAGCAAATGTATGTGTCTTCAGTATAATCCGTATCACTCTGAGTTCTGTAAATGTCTTTCGCCGAACTGATTTTACTTCTGAATGATCACACCGCCATGTAGTTTTGCTGTGGCATAGTATTGTTCGGAGACATTTCTGCCCTGCTTTCTTAAAGAATCCCAGTGAAAGCCAAAAATGGCATGGGGAAAAATGAGTAAAACCGTGGGCAGATTTAAATTAAACACTGCCATTTGTAAACTTAGCTGGGGCAATCAAATGTTTGGAGGGACATAAATGTAATGAAGGATATGACATTCCAACCTCACACATTTGTCACTCCTATCGTGACTGATTTCCTCAATTCTTTGCTCGAAAAATGCTGTTTTTATGTCTGACACAAACACAAAATAATAGGACAGCCACATGCCCAACAGGTATGCTTAGGATGACAGATTTCACCAGTAAATGTATGAAATCATGAAGCAGTTCTCTGTACAGAAATGTACAACTGTGCAAAAGTGATGGCATGGGCTTAAACTGTTGCTGGTTGAAACAGCCACCAGCGCTGAACGAGTAAAACTGCTCAGGCTGTTAGGACAGTTCTGGTTCCATCATTGTCTGCCCCAGTACCCTCAAAAAAATGAAAAAGAATCAACAGGTAGAAAGACGTAGTAAGGAGTGTTATTTTCTCCTCCTAAGAAACTTTGACTACTGTTATCTGGCAGGACTATGGCTTGCAAAACACCAGTTTCTCCTGTTCAGAATCTGGTTGTGATAATATGTAAGTACCGAATGTGGAGAGCAAAACATTTTGCGACCAACACTGCAAACTGCCACTGTGTCTGTCAGATTTGTTTCCAAAAAAGAAAAGCTTTCATGACAGTAATCAAAGACTTGAGGGACTTGGGAATCACTGTTTATTTATTTTAAGTTTCAGCCAGCTATGTATTCACGTGGAAGAACAACAACCACAGTTTGATTTCCTCTGTGGTGTAGAGCAATATGCATATAAATTACTTGCCAAAAAAAAAATTGACCCCCTAAATGATCCCAGGCTGATGAAATTTAAAACAATTACTTTGAAACCTAAACACAAAAATCACTCTACATTGACAAAAATCACTTTACATTGATGACACTTTAACCACCTTAAAGAAAATAGATGAAAAACTTCGTTCTCATGAAACTGCTACATCACTATTGTCTAAGTGGACTCACTTGTTACATTCAGCATTTGATACTTCAAATCATTATATCCCTGTACAAGATATTGTTGAGTCTAATGAAATAACAATGGATTATTCTAGTTCTGAACCCACTGGTAAAGAACCAGTACAGATACTATAGTCCCTACAGAAATTAGAATTAATACAAACTATGTCTGAGACTGTCAGATGCAGTAAGCTGCCATGACGACTTGTTGATTCACAGTGCCAGACTTATCGTATTAGTAAGTAAAACTTGTCAACCAATTCAACCTTGTTTTTCTTCTTTTCTGTATTTATGCGCTTGTGTTCCTACAGCCTCCACACTGTGTGTCTGATTCCCTAGTGTATGACGTGTCTGAGGATTTTTCTTTTTCTTTCAATTAAGATTGATCGTGATTGAGGGATATGTTTTTCCATTTGGACAGTCAAGGGTATGAGGCAGGTCTGTCCATATGACTTTTTTCCACATTGTATTTTAGAGTAATTCCTTCCATGACTATTGATATTAGCTTTAGACATACTCCATACATGCATCTACAATGGTATCCCAGAATGGTGGTGACACAGAAACTTGTTTCATTCATGATAATTGACTTCCTCTGTCCTGTAGTAATTACGAAGTACCAGACATAATTTCTGCCTTTTTTAGGAATTAAATCTATTGGCTTCTTCACTTTGTCACCTATCAATTTGGTTCATTGCCATCTATAAAAGCATTAAGCAAAAGTACATCTATTTGCTGAAACTACTTTAATTCAGTTTTATTTGTGCTATACTGTTGCAGGTTACATATAGTCCTGGAAAATGATATGTTCATGTAGATCATTTATACTGGTAATGCAAACAGTTTAAAGAAATGTTTTTTTCTTTTTAACAGTGTTAAGAAAGGATGGCCTATGGACTGCATGTCGAAGTCAGTTGTCTATTTTCTTATTATGAGAAATTGTACAAAGCAGTTGAGTAATACAGGAGTCCCTTTTTAAATTGATTTCTGTAATGTGTTATACATTAATGCATTCATGTTTTCACAAACATCCCTTTTTGCTGCTTTTTGGGAGTACATATTTAATCTTCTATTTCCAGTAATCCCTGTGGACATGAAGGCGTGTATATTAATTTGTGGCATTGCTGCCTGTTCCACACTATCCATGTGCTAGCAAGATTAAGTTCATAGTTACTTGATATTTAGTAAATGCAGCTTATTTGTCTTGGTGTTGTCCAGAATAACTTTAATTTAATTTTGTGGTACTGTATACTAACTATGCTGTTCCTTCTTACAGTATAGACACAAGCTTATAATAGTCTTGCAGTGGCTAATACTGAACCACACAACTATAATGAGTAACACCTTATGGGGATACTGGAGTACCACAAGGAAGAGCTGTTATTCCAATATTACTTACTCAGGTACCTTTTCTACAAGAAATCAAGCTTTTAGAACAGGATACTAGCAACGTGTTATGAAGGAGTCCACTATGTCTCCTTGATTTACATGAGCTGACGCCAGGTGTACCTGAGTCACATGAGCTCATAAATGACAGCCCAAGTACACACATTCAGACAATGCATCCCATACCTTACTATATTTTCCATTTGTTAACCCTCTTTTCCTCAAACATCTTACTTCACCTCCTCCTACACCTTCCCACCTTACACTTGTAGTTTTCCTAAAGTACTACATCCTTAACACATCCTTGTCCACCATTTCATTAATTGTATATATGGCTTTGTAGGCTCTATTGCTGAACATACCCTTAAAAAATATTTATCACTGTTGTGTGTATATATCTCCTGATCTGATGTACCTTAACTATTTCTGCATCATAGACTGTGTATTTTTATGTATTGTAAAGTGTCTGTAACTGGAGCTTTTCTCCTCGGGTCTCCACTGAAAATGGGTTTCTAGCCCAGCTGGACTAACCCGGTTAACAAATGTCAATAAATAAATAAAATAAATAAATTCAAGTACTCAAGAGCATTACTTTGCCCTCATTTCTTAGACAAAAGCCTAAATTCTCACTATGTTGCAAAAATATGGCACACACTCCCGCTATCTGTAAGAACTACTACTAACCTAACTGCCTTCAAAACTGTACTAAAACAAGACTTGAACAGCTCTTAGCTGTGTCCATGTACTGATCCAGGCTAATCTTCTCCACAAACATGCCCAATCTCTCTCTCACAATCTCTCCTCCTATCCTTCCCTCCTGCAAACCTATTACTTTTATTTTCAGTTATGTTGAGTTTTTCTACTTGTAAAAATATCCACTAATCTCCATGTCACAATGTACCTATAACTTGCATTGCTTGTTACATTGTATTTGCTCTCTCTTTTATAAAGATTGTATATATCAGTCGGTAACATGAACTTCTCTCCTCCAGTAAAGCAATGCCTTTCGGCTTCTCCCATTAGGGGTCGCCACAGTGGATCACCAGTCCACAGATTAATTGGCAATGGAGTTTTTACGGTATTGACTTTTCAGCCCGGCACCCAACCTTCACAAAAGGCACACACACACACACACACACACACACACACACACACACACACACACACACACACACACACACACACACCTACCTGCATGTCTTTAAAACTCACTCGACCGCAGGGAGGACATGTAGACTCCACACAGAAGGTACTCCAGCTGAAAACTGAACCAGAGGACCTCTGCTGTGAGGTGACAACGTTTACCACTGCACCACCATGGCAATGATGAGCTTCTCTCCTCCAATAATATTGTATTTTTCTTTTTTTTTTTTTTTTATATAATATCCACAGATCTCTGTATCATAGTAATATTGTATCACCTTGTTTTATAAAGTTTGTAAATATCTGTTTTTATCAAATCTGTACATATTAGTCTGTAACTGGAGCTTATCTCCTCGGGCCTCTGCTGATAATGGTTCTTTCTGACCCAGTCAGACTTTCCTTGTAAACAAATGTCAAATAAATAAATAATTGCACCATTCTCTCACTCACAAATATACAAACACAGAAACACACACCTACATTCCTTTATTAATCTCACTATGAGACTGTCGCATGTTGGAAAAAGGTTAATCACTGACAGGCAATGTAATGCCTGCCTGATTCTGTCTCTGGAATGCAGGCAACCTGCAACTAAGTAACATATGAGTATTTACAATCTCAGATTATCTGAGCAAGTAACTTTAAGACATTAAGAAATTGGGAAGGGATGGAATAATTTTAGTACATCTAAGAAAAAACAAAAAATACGATCCAAGAATATGTTAAAAAAAAATAAGAATCAAAGTTTAAAAAATTGGTATACAAAGAGTACTATCCCAGATAATAGGAAAAATGCTATTATAAGATAAATGCTTTATTTATTAATTACATAGACTTCATTAAAAATTGGTAAAACTATTTACACAATGCTTTTAAAACCTTACTTGAATTATTATGTGACCCTACTTTTTTTTTTTTTAGTTTAATCTATAAAGACTGACTATTCAGATATGTCTGGCAGCCATAACCATATAATTAATGAATTAATTAAATTAAAAAAATGGATGGTAGTTAAAATGCAAAAAAAATATTAACATAAGTAGGCTTGCAATATAAGCCATATTTAAAACATTTGTGAATCTGGTATTTGTACACATAAACATAAAAATAAATAATACCTGTGTCTAAAAAAGAGTTAGCAAAAGTTAAAAATGTAGTGGTTTGATTAATACATTCAGTAAATTTATGCAAATGTTGTAGAATGTCATTACATAACACAAAAAAGCAGCAGGGCAGTTTCATGAATGGCTAATTTCTACACCGCTATTATGAGTGTGTCATGGTGCAACTCGCACACAATAGCACCCCACTTTGTATTCATTGAATAGCTCTATAAGTCATGTAGAGCTGTCAAACAAAGGTAAACAGCAGAGTATGCTAATGAAAGCATAAGCAGCTGAATTACAAACTAATTAACCAATCCAGTATGGCAGAGCCATTTAGGAAGCTATAAAGTACCGTGTAGAGATGGAGTAGCCCTTTGCCATGAACACCAAAACCTATTGGAATACAGCCGCCATCACACTTAGAAAAAAAAAGCAATGTTAGGGGATGCTGCTCCTGCTCTCTTGTATGTATATGTCCAGTGGGCTCAAATCTGTGCTGCTGACATTGCATATAGGCCCGTCCAAGGAGAAGAAGGGTGTTCAGACCCTGTTTAACATATCATGGATTGTAGGATATTGAAATAGTGGAGCAATACAGGACTGGTAGGGAAACACTACAGGAAAGCTGCAACCTCTGCCATCCCCACCTCAGACCCAGGGGAAATCTAGGAGAACCTGTACCAGTGGAAACTAAGGCATATGTACCATTAAGGATAACAGCTACTGGTGCATTCCAGAGACCCACAAGGGATATACCAGAAGGTGTCACAGGCCTTAGCTTCCAGAATATTTCACCAATATTTAAATGCTATGCTACAACACACAAGGGAGCACATCTATTTTCCATACACACCAGAGCAGAGAGCAAGAACAATGCAGGAATTCTCTGCTGTAGCACATTTCCATGAAATCTTGGGGGCCATAGACTGCAGTCAAATAGAAATAAAAGCCCTACCTGGTTAATAGAGAAGGTCATTCATCAACAGGAAGGGGTTCCACTTAGTCAACTGCCAGGTTATCTGTAATGTCTGAGGAATCATCCTCAATGTCTGATGTCTGTGCAGACAACCCAGGTAGTTATCATGACTCAATCATATGGCAACACTAAGCAGCTTTACACAAGGTTTGCTAGGGGTAATGCTCTACAAGGCCATCTACTGGGTGATACAGGTTATGAGCTGAAACCGTGGCTTATGACACTCATTAGAAATCCTTGTGAAGTGATACAGCTGTAGACTGCTGCAGGGGGACTACACTGGGTCTCAGTATAAAACTGAGGCTTGGAACAGAGTAGCTAAGGTTGTCTCCAGTGCAACTGGCATCCCACATACTGGAGAGAATTGTCATTACCACTACAGCATCCTGAAACAGTACAAGAAGGACCTCCTTAGCCAGCGGAAGGATGAGTTTAGGACTGCCGACATCCCACGGTTGTGTAAGTATACTGATCTATCTGTATTATATGATATAAAATACAGTACCCAGACAAGACTATTATTCAATATGTTTTCATGTCTCTTCTTGTTGTTTTCTGTTTTGTACAGCTGCTAAAGACATTGCAACTAACCGTGAGGTGCACCATGAGAGGTTACGCCTCAGAAAGGCATGAGGTATGTATGCATCAGGTCTTAATGTAAGCCCAATAACTATTATAGCTGTATGCAGTATTGCAGTACTGTAATAAATAGTGGTATTTATGATATCATAGCAGTGCAACTTGTTAAAGGTACAACAGAGTTAGACCTTCCCATCTTACCTGGACGTGGCAAATGTGTATAGACTGGATAATCATGTGTTCATTGTCTGAAATTATGTAGTCATGTGATATGCCATGGATCTAATTCTGTCTCTTTCTTTTTTGTCTCACCCCCCTTTCTTTTTTTTTTGTGGTGGGGGAATATTTTATATATCTACAAATGTTCTGTTGACATCCATTTCTGCTTACAAAACCTGACCTGCTGCACAGAGATGCAGACTGACCTCTGCGGATCAGCTCACCATCCCTCCACAAATTGTAGCATTGACTCCCAGCTGTCAGCACTGCCTCCACAACCCCTGACTTACCTGCCCCATCCACATCTGGTAGCACTGATCTGGCAGCTGTTGCACTGGTACCCTCCGAGGTAATATTAGTGGAGGTGGTAATTTTGTCACTCACCAAGAGCTGACAGGGCTGGTCGAGGATATGGAAAGGGGCCTCAATGTCTGAACTGGCCATGTAGAAAAGATGCTTCATCACATTGCCAAGATGATTCTACATTGAGAACTGAGACAGGAAACAGTGATGACAGCTCTGAGGGTGAGGACTAGATTCTCCCTCATCTCAGGCATGACATGGGTGTACTTGTGATACCTCCTACTCATCCTCAGTCATGGTGTCCCCCAACCTTTTGTGTCCATCACCATCCTTGTCTGTCTTGTTTGTCCTCTGTGTCTGCACCTGCTTTCTTATGTAACCTTCCTACCCAGCCCTCACATTCCTAAGCACCTCCCCCAACATCTCTATCTCTTTGAAATAAAAGTGCAAAAAATGAGCACCCATCCCACAAAAAAAATTATGACCCATACATAGCTCTCCACTTCACCTATGTGCCTCCTTGACACACTGGCTTTATAACATTATTCTGTTGTTCTAACCTATCCTTGGTGTGATGACAGTCCAAAATAAGCAAATTCTGGCTATACTTCTGTATTTATGTTGTGAAGAAGTGGATAACTATGTTTCTATCCTGCTGCCTTCCTGCATATTCCTCAGTTCTTTCCCCATGTCCTCTATTCTGCTTGCCCCCCCATTTTGCCACTTTCTTATCAACTCCTTTATTACACGTTTAATCTCGTCAAAAAATAGAATCACACACAGCAAAGATAACCAGAAATGGCTCATAAGAAAGCCTTCACTCATTTTACTTCATTATTTGCGCAGACATTGGCATCACACACCAATGACAAGTGGTGGTTAATGGCTGCTCATATCCTATAGCAAAACCTAATCAATTTTTGCCATCACCCACAGTAGTCCGATTATCCTCATGCATAGGTGCTTAAATATGCTGCACTATCAGAATACAGAGTAAAGGCATGATAAAGGTGATACTTTGAAACAGCTACTCTAACAGTTCTTTGACTACTGGATGCATTAAAGTGCAGCTTCCTATGTGGAGTGTTGACATAAATCACTGGTCCGAAGATTGCTTTTTGGCCATAGCATCAAGGGTACAAGTCCAGATGTGTGTCACATTATTTCTTACTGTGAAATTATTCTTCTATGATATGTTTAATGACATACATCTTAAATTTTATCAATTAACAAACTTTCATGAACTGATTTTGAATACTGTTGCAAAAAAAGTATTTTCAAACACATCCATGTCCATAAGAACAAATTATTACACCATCCTTACTCTTCCCACGTCAGCATCAGTTATAATAATAATTCTTCTTGACAACGGATCATATCCACCATTTGGTGCCTGTTTTATAAGTGTCTTTCCCATGAATGAGTTACCTATGTATCTCTCTAAGCCCCTTCTCTTTTATTAGTTGTAGTGCTCAGGAGTTGTACGATGTCTGGCAATGAGCAACTGCAGTATGTCATGCTAATTATCACTTCAGTTGTTATTGCATAATGTGGTGACTGTTTGCCTTATACCTCATTGTATACTCAGTTAACTTGTGAAGCATGTCTCATGTGCATTCGGCATAAAAAATTATTTCAGTAGCTACAACATATGCCATGTTGCGAGGAAACATATTTATAATAGTCATTACTGTGTATTCTTAAAGACATGATAAAAAGTTAATACAATCAGTTCCGACATTCTGTAAAATCATCTACATACTGGAGTTGGAAGCTGCTATAACTCTTCTTTTTCATTTAGCTCAGAGAGTTTGCACCTTGTGCCACACAGAAAGCTAAGTTAACAGGTGAATTTCCTCCATTAAGTACTGTCCAGAGTTCTGATGGCCGTGCATCACCTCTAGACCTGTTTGCACTGTAGAAGGCACACCAAATGAAGTTTTTCTGTTTCCTTCAGCAGAGACCTCTGTTTGCTCATAGTGTACTGTGATACAAATGAGAAGGCAATCACAACACGTAATGGCTGAAGTGAGCTTTGGAGCTAACATTGAAAGGTATAATAAAACACGTGGAACACATATATACAGCATGTGAAGATAAAACAGATCTGTTGTAAATGTAATCAGAATCACAACATTTCCTCTGTGATTCTTATTTGTGCAAAGCTTGCTAGGGTGTACCACTGAACACCACTAAACACTGGTATTCACAGTCCAAGTTCAACACATCATAGTATCATCATGCATGCACTAACACTTTTCCAACCTTCAGGCAAATGTGTTTCTCAGCATTGCGCTTTCAGAAGTGATTTGGAACAAAAATAAGTATTGCTACTGGATGATATTACTTCATTACATGGAAACTGTGTAATGTATTCATGTGAAATGCAGTAAACTGTGTGGTTAATTGAGTTTTGTGTTTCATGGTTAGAAATGAGAGTAAGAAAGACACAGGAGATAATACATGAGTATTTGGAGAAGAAAGAACAAAGAACCAAGATTTTGGGAGCAGGTGATAAAATATGAGGTAATAGAATAGGATAAAACTAATTTTTTTTTTAGTATTAAACTCGGATCAACTTGTATATATGAACTTTAGAATTCAAACAAGCTGTGCGCAGGTCCAAAAATGATTTTGTTTAACCATAAATAATAGATTTCTAATCGAGACTAGAACAGAAATAGTAGATTTTATAATCAATACTAGAACAGAAATAGTAGATTTTATAATCGAGACTAGAACAGAAATGGCAGGCCAGAGAAGAATAATAAGTGGAACATATAAGGGAAGTCTTGTACCTGGAAGAAGATTTAAGATCTGCATAGAGATGTTTCTGTTGAGTTGGAATAAAATCACGTAAGAAAGAAGTAAACATGTTGTTATCTTTAGTAATGATGCTGGGTAAGAAAGCTATAACTAGAAAATGAAAGCCAAAGACAAACCATCAATAATAATGAAGGTAAAACATTACGCTATAGATTAAAAATATGGAACTGAGAACTATCAGAGATCAGAAACAGAACGTCATAGTAAAAAAGGGCTGTCTGGGATGCTGTATTGAAATATGAACTTGAAGGGGATGTTGACATGGAACAAAGTGCTTAAGATCAATAGCTATTTAATAAAGTAGAATCCAATACAAGCTGAGAAGTCACTGGCTCACTTGTAGTATAGGGTAAATAAATATGATCACTAATTAATTCCTGATCTCAAATTAGGCTGTAAATAGCTAATGTGTGAGTTTAACTCTTTTTTTTTTTGCTGTAAGATCAATGGCAAGATCTAGTAGAATAGCTGGTCAACAGCAAGTTATTGTTAACTGAATGTAAGGAGTAACTGTCTGATGTAATGCTGCTTCATGAGTGTTGTATAAGTGTTTAACTGCAAAATGACTGCAATCGCAATCAGTGCTGAAATAAAAAGTGCACCATGCATGGGGATAGCACAGTATGTTACACTGAATTAGGTTTTTAATAAAGTATTTACATTGCTCAAAAAAAATCCTTTAATTGACTGGATGAGTGGGTTTGACTGCTTTTAACTGGAGCATGTGTACATCACAAGAGACCAGCCTGCCAGCTATTTCAGTTAAGAAGCTTTGAGTAGCATCTTGCCCTCACCCAAAATGATGCCAGCATATGAAGAAAAAATGATCATTTTCAACAATTGGTTAAACTACTGGTGTCATTCAAAGGGGATCCAGTACTTGTCAGCCTGGGACGACATGCTTGACAAGCCACGTTGCTTTGCCAGAGACGGCTTGCACCTGTCGCCCCTGGGCTTTCGAATACTGGCCAAGACTCTTGCCGCCCCAATACTTCCTTTTTTAGGCAAGGCTCAAAAGACAAACCCGCCTCCATAAACAACAATAATAAACAAAAACTGAGGGTAATGCTGCTCAACACCAGAAGTCTAAACCTCAAAATGCACACACTCAAGGCTCTCCTTAGTATGGAAGAAATCGACGTATGTGCAGTGACAGAAACCTGGTTCAAGGCTCCAGAGAGCACCCCAGCACTACCAGGCTATAACTCCTACCATACCTTTAGGTCCCAAAACCAGGACCGGAACACAAAAGTAGGGGGTGTGTCCATATTCATCAAGAACACCCACACCTCCAGGTTAGTAGCACAGCACGTGGAATCTGAGACCATCCAAGTGCAATTGACAGCGGGTAAATTGACTGTTCAATTTATAGCTTGCTACAGATCTCCCACCTTGTCTCAGGACCCTCACACAGCATTCCTGAGAACATTAGAAATTATGAAGATTCTACCCAACACCATGCTACTGGGTGACTTCAACTATCCAAACATTGACTGGGAAAACTACTCAAGCTCAAATGCCCTAGCCCAATGCTTCCTTGAGTTTATAAACTCAAACGCCCTTGAACAGCTGGTCACCACTCCCACAAGAGGTGACAACATACTGGACCTGGTCATCACCAACATGGGGAACCTATGTTCCACACCTGAGGTAAACTCGCCATTGGTAAGATCAGATCACAAACTAATCACACTGGACATCCACATCCCGATCCCCCCTCCCCCCCCCCAGTCAAGGAAATCAAGGTAAAAAACTTATCTAAAGCCAACTTCACACTCCTCAAGACCGAGGTGGGAAGTTTCAAAGCTCCCAGTCAAATGGAAAATGATGACCCATCGGCAGAATCCTTTACAAGTGCATTCTATGAACACCTTCAAGAATGCATGGACCGAGCCATCCCAAGTAAAACCAAGACCAACTCCTCAAAAAAGAAGAAGCCAGTCTGGTGGACCCTGGCCATAAATAAACTTTACAACAGAAGGAGGAACCTCCTGCAAGATAGAACAAAATCCCAAAATAAGAAGGCATCTCTGATTAACATCAGTAAAAAACTGCACTTCTTCATTAAATCATCCAAGGCCAACTTCGAAAGAAAAATAGCCAATGACTCCAAGGATAACCACAAGGCCTTCTTTAACTATGTCAAGAGTCTAGGGGCAAACTCTCAGATATGCTCCGAGCCAGTGCATAATGGCCATAAATACACTGAACCAACCGACATTGCCAACATCCTGGCTGACAAGTTCAGTGCAAACTTTACCCCCCCCCCTCCACCAAAGGGGCTAGCACCCATCCCAGAAGAATGTGGCGTTCCAGATGTCTCAGACACACAAGTAAAGACAGCCCTTGCAAAGGCCAAAAACACTGCATCAATGGGACCAGATGCTATCCCAGTTTGTGTCTTACACGAGCTTTAAATGAACTAACCCCCCATCTCAAATCACTATTCAAACTCAGCCTCTCTACAGTCTATGTACCCAAAGAATGGTGTACAGCAACAGTTGTACCACTCCACAAAGGTGGTGCCACAACTGACCCTGGGAACTATCACCATATAAGCTTGACTAGCTTGGTCTGCAAAGCCATGGAACACATTATCATGGAGCTCATTAACAGGGACATTGGGAACCTCCAGACAATGGACCCCACCTAGTTCGGCTTTGTTAAAGGCAGATCTTGCCTCCTGAACTTGGTCGACTTCTTCAAAACAGTCACCAAGGCCATAGATGAAAGGAAGGTGGTCCACACAGCATATCTGAACCTCGCTAAGGCGTTCAACACCATCCCACACTCAGGAATCATAGACAAACTCACGAGCTTAAATATCAACTCCCATGTCACGAGATGGGTTGCCAATTGGCTCTCAGACAGAACCCACACGGTAAGAGTGGCAGGCACCATGTCTGACTCTAAACCAGTCACAAGCAGAGTCCCACAGGGCTCATTCCTGGGACCCCTCCTGTTCGGTATATATTTCTCCGAAGTACAGGCAAAGGCGGAGGGACTGTGGCTAACCAAGTTCCCAGATGACTGTAAATTGGGTGCAATAATTGACTCTCCAGCTGACACAGACATCCTGCAAAAGGGTCTCACAGAGACAAACACCTGGTGTCAAAGTCACAGCCTCAAGCTAAATGCCAAAAAATGCATAGCAATCCCATTTGGGAAAAACAAAGTATCTACAAACTACCACATACATGGGAATTCACTAAGTACAGAGGAAGTAATTAGGGATCTGGGTACCCAAGTAGATAGCATGCTCTCCTTTGATAAACACATAGCCAAAATGGTCAGGAAATCCTTCTATGTGGCACACCTGATCACAAAGGGTTTCTCATCCAGATCCAAGGAGGTGATTTTGCCCCTTTACTCCTCACTCATTGGGCCCATAATAGAGTACAATGCCCCATTTGGGATGTGCCTCACTAGACACCTGCAACAACTAGAAAGACCACAGAAGTACCTCACTAGGAGGATTAAGGGCCTTAAACAATTACCCTATGAAGCACGACTAAAAAAGCTCCAGCTCTTCTCAGTCGCTTACCGTCTGCTCAGAGGTGACCTATGCCTGACCTATAGGGCCATGTCAAACCCTGAACTAATAGACATGCTTCACCTCAAAAAAACGAGATCCCTCAGAACCACTCATTCTAGCGACTTGAACCTATGTACAACAATAAACAGGACATGCTGGAGGGATAGATTCCTGTCCCAGCGACTCCCCTCACTATGGAATAGAATCCCAATCCATATTCGACAGAGCTCCTCTCTGACCCTCTTCAAGAGAAATCTTGATGAGTGGATGGGTAATCGTAAGTTCTAACCTGGGATAACTTCAGGAGCCCTGTTGACAGAGGCCCAGGTTACTAATCTAATGGGGAGGCGAAAGCCATCACTCTGTGGCTAGGCTTATAAATGCCCATGGGCAGAATGCCTAGTACTTACCTATCAACCTATGTGTCTGTGGTGTGTCAGCTATACCACAGGCTAGAAGGGTATAGTGAAGGACAAAGATGCAGCCAGAGCATTCTGTTTTATACTCAATCCTCATGTCCTTAATCTACCATCTTGCACTAGAAGATATACATCTGGTCAGATGTTGCTTCCTATATTTAAGCAATTGATCTTTGCTTCCTATAGCCACAAATGTCTTGGGTGTGAGTATGTTGTGTAGGGATTTATACTATTTCCTGAAGACAATGTTAAATAATAATAACCAAATCATAGACAAAGACAATATTGTGATCTCCCCGACAACCCATTCCAAACTTCTTGGAGGGGAAATAAACAATACCCTAAAATTTGACTTGCATGTTTCCCTAACTATAAAAAAGACCATAAGAAACTTGGAAGTCTATAGAGGCACAAAAGGTTCTTGGCCACAATGGCTGAAATTACATTAGCACAAACCCATCTGCTCTCCACTCTACTATATGCCTTTCCAGTTTTAACTAATCTAAGGAAAACTTACTTATCTAAGCTAGAAGCATGTTACAATAAAATTGCTAAGTTTGCATCTGACTGCGCATATAGAAAAACATCATTGTACAGCTTTAAGGATATTAGACTGGTTTGAGCTTCCCAATATTATTCTTTACAACCAACTCTCTCTAACTCACAAAATTGTAACACAACCAACTAGAACCCCTGCACTACAAAATCTCATTCTTCCTTACAGTTCCAGCAGACCACTTCGCTCTAACAAGAACTTACTCACCGTCTCCAAGATCAACAACATTGCAAGAGAATCATTATTTCCAGCTTTACATCTCATATAAGGAACTCCCTTCCTAACTCCATTCTCTCAATCTCATCCACTAACCACTTTAAGCCGTCACTTAAAACTTATCTAAAAAATAAGTGGCTATGTTCGTGTACTAACCCCTCATGAGTGCTCTAATACATCACAGTATACCCAAAACATATCCAGCTTCTCTCCCAGTGTTTACTCCTTTGTCCCTACCAACCTTATATCTTGACATAAGTCATACCTACAAATAGTTTTAGTTATGTTCAAAGCCCAGGTTTTGTTGTCAAGATGTAACAAATTTGTATGACCTAATATATACTACATTTTGTTTACTGTATACTTTATTGATTATTTAATGTGTGCATAAAATTTTACTGTTACTCATGGAGCTTTTCTCCTTGGGCCTCTGCTGAAAAAGGACCTGTGTCCAGTCGGACTTTCCCGGTAAACAAATGTTAAATAAATAAATAAATAAATATTCTGGGTTGTATGAACTATAATGTTTCTGAAAAGTAATTAGAAAAAAAGTATTCAGATGAGTGCATGGACCATAAATGTTACACTCTTGGTGAACAGTGGAGAAGTTATATATATGGTAGCAGCTAAACTACAGGCAAGAAGATAAATGTAACTGTAGATTATATCAGTTTAAGCATTTTAATATTGCAAAATAAATTGATTTTTAAATGTATTTGACAAGTTTAAGCACAATGATGCTGTAACATTGTACATTGCACATTTATTATAGGTTCATAGGTGTTTACTACTCTAATGACCACAAAGGCCTTTTTAAGCCTACCTATGTGTCCTAAATCTCTGACAAGTTCTGATATTTTTGATAAGTGTAAGCAGGGGCTTGGTAGATGAAACATTTACAATCAGGGGCCTGGGAAGTGAACCATTTACAGGTTCCCTGTGTCCATTAGAGACATATGTGCCAAACCAGGAACGAATTTCCTGTTCCTCATCCAATTGTCCAAGTTACACTTGAATTGGGTTAGGGAGGAACTCTGCTTCACATGGATGGGGAGCCTGCTCCAGAGATGGGGTAGTCTGTAGGATACATACCTGTCTCTCCAGCAGGTCCTATTTATATCACAGGCAAGGTTTAAGTTTTTAGAATGGATAATTCCGGTGCTATTTGTTTTGACTTATAAACAAAGGTATGGCATCTAGGTCCAAGGAAGTCATTGTTCCACTGTATGCATGACA
The DNA here is from genome assembly GCF_019279795.1 of Protopterus annectens. NCBI lineage: Eukaryota > Metazoa > Chordata > Ceratodontiformes > Protopteridae > Protopterus > Protopterus annectens. The sequence continues at coordinate 701,396,431 of NC_056743.1, forward strand.
ATGCCCTGTATGCCAGGTACAGATCTCCCCTCAACAACCTGTAGGAGACAGAATACAGGGATAGCACCTTGAGGTGGTCTGCACAACACATTTTACTTATGCTCTGTATTCTTTTACTGAGGAACCTCTGTGGATGTTCCATTTATTGGATATGCCTGCTTAGGTACATACTAAAAGGGGCATTGTACACAATGATAGGTTTAATGAATGCCAAATACAGTGGAGCAATGACTTCCTTGGACCTAGATGCTGTATCTTTGTTTATAAGTTATGCATCATAGAATGATTTCCTCACTATTGTAGACACATGATGGTCAAAAGCTAGATAACTGTTGATGCGTGTCTAAGTTCTTGGCTACTGGGTCAGCACTAAGGGGTGTATTGTCAATATGATAGTTACCAGGAGTGGATGACTTCCTGAAGGATACTATTATGCATTTCTTGGCATTTACTTTTAGTCCATGGCTCCAACTACAGTTATTTGTCTCTGTCAGCCCCTCCTGGAGAACAATTGTGTCAGTGTGGGATTCAATAACAGCTCCTAATTTGCAATCATCTACAAATGTAGTCAGCCAGAGACCATTGACATTGATCTTGACTTCAGAGAAGTAAATGCCAAAAAGCAGCGGTCCAAGGACCAATCCCTGAGGGGCTCCACTTGTGACTGGCCTCTTCGTAGTGATGGACTCCCTAATTCTACCTTCCTGGGCTCTGTCTGTGACCCATTTGCCTATCCACTGGGCAACATATGGGTTTGTACCTAACCTCTTAAGTTTGTCAACAATGCCCGAGTATGATATTATGTCAAATGCTTTGGCCAGGTCAAGGTAGGCAGTGTGAACCATTTTGACCTCATACATTGCTTTGGTGACCTTCTCAAAGAGGTCTACAAGGTTGGTTAGGCATGACCTGCCCTTGATGAAACCAAACTGGGTTGGGTTCAGTGTCTGGAGGTTTACTATATCATTATCGGGGTCTATATTAAAAGCCTGGAACAACAAAAGCTCGAGTCTATGTACATCGACACATAAAGGTCAATGTACATAAACAGCGAAACACAAAAACAGCAAAAACTGAAACGCCGAACGAGTTCCTTCATCAGAATGTGCCACACAGGTAAGTAAACAATAACACTAAAGAATTAAATTAACACACTTTTGCAGGGGGGAAGCCCCCCTGTATCCCCCCCACCCCCTACCTTAATATACCAACTCCGAGACCACACTACAGTGGGGAAATGGATATATTTCCTTATCCCCGCCATCACGTTGCTGACCAGGAAACACGTTCGGCGTTTCAATTTTCACTGTTTTCGTGTTTCGCTGTTTATGTACATTGACCTTTATGTGTCGATGTACATAGTCTCAAGCTTTTGTCATTTCAGGCTTTTAATATAGACCCCATTAGTGATCATTTCCATGATAATTATTTCCATGGCTTTGCATATAACACTAAGTGCTTGCATATAAGCCCAGGCATTTGGAGCCAGAAGTGAGAGTCCTGGTGGGGCTCACCCCCCCACCTCACCGGGTAAGTGAAAAAATGATAAGACTTATGGGTCTGTAGTTTCCATGGTCTGTAGATGGCCCACCTTTGTGGAGCGGTGACTGTTACTGTTCTCTATTCATGAGGCAGGAAGCCTGTTTGGAGGCTAGTTAAATAGCAATTCCCGGGGGCCTGTTATGTGATGTTTCATGCTATTTAGAAGGCAACCAGGGATATCTGTTCCCTGGAGATGGCAGGGGGAGTTATATTTAAAAATTATAAGGATTCAGTTTAACATCTCGTCCAAAGGATGACAAGCTCAGGAGCACAACACTTCTCCCTTCTGCATAAGAGGCAAGTATGCTACCTGCTGTACTATTAACACTGCTTTAACATATTAAAATTATTTATACATAAGATATTCTGAGTACACATAAAAGTAATTTTCTCTCAAGTAACACATTTCATCCATACAGCTTTAAATAGTGTAAAGATAAAGAATATAAACCAATTATGAATAATTCATGAGTTTATGTGCTGTGTGTGAAAAATTTAGGAATTAATTACATGGTGTAACCTATCCTTTTGCAACTTTGTTTTCTACAGTCTGGAAGATATGTGGTGTCTTTGGTTTGGAATCCTTTTAATATTCACACTAGACCTATGTTCCCAGAAGAATTCACTGAGTCATAGCTTCAAACTCAACAATGGTAAGTTTTATGTTTACTTCAACTTGATTATACACATATTTAGTGTACATCATTTAGGAAAACAGCTTTTCATTGTATCTGTGAAAATGCACTAAAGAAGTAAGCAATCAGACACAAACACTCATAAATTGTTATTAGACTTTCTAAGACCTAAATCAAAAAGTCACATTATCTCTTCCATTATATCTATATAGCTATATCTACATCTATCTCTCACTCTCTGTTTATATATATATATATATATATATATATATATATATATATATATATATATATATATATATATATATATATCTATATATATATATATATATATATATATATATATATATATATATATATATATATATACACATATATATATATATATATATATATGGGTATACTTCAGAAAATCGACAGACCATTTGATCGACATTAATTTGGTCGACAGCTCATTTGGTTGACAAACAGTATTGAAGGCAAAAACCCTGGGATTTGGCCCCCTCCCCAATGGTCTGCGACCCTGGAGTTGATATATATAGTTGGGGGGGGGCGTAGTCTCCTACCTATTTTCATTTAAAATGTTTAGTTTTTGTTGTATTTTCAAGTTTTAAATGAATATAGGTCGGGGGCTTTGGCCCCCCCATACCCCCACACCCCCCTAAGTACACATATATATATATATATATATATATATATATATATATATATATATATATATATATATATATATATATATATGTATATATATTTATCAACTCCAGGGTGGGTCACACACCATTGGGGAGGGGGGCAAATCCCAGGGTTTTTGCCTTGAATACTGTTTGTCAACCAAATGAGCTGTCGACCAAATGAATGTCGATCAAATGGTCTGTCGATCTTCTAAAGTAGACCCATATATATATATATATATATATATATATATATATATATATATATATATGTGTGTGTTTGTGTGTGTGTGTGTGTGTGTGTGTGTATTTTATTCCCCCAACAAAGTAAAATTTATATCCATTTTTCAAAGAGTACACCGCAGAACAGTTTATATACCTTTTGCACTGCCATCCACTGTTATGTAGAGGGCAGTGCCAGAAAAGAGCCAAAATTCTCTCTTTATAAAGGAGGTAAATCTTCAAGCCTAAAACCAAGTCGAAAATGGAGTTACCAGGATTTCTATAGTACCGCTGTTATTGTGCAGCCAGACAAGTGTTGGCAAATTTCACATAGCAGCCAAACTATAAATAATGATAAATATCAGTGTCTGTTATATATTCAGTATTAACTGATGGGTCCAAGCAAGCTGAAGGGAAAGGAAAACTTGTTTGTGATGAGAAACAAGGTGTGTGTGTGTGTGTGTGTGTGTGTGTGTGTGTGTGTGTGTGTGTGTGTGTGTGTGTGTGTGTGTGTGTGTGTGTGTGTCAACCTTTCACGATTATTAGAAATCAACACCTACTAAAATTGACTATCTTTTATTAATATTGGTGTATAGTGCTTCACAAAATATGAATATAATTTAGTATCTGACATAAGTATTAGGGTCTCTATTCTATGTGCACTGAATTTTATATAATGTTCATTCTTTTGACTTGCACAACTCCTTGATATACTGATCTACCAGATTTTCTATGAAGACATGGAGTTGTACACTGATCTGCTCTAACAGTTTCATCATCATCATCAACCCCCTTTTTCCTCATTTCCTACATGGGATCAGGGGTGTCCTGTTAACTGTCACCATCTCTCCCAATTCAATGGTACTGTCCTACCTTCAACAGACATGCATGACTGTCACAGGTCCTTTCACTCACAATCCATCGATCTCTTTGCTAGATGCCCTCATTTTCCTCTTGCCTTCTTGCTGTCTGCCTCTCATCTTCTTCACCAGATTGTCTTCTGATTTTCTGCACACATGCCTAAACCACTGTTATCTCTTCTCGTTGACCTTCTCTGAAACTGAAGTTACTTTGGCTTCTGCCCCAATAACCTCATTTCTTCCTCTGTCAAGCACTGTGCATCCTGCTAGCTGTCTCAAGCACTTTGGCTCCATCACATCTAGCTTCCTCAGCTGCTCTGCCTTTATTGCCTGGGTTTCTGTACCATACAGTAGTACTGGTCACACTACCGTTTTGTACACCTTACTTTTCAGCTTCTTTGGCATTCTTCTGTCGTACACTACCCCTGTCACATCTTTGCCAGTTATTTGCAGTCCCTCTGATTCTAGCTTTAACCTCCTTATTCAGACTTCCCATCTCCTCAACCACCCATCCCGGATACTTCAAGCTGTTAACCTATTAAACTATTTTCCTTTCTATTGCAATTCTCAACTTTTATTTTTTCCATCGTTTGCTGCCATTACACCTGTCTTATCTGTACTGTAATCCCATCTGCCTTCAGTTTTTTCCATTCCATTCTCCTACCCTTTCCTGCAGTTCTTCCTCAGAGTCTACTTATAATGCCACATTGTCTGTATACAGCAAATTTGTTGCTCTGTTCCTTCCGACCTGTTTGCTAATGTTGTCCATCACCAGTATAAACAGCTGTTGCGTAAGACGTGAACTCCGATGCATGCCCATTCCCAATAGGAACTCCACTGTAAGACTGAACATTGTTTGCACTTGAGTCATTGGGACATTTTATGTAGCCTGCTCTAATTCTTCCAATGTTTCTGTGACTTCAAACAACTGCAGAACTTTCCAAATCAGACTTTTGGGGCTTTGTCATATGATTTCTCTGAGTCTAAGAATGTCCACTTGGTTTCTTTCTTCATCTCTAATTTCTTCTCAACTATCTGTCTTACTGCAAACATTTGGCCAGTTGTGCTGCATCCTGATCTGAATCCAAACCGCTCATCTGCCATCTTACTTTCTAGGACTATTAATTTATCAATCACCCTCTCCAGAACTTTTATGCAGTGTAACAGGAGACTGAATCCTCTATACTGCCCACAGTTGTGAATGTTCCTTTGTTCTTGTACACTGGCAGTATTATATTTAATCTCCAGTCATCTGGCGTATGTCTTTCGCTCCATGCTGCTATGAGTATCCACAGGAGACATTTGTCCCCGTCTCATACAACATCTTGATCATACCTGCTGACCTCCTCTAAGCCTGCTGCTTTCCCCAATTTCATTTATTTTCCTTAGTGCTGTTCTTACTTCTAGGGTGGGCTCTTCCTCTTCTTTCATCATAGGCTGTGTCTGGGGGCAGTAAAGCTTCTGTTGGGGCTTTCTTCATTCAGAAATTGCTGGAAGCACTCCTTCCATCTGCCGTTAATGTTCTGTGGACTGTTGAGAAGGTTGTTGCTGGCATCCCTAATGAAGAGTGTCTGTGTATCTTCTTTATCTTTCATTCTTTCTTTGCCTTACAACCTGATAGAGTTCCTTTATGCCATCTACCGAGTCACTTTCCAGAAGTTGGTAGAGAACTGCTGATGCCTTGTCCTTTGCTATTTCAACTCCTCTCTCAGCCACTTTGTTAGTCAGCCACTAGTCTGTCTTAGCCTGATCTGTCTTTTCCATCTCTGACTTTTTCTTGCACTCTTTCTTTCTTTCTTTTGATGACTTCCTGGATTTCTGTTTTCCACCATCAGCTTTCCTTATGTGCCTTGCTTCCATACCTGTCACTTATCTGCTCTATAGTTCTCACACATGCCGTTTTGAGGAACTGCCTTCTTCAACTCCACCTATTTTCTCCTCTTCACGAGGTGCTAGAGACCTGTCTAATTCACTGAACTCTGGTGCTCTCTGTCCCATCAACTTCCAGGTTTTTAGCCTAGTTTCTGCTGACCTTAGAGCCTTTACTGACAACTGCTTGCAGCTGATTATGGCAACCAGTGAGTTATGCTGTGGGCTGACTGTTTCACTGGAGATGACTTTGCAATCACTTATTCTACTTCAGTGCCCTTTCCTTACTAGGAGGAAAGTCTACCTGAGTTGGATGCTGGCCAGTCTTGTATGTGATCTTATGACTGTCCCTTTTCCGGAACTATATGTTGGCCAGTATCAAGCCATTTTCCAGAGAGACGTCTAGAATGATCTCTCCTCCTTAATTCCTGTTGTACCACCCATGTGGACCCAGGCATTCTTCATATCCTTTCATTTCTTTCTCAGTATGTGCATTCAGGTAACCCATTATCAGCAACAATTCATGTTGTCCTGCTTTATTCAGTAGGTCCAGTGAACTGATGTCTGAATTATCATTTTCTTCACTATCACAACCCTGCTGTAAGGCACAGGCTGAGATTATGAATAGTGTCCTATCCAGATCGGAATCTGACTGCCATGAGTATGTCACTAATTTTGATGACATCTCTCATTGTCATCCATTATCCTAGATCATATGATTGCTTAAATACGTTTTCCTTATTGTAAGCTTTTTATATAACATTCACTTGTATGAAGAGCTCTTTCACGTTTTCTTATCTATTCTCCTTAGCTACCCTGATGTACCTGTATGAACTGTGGTGCTTCGACCCTTTCTAATAGGGCTTTAGGCAACCATTTTATCACTCTAGTTCTTCTGTTCTGAACTGCTTCTACTCAAAACACTTTCAGATAGAGGCCAGTACTGTAAACAGGACCTTGGGCATTATTTCAAAGGAAACGGGATGAGAGGGCATGTCATGTCTAAAAGGATTGAGATGAAAGTGCTGCTTTTATTGAATGCTGGTCAAACCACAAAGGACTGCAGTACAATTATTTAGAATCAGCACTTCATAAACGCATTCAGTTCCAAGCAATTATACAAAAGCAATAACAAGGTGATGTATGGTATAAGGTATGCTTATTAGACCACACTGATGTAGGCTACATAGACTGAAGCACACAACAGATGAATAAACTAGGAAGTAAACATAATCAAAATGTAAAGAAATAACCATAGCTTTTCAGAACTTCTTATGTGTCCTTGACATGACCTGCCCTGATTGTTTTCAAGGCAGATAATCTGAATCCTATCAAGTAAACAGTGGGCAAATGGATGCCAGAGCTGAAGAGGCCAAACACCAACAAACTCATTGTAGTGGAACAAGGCACTCTTAATACCCCACAATGATTTGTAGTGGGACTGATCTTTCCTACGAGCCAAGTTTGTATGATTTACCTTCAGCTGATCGACTAACACGAATGTCGGCAACTCGAAGGTAAATCACTCTAGTTCAAGACAGAAATATCAATTTCCTACTACGCATGCACTGAGGTTGCCTCTCGATGCATGCAAATATTATTTACAAAAAAACAAACAACATCTCATTATGTAGGGATCTCACACTCCACATCCCCTGCTCATTATATATACTAACTTCGAGATCACACAGTCCCCAGGGAAAGAGAAAATTCCCCTACCTGGGGATTGTTGATCTCACACACCTGCTGACTATTTGTATAGTCAACCAAATGCAGTCAATTAAGCAGATGTCAACCAAACTCCCTGCTGACCAAATCAGTGGAACTAATTTGTATATAGTGCTCTGTATTATGTCTCTTTATGGTTATAATATCCAGAGATGGGCATGCTATTCCAGGTAAACTCTTACCAGTGCTTTATTTGGGCTTGCGGTCTCTTCTTTTTAAATTATGATATTATGAATCCAGAATATTATTAATCAATATGTTATTTTTGTACTTTGTTATACATACTATGTTGTTTAGCAGGCATTTTTCCGGTTGCACATATAAGAGATTAATGGCTGGCACTATACTAGTGCTAACTTCCTGCCATTTGTTTCACATCCCTGCATGACTGAAAGTTGTTCAGATGTAGAAGACACATAGAAGTTCATCAGCATCAGAATATTTGTCTGACAATCCTGTATACTTAAGTAAGTTCACAAACATTTATCCAGTGCTCAAGCATCCAGTTATTCAGACCAGGCAGTGGCACAAAAGACAATGTCTGATCCTGCTTATGATAATCTAGGTTCAGTGATAGATATAGGCAATCAGTAAGAACAATTGTGATGGAAGATGTGCAATCGAAGGAGAGGGCTTTTCTTTAGAGAAGATTGGGCTAAATGCAACTGTACTAGTATCACCACTTAGCAGAGACTACAATAATGTTAAAGCTCATATACAGATGCATTAACATGATATCTTAAGGTCATAGGTTGTCACTAGGGTAATGACTACTAGGGCCCTAGCTGTGCACCCAAAATCCATTTGGATCCGAAGTATCATGGGCATGTATATGGGCAGGATGTTAGTAGGAAGGTAACTAAGGCATTAGTTAGCATAACACTTTTCTTATTGATGGACTGTGTCCATAAGGGATGTGGGAGGGAAATTTACTATTTCCAATCCAATTGTCAAGATTTCATTTGAACAGAGTCAGGAATGAACTCTGTTTTACATGGATGTAAAGCCTATTCCATAGTGCGGGTCTCCTTTGGGACATATATCTGTCTCACCAGCATGTACCATTTATGTCACAAGCAAAGTTTAGAACCCTGAATCTAGTGTTTCTGGTGCTGTTTGTTTTGCACATATGCAACAGATCCATCATGGCTAGGTTTGAGGAAGCCCTGTAAGCTAAACAAAGATCCCATGTCAGCAGCGTGTAAGAGACTGAATACAGAGACAGAGCCTTTAGGCGATTATTGTAGAATATGGTGTTCATGTCCTGAATTCTCTTGGAGAAAAACCTCTGTGGGCATGGCAACTATTGCAAGGGTCTGGTTAGGTACATGCCAAAGGGAGTGTTTTGCTCAATGACAGGTCTGATAAGGGATGAGTAGATGGTACTATAAGTTACATGGTCTTGGATGCCATACACTTATCTATAAGTCTGGTGACAGAATTATAGTCTTACTACCTTAACTATGTGTTAGTCAAAGGCCAAATTGTTGTGTACATATGTTACCAGATCCCTTACTACTAGGTTGACTCTGAGGTGCTTTATTGATGCAGTAATTAATTTGGGTCAACAGTTTTCCAAAGGGCGTTATAGTACAGTTTTTGGTATTGAGTTTTAGGCCATGGCTTTGATACCAGTCATTTGTCTGTGTTAAATCCTATTGCAAGTTTGTCGTCTTAGGGGGAATCTGTAATAGCTCCCAGTTTATAGTCATCTGTGAATCTGGTGAGCCAGAGGCCTTGAACATTAGCCTTGCCTTCTAAGAAGTAGATGCCAAATAGTAGCAGGTCCAGCACAGAGCACTGGGTACTCCGCTGGTGACTTATCTCTTGGTGGAGGTGGTCTCACCAATCCTGAATTTTTGGGTTCTGTCTGGCAATCCAGTGACTTATGTAGGGATATATGCCTAACTCAGAGAGCTTGTCTACAATGCCTCTGTGGGGTAATGTATTGAATGCCTTGACCAGGTGAAGATACACAGTATGCCTGTTTTAGCTTTATCCATTGCTTTGATGTTTAGCAGGCATTTTTCCGGTTGCACATATAAGAGATTAATGGCTGGCACTATACTAGTGCTAACTTCCTGCCATTTGTTTCACATCCCTGCATGACTGAAAGTTGTTCAGATGTAGAAGACACATAGAAATTCATCAGCGTCAGAATATTTGTCTGACAATCCTGTATACTTAAATAAGTCCACAAACATTTATCCAGTGCTCAAGCATCCAGTTATTCAGACCAGGCAGTGGCACAAAAGACAATGTCTGATCCTGCTTATAATAATCTAGGTTCAGTGATAGATATAGACAATCAGTAAGAACAATTGTGATGGAAGATGTGCAACCGAAGGAGAGGGCTTTTCATTAGAGAAGATTGGGCTAAATGCAACTGTACTAGTATCACCACTTAGCAGAGACTACAATAATGTTAAAGCTCATATACAGATGCATTAACATGATATCTTAAGGTCATAGGTTGTCACTAGGGTAATGACTACTAGGGCCCTAGCTGTGCACCCAAAATCCATTTGGATCCGAAGTATCATGGCCATGTATATGGGCAGGAGCATGTTAGTAGGAAGGTAACTAAGGCATTAGTTAGCATAACACTTTTCTTATTGATGGACTGTGTCCATAAGGGATGTGGGAGGGAAATTTACTATTTCCAATCCAATTGTCAAGATTTCATTTGAACAGAGTCAGGGATGAACTCTGTTTTACATGGATGTAAAGCCTATTCCATAGTGTGGGTCTCCTTTGGGACATATATCTGTCTCACCAGCATGTACCATTTATGTCACAAGCAAAGTTTAGAACCCTGAATCTAGTGTTTCTGGTGCTGTTTGTTTTGCACATATGCAACAGATCCATCATGGCTAGGTTTGAGGAAGCCCTGTAAGCTAAACAAAGATCCCATGTCAGCAGAGTGTTAGAGACTGAATACAGAGACAGAGCCTTTAGGCGATTATTGTATAATATGGTGTTCATGTCCTGAATTCTCTTGGGGAAAAACCTCTGTGGGCATGGCAACTATTGCAAGGGTCTGGTTAGGTACATGCCAAAGGGAGTGTTTTGCTCAATGACAGGTCTGATAAGGGATGAGTAGATGGTACTATAAGTTACATGGTCTTGGATGCCATACACTTACCTATAAGTCTGGTGAGACAATGATAGTCCTACTACCTTAACTATGTGTTAGTCAAAGGCCAAATTGTTGTTGATCCCTTACTACTAGGTTGACTCTGAGGTGCTTTATTGATGCAGTAATTAATTTGGGTCAACAGTTTTCCAAAGGGCGTTATAGTACAGTTTTTGGTACTGAGTTTTAGGCCATGGCTTTGATACCAGTCATTTGTCTGTGTTAAATCCTATTGCAAGTTTGTTGTCTTAGGGGGAATCTATAATAGCTCCCAGTTTACAGTCATCTGTGAATCTGGTGAGCCAGAGGCCTTGAACATTAGCCTTGCCTTCTAAGAAGTAGATGCCAAATAGTAGCAGGTCCAGCATAGAGCACTGGGTATTCCGCTGGTGACTTATCTCATGGTGGAGGTGGTCTCACCAATCCTGAATTTTTGGGTTCTGTCTGGCAATCCAGTGACTTATGTAGGGATATATGCCTAACTCAGAGAGCTTGTCTACAATGCCTCTGTGGGGTAATGTATTGAACGCCTTGACCAGGTGAAGATACACAGTATGCCTGTTTTAGCTTTATCCATTGCTTTGATGACCCTCTCAAGGAAGTCTACCAGGTTAAGTAGGGATGACCTTCTTTTAACAAAGCCAAATTGGGATGAGTCCAGTGTCTGTAGGTTGCCAATGTCCTTGTTTATCATTTTCATGATAATTCATTCATGGCTTTGCATATTAGGCTCATTAGACTAATGACTCTGTAGTTTCCTAGGTCATTTGATGGTCCACCCTTGTGGAGGGGAATTAATTTTGGTGGTCTCCAGTCACTTGGAATGTAGCCTAGATGGGATAGCAGATTCTCCTGACATGGTAACAATGCATATGTGGCTAGCTTTGGCAGAGGAAAAACACTGACAAGGGTAAGAATGAAGGCATCTTCTTAGGAGATCTATTGGTACACCACAAGCAATGACATCATAACCTAAGGATTAATGCCTTCATTTTTATGATGGGTGGAGGACTGTTTTCATCTTCCTCAAACCAGGCTAATCAGTTGTAGATTCATAAGTTCATACCCTAAAGCATGAATGGCTACCACCTAATGAGGGTTTGAGAGGTTAGACCAGGGTTGGATTTATGGTTTCCCATCCATCCATCCATCCATCCATCCATCCATCCATCCATCCATCCATCCATCCATCCAGGCTGAGGGTCAGTGATTGACTTTGCTTTACATGTAAAATGTTTGCTCCATAAGAGAGGGATTCTTTGAGAGAGAGAGAGAGTGATACCATCAGGTCCTATTTATTCTGCAGTAGAAGATTAGTTCCCAAGAGTGGATGTTGTTTGTTTACTGGATGTGCAGAAGGTAACATAGGACTGTATCCTTTAAGTATTTGCAGGTGATGCAGAGATGCCCTTTGAGGGTCTATTGGAATCAGAGAAAAGAGAAGATGCTTTAAGGTAGTCTTTGAAGTACTATGAAGACATGCTCTTCATTCTGTTAGTCCAGAATCATTGTGGTCTTTCAAGTCAAGTCATATGTTTATATAAGTACATACCAAAAGGAGCATTACATTCTATTATGGGTCTGATAAGGGAGGTGTAGAGAGGGATGATAGCTTTTCTTGGCATAGAAGCTATACCTCCATCTGGCTAGATAAAAAAGAATTTCCTAATGGCAGCGGATACCTGGTGATCAAAGGATAATTCAGTGTCAAGAATAGTATCCAGGTTCCTAATAACTGTGTCAATTTTCAAAGTGGTTTTGTCTCTGTGCTAAGTGCAATCCTATCCATGTTTTCCTAAGGACACAATATTACATTTCTTCACATTTACCTTAAGGTCATGGTCCAGGAACCACCTGTTTGTACGTGATAGGCTCTCCTGGAGAACATGGAATTCAGCAGGAGAGTTTATAACAGCTCTTAGCTTCCAGACATCCACAAACTTAGTCAGCCACAAGTCCATGGTGCCAGCCTTAACATAAAAGAAGTAAATGCTGAAGAGAAGTGGCCCAATAATATATGTCTGAGAAACACTACTAGTAACAGCCCTTTATGAGGAAAGAATGCTTCCCATATTAATAGATTGGGTTAGAGCAGTAAGTCAGTTTGCTATCCAACAGGTGGCCTAATGGTTAAGGTGTTTGCCTTACAAACACAAGGTGCAGGGTTTGAGTCTCACAAGGGATAATTGGCTAGGCTTAAAATGGCTTGCAAGAGCAGTCAGCCTAGTACTAACTTATGTACCTTATATATATATATAACAGATAACATAGGGGGTTACATTTAGGTTGATTAGCTTGTCAATAATGCCAGAATGTGGGATAGTATCAAAGACCTTGGCAAGGCTGAGGTAAGCCTTGTAAACTGACTAATCTGCATCTAGTGCATTAGTGACTAGTTCAGAGAAGCCTACCAAGTTTATGAGGCAGGACTTACCTTTAAAGAACCTAGACTGGTTTGGGTCAAGACATTGTACACTGTTGCTGTTTTACTTAATGTCAAGGCATTGTAGACTGTTGATGTTTTAGTTAACAAATTCTATAATCGTGCACTCCACTGCTTTACCAACAAGGCTGCCTCCAGGATAAGTGATGAGTCATGCCTTGCTAAGTGGAATGATTATAGCAGGTCTCTACACTTCCAGCATAAATCTAGTGTAGAGGCTGAGAATGAGTCGGTTCACTAGTGACTCTATAAGGTCATGCTAGGTACTGACAGAAAAGTAGGAGCTAGTGATTTTGGCCTTACTGAGTGACCTCCGGACTTGCTCCAAAATGATCAGGGGGTATGATGGGGGAAATAAGTGTGAAGTCTGACTTAAATTTATCCTATTATCTTGGTTATATTTTCTGAGGATGGGTGTTTACTGTTATGTATTAGCTCAATGTGTTGCTTGGTATTGCTTCTACATTTTCTGACTTAGTTGAAAAAGGCTTTGTTTGTTTTGTTGGGGGCGTGGCCAAGGATGAACACAGGATAGCAGCAGATTTCTTCAGCTCCACCAATTTCATTACATTGACAGGAATTAATTATGTTTGTTTTATATAGTTCTTGAACTATATCTAAAAAAAGAAAGGAAATCTTAATAATATTCCTGTCAGAAATTACTTTGGAAATTTTCCTGTCAGTTTATCAGTCTGAAATGAGTTCCAGTAAGACAAATTCTCAAGACTCCAGCATCAAGAAAGAACTTCAGTCTCTGATAATTATAGTCCAGCAACTTACTGCTAAGATGGATAAAATGGATACTAAAATAGACTCTTTCATAGAAAAAACTACAAAACAAATAGACTTGTTACATATGGACCTGCAACAACAGAAGATCCAGATGACAGGCATAGAAGAAGCTGTGAATGACATGGAAAATAAAATACAAGAACAGGAAATTAACATTGAGTTTCTGCTGAAACAAAATACACATTTACAAACAAAGCTGGATGACCTGGAAAATAGATCTAGGCGCAATAACATTAGGATTTTTGGACTGCCACAAAATATTGAAGGTAACAATATTACTTCTTTTTTAACAACATGGCTCCCTAAAACTTTAGATTTACCAGAAGCATTCTCTTTTGGTATCGAAAGAGCACATAGATCTATAGCTAATACTAACTCTAACAAAAACTATCCTAGATCAGTTATAGTTAGATTTCTATCATCTTTTGATAAAGAGATGGTTCTTAAATCTGCTTGAGCTAAAGCTCCTGTTAAGTTTAATGAGACAACTGTGCGTTTTGACAATGACTATTCTTCCATGGTAATTGCTAAAAGAAAAGTTTTTCTGCCACTAATAAGGGAGCTTAAAAAAAGCACAGTTTAAAACATACCTTCTGTTTCCTGCCAAGCTTAAAATCTTCCTTCCTGATGGTCCTAAGGTCTTGATGATTTAGACTCTGCTTTACTGTTTGTCAAAGAAAAAGGATTTTGGATAAAATAGAAGAAATGGAATGGGCTAGTTCTTCATTAAAGAGATTGGCAACTGAAGCTTCCTGGAAGACTTCAGAGAAGAAGAAGAGACTAAAAACTAATGATTTGTTATATGTTTTTTTCTCTCTCATCATTTTAGTTCATTATTAATCTTTTTGAATATAGTTCCTGCATTTCCAGAAAGCCACAAATATTTTGGAAAAGATTTAATCAAAGTTATTCTCTATGTGCAAAGAAATGTTTTGTTTCATAACCAGTCAAAATGCCTGAGGATTTAATGGCAGGCTGTGACTCGATTTGTTTTCTTTCTGAAAAAGTAAGGTTAGTAATTTGATACATTTTTTATCTTTACCTTTTTTTCCTTCTTCTTTTATTATTTTCTTTGTTTAAACAATGACATTATATTTAGATTATATAGTGGGTAAAGGGTGGGGGAGGGCAGGGAGAGAACAGTAATGAAAATATCATTAATAGAATAATAACATATTTATTTCTTGTAAAAGTTTATAAGTTCTTCAAATGCTATTTCTAATTATACTTTCTTGATTATACTGCTTATGCTTGTTTGTAAATAATCTGTCATGCTTTAACTAATAATAATCAGAACTAAATAAGAGTAAATAATATGTTTTATTTTTAACTCTATTAATATAAACAGTAAGTAACATTCCATTGTATATACTTCTTACAGCTTTCTCTTACATTTTTTATTTCTGCCTCACTCCCTTTTATTTTCTACTCTCTTTTCTTTTCTTTATTAATATATAGAAATGCTTTAGACTGTGTGGGCACAGTGAATAATAGGATTTGTATGAAAATTGAGTTGGGAGAAGAATGCTGAGTTTTATTGCTTGTTGGTAATTTTGAGTTTAATTTCACTTGCATAGAGGCTGTGATGATCTGTGGAATACATTGTGGAGGTTCTGTCATGTTTAGATGGATTTACACTGCTAAATGAATGTTTGTCACTAGTTTTTAATAAGTTTCCCGCCAAAATGTTAAGAGAGACAATCTGGGATGTGGGCTGTCTTATGCACAATGTCCTTGAGTTACCTCAGAATCTTCAAATCACAGAATTCTCACAGAGAAACTGAAAGCAGTTAGTATAAACATTGACAAGGTTATCACACTGACACACCACAGATTCAGGAAAAACACTCTGTTCATAAAATATGTCAGTTATAATGAGTTTAAATGATGTAGTTTCTTGTAGTAAGTAAATGTCTTATTTTAGAAGGCATAAAAAATGAAACATTTATTTAAATGTTTTTGAAAATCTACTTAACAGCAGCATAATAATCTGTGTTAAAATTTGTGTTCCAAACATATACTTTACTATAACTCATTTAATTAATCTGATTGACAAACATAAATAATCTTATAACTCTATTCTGGAAGAAATGTCATGTGATATATTTTAAAGCAGTAGGTTAGCATGATTGTAAAATCTGGTTACCAATATGTGTTTGCTGTGCATTATTTTGTATAAAGCAGACAGATTTATTCTAGGGACAGCAAGTAGGATAGTGCTCTACTAACACACAACTCAGTGAGATCAGATATATATATATATATATATGTGTGTGTGTGTGTGTGTGTGTGTGTGTGTGTGTGTGTGTGTGTGTGTGTGTGTATGTATGTGTGTGTGTGTGTGAGTGTGATGGCTTTTCTTTCTGAGAATCTGCATAACTATCCAATATGATTTATAATAATTTCTATGAATACAATATTTTACTCTATTGACAAAATTAATGTTTGCCACAAGTTTTAATAAGTTTCCCGCCAAAATGTTAAGGGAGACAATCTGGGATGTGGGCTGTCTCATGCATAGTGTCCATGAGTTTCCTCAGAAGCTTCACTCACAGAATTTTCACAGAGAAACTGAAAGCAGTTAGTATAAACATTGACAAGGTTATCACACTGACACACCACAGATTCAGGAAAAATACTCTATTCATAAAATATGTCAGTTATGATGAGTTTGGATGATGTAGTTTCTTGTAGCAAGTAAATATCTTATTTTAGAAGGCATAGAAAATGAAACATTTATTTAAATGTTTTTGAAAATCTACTTAACAGTAGCATAATAATCTGTGTTAAAAACTTGTGTCCCAAACATATACTTTACTATAACTCATTTAATTAATCTGATTGGCAAGCATAAATAATCTTATAACTCTATTCTGGAAGAAATGTCATGTGATATATTTTAAAGCAGTAGGTTAGCATGATTGTAAAATCTGGTTACTAATATGTGTTTGCTGTGCATTATTTTGTATAAAGCAGACAGATTTATTCTAGGGACAGCAAGTAGGATAGTGCTCTACTAACACACAACTCAGTGAGATCAGATATATATATATATGTGTGTGTGTGTGTGTGTGTGTGTGTGTGTGTGTGTGTGTGTGTGTGTGTATCTATGTATATATGTGTATGTGTATATGTATGTGTGTGTGTGTGTGTGTGTGTGTGTGTGTGTGTGTGTGTGTGTGTGTGTGTGTGTGTGTGTGTGTGTGTATATGTGTGTGTGTATATGTATGTGTGTGTGTCTGTGTTTATGTGTGTGATGGCTTTTTTTTTTTTTTTTTTTTTTTAGGTAGCAGGTGTTTCTGAGAATCTGCATAACTATGCAATATGATTTATAATAATTTTTATGAATACAATATTTTACTCTATTGACAATAATGAGTTTAAGTAAATGCTCATATACAAACAATTCAAGATTTTTTGGAAGCTGTTGATAGAATTCACATGACAGAAAATAGATGCATCTTAATGCATGTAATGTCTGAATCATATTAGCCAAAGTTTTTGATTTAAATGAATGTTAGAACATAATTTTCTCTCCTCTTGATTTCTAACATTAAGATTATTTGAATGCTATGAGAATTCAAGTGTTATATATTACATAGATCTATATAATAGTATGAACAGTTTTTAAAAAAAAAAAAAAAAAAAAAGTTTATTTTAGTTTATATGATGCTGTTTTACCAAATGTGTAGTTTTGTCTTGATAGATAATTGAATTGAAAACTGTTAACCTCAGTTAAATATAACTAGTATTAAATTGATAAGGTGGTAGCTGAGGTACTGCTGCTTAGGGTAGGGGTTAACTTGAGTAGTAAATACTGCTCTAAGTTGGAGTTTTCAACTCAGGCGGGATGCAAGGTTTAATCCTTACATTATTTTCACTTGTTCATTGTTATATGTATATAGTTTTGACATCCACAATATATTTTGTACACTCATTGCCACTACAAACAAAATTGAATCCTATACAAAATCCCATAAGAGATTTAATAAATACAGCTATATTTAAAGGTACACCTAAAGAGGAGATGTAACATTATTTATCTTGTTATTTGTTATTTCGATCATAAGATTCTTGAGTTTTAAAAATGCCAAATGACATCTTTAAAAGGAATTTCTTTAAACATTAATGGATTGAATAATCCGTGTAAAAGGGCAAGCCTAATAAAATACATTAATCTACACAAGGCCAATCTAGTCTTCCTGCAAGAAACCCATCTCTTGAAAAAAGATATTGATAAACTAGCCACTAATAAGTATGCAGTATTGGTTAGTTCAGAGCACACTCAGAAAAAAAGAGGAGTGGCTATTTTATGGAATAAAAGTATGCCCATTCCTAAAACCATTAAGTCTTATCAGGATGACAAAGGAATGTTTTGTATGGTTACAATACAAATTAATGGGAAGACTTACACTTTAATTAATGTATACTGGATACCTGGAATTGGTATTAATACAGTGAAACATCATATTGATAAGATCATATCATTCTCTATAGGGGATATTATTTTAGCTGGTGATTTTAATTGTATACTACATGAAAGTGATACTACCACTATAAAGAAAAGAAGAATTACATCTAATGCAAAACATTTAAATGATTTTGCTAATTCTTATCATTTGAATGATATTAATAATCAGATAGAGTCAAAATCATTACCATACACCTTTTTTCTAACAGATACAAAACTTATTCAAAAATAGATAGGGTCTTTATTTCTAACCAGATGGTAATAGATTTAATTAATTCCAAAATCATTTCATGTCCTATATCTGATCATAACTCAATTGTTTTTGAATTCATGATAAAAATACTCATAATGTTCAGATCAAAAGGATACCAGCATACTTAACTCAGCTAAAAGACTATAAAGAATATATACTTTCAGAAGTACAACATTTTCTAGACATAAATAATACTCCTGAAGTCTCCATTGTCTATGTTTGGGATGCCTTAAAATCATATCTATATGGACAAAGTATCAGACGGTATAATAACAAAAGGAAATCTTGGGATAAGGAATTGTTAGATATTCAAAGTAAACTAGACTCTTATAAACATAATAATAAAGAAAATATTATGGACAAGAAAGTTATTGAAGAAATAAACAAACTAAATGAGAAATACAAAGAAATTTTAACTCATAAAGTTAAAATAACTTTAGAGAAATACAAGTTTTGTCTTATTCAATAAGCCCCAAATACTTACATAGACTTAAAAATAAAACAAAAGATTGAATAAACAAAACCATATCAAAGAAATCTTTTCTCTAAGGAAAAGAAGAATGTTTCTAGTATACCAGAAATACTGGATGAATTTAGAAATCACTTTCACAAGATTAACCATAGCAACATTAACATGGAACCTAAAGATAAAATAAAGGAATTTATAACCACAAACATGAATAAAAAGCTTAATAAACAACAGATTAAACTATTGGACAAGAGTATTTCATATACAGAAGTTATTACACAAATAAATAAGCTTAAATCAAACAAAGCACCGGGTAATGATGGTATTATACCAGAGATATATAAAATCCTTTCTAAAACTACATATTCATTAATACATAAGGTTTTTATTCTGGCCCAAACTGAGTTAATAACCCCCCCATCTTGGCAATATACATTTATTTCACCAATTTTAAAACCTAATAAAGATCCAACTAGATGTTCTCCATATCGACCCATCTCATTACTTAATGTTGATTATAAAATGTTTATGAGTATTTTTGCTGATAGATTGAAGACAATTATCCCCGGCATTATAGACATAGATCAGACGGGCTTCATTGTAAATAGAAATACTTTTGATAATATAAGAAGAACTTTAACATTAATTGATTTTGCAAATAGGAAAAAGAAAGATTTAACACTTATTAGTCTTGATATAGGCTCAGCATTTGATTCAGTAAGTTGGGACTATCTGTTTACTTTACTGAAGTGCCATATTTCTCTGATGCATTTGTAAATTTAATTGAGCATTTATACAAAGGAACGCTGGCTTATATTAAGGTAGGAACATATGTTTCACAAAAAATACCCATTCTTAAAGGTACAAAGCAAGGATGTCCACTTTCTCCACTATTATTCACTTTAGTAATGGAGCCTTGGGCTAATTTGATTAGAAACAGTACTGACATAGAGGGTTTTGAAATAGAAGAAAATACAACATCAAAAATTCAACTTTTTGCAGATGATGTTCTAATTACATCAGAAGGATCTAATTCTTCTATGCAGTCTTTATTTGATAAAATGATGAATTTTAAAAGTATTTCTGGTTTAATATTCAATGAAGAAAAAACTAAAATACTACCTATATATACACGAAAAATACTCTCATTAGTGATTTTACTAAATATGTACCCAACTCAGGTCAGATAACTTATTTAGGTATAATACTATCTAAAGATATTAAATCTATTATATATAATAACTATAATACCTGTTTTCTTAATATACAAAATCTTTTTAATACCTGGAATAATATGTTTTTACTATGGAGGAGAGACTTACAATTATTAAAATGATAATATTCCCCAAGATTTTATACTTAATACAATCAATAATACTTTCACCTACAAAAATAACTATCAAGAAACTGAATACACTAATGTTAAATTTCTTATGGGCACCTAATAGACCTAGGATTGCATTAAAGAAACATACTAATAGCTGGTCTCAAGGGGTATTTGTTTTCCAGACTTTAATTTATATATTATCTCTTCTATTATAAAAGTTATTACTTTATTAATAGATCGGTCATATGTCAGAAAATGGAAAGATTATTGGGAGCTAATTAGTATGCACTTCATGAAAATCTCCTTAACACATAAAAATATGATTATAAATAACTCCATGTTGTGGTTGCTAAAGGAATTTTGTACTTCACCTATTACACCTAAACATATGGTCTGTTACCCATTAAATATTATTATTAGTTATCGTAACTTTATATTCATGCACCCTAAGTATAGGGAATGGAATTTTATTGTATTCCCTATAATTTACACTCAGGGTATGCTTATGTCATCTACTTCTGAAGGAGCTCATTTAGCTATAGATAATAATCTAAAGTACTGGTATCAGCTGATATCTGATAATTTATTTATTTTATTTTATTTATTTTACATTTGTTGACCGGGCTAGTCTGGCTGGATACATGTCCATTTTCAGCAGAGGCCCGAGGAGAAAAGCTCCACTAAATACTAAGTACATCACATAATAAACTATTTCTCTAAGATAAAGGAAAAAAATTGGAATTAATAAAAACACAAATAAAGAAAGATAAATTCAAAAGAGACACAAATTTACAAAATGCAGTTAGTGTCATGTTAGCAATTGAAATATAACATGTACATATTTAAATCAGAAAAGAAAGAGGATGAGAAATGAAAAAGGTGGAGATGAAAAGAGAGGAGGAGAAACAGAGTAAGAGAAAATGGTTAGTCAGGTGTATTGCAGGAACAAAGCCAATGATTTTGGAAGTATAGTTTAATTTTTTGTTTGAATTGAGGCAGGGATGTAGTCAGAGTTAAGTCACTAGGTAAGAGATTCCAACTTCTGCCTATTGTGTTAGTGAATAGAGAACCACCTGCTGTGTTGTTTACTTTTATAGATTGTGTCATGAGTTTAGTAGAGGAGCGAAGTGAGTTAAGATTGTTGTAAGGGATTAGAAGCTGAGAGAGTATTGGGGTGTTGTCAGGTTGGTGTAATATGTTGTGGGCTATAGTGAGTTGAGTAATTAGTAGGTAGTTTTGAAATTCAAGCCAGCCAAGTTGTTTTAAGTTAATACAATGGTGGGTCCTGAAGGGGTTAGTAGTGGCGAAGCGAGCTATGTTATTATAGCAAGTTGCAAGTTTGTTAAGACTGTTTTTCTTGAGGTTAGTATAAATGGGGGAAGCATATAGGAGAGTAGATAGGAGATGAGATTGTGCAATTTTGGTTCTAGTTGCTGGGGTTAGAAAAGGTTTGATACGATATAGGGATCCAATTTTTCTATTAACAATCTTGATGGTGTTGTTAATGTGCTGATCGAAGGAGAGATTATTGTCAATGGTTATTCCTAAGAGTTTTGTAGTTGGATCAGGTGAGATGATAGTGCCATTGTTTGAGGAAATGGTAAAGTTTAAAGGGGGGGACCGAGTGGTGGGGGAGAAGAGGAGGAGTTTAGTTTTTTTGGCATTTAGTAGGAGAAACCGTCTGGAAAACCAAGTTTCTACAGTGTTAAAGGTATTTTGGGTCAATGAGCTCAGTTCAGTAGAGGATGGTGCTGAGCAGATAAGGGTGGAATCATCTGCGTATTGTATGCAGGTTGCTTGTGGGATTGCAGTCTGAAGATCGTTAATGAAGAGGGAGAACAGAAGTGGACCAAGAATGGAGCCCTGGGGAACTCCGATGGAAATGGGTAAGAGTGATGAGATATGGTTTTCCCATATTACTGCTTGTTGTCTGTTGTTAAGATAAGATCTAAACCAATTGATGGCTAGTTTATCACAAGAGAGGATACAAGAATGTTGATTAAGAGAGTGTGGTTGACCATGTGAAAGCTTTAGAGATCAATGAAAAGCGGAAGAGAGCATTGTTGTTTCGATTTTTGTTAATAGTATCTATAAATGAAAGAAGGGCAGTGGTGGTACTGTGGTGGGGTCTGAACCCATGCTGGCAGTTTGCTATTATGGAGTGGAGAGAGAGATAGTGTACCAGCTGTTGATGAATACATTTTTCCATGATTTTTGCTAGGGGTGAGAGAAGGGCAATTGGTCTAAAGTTGGAAAGGTCAAGGGAGTCACCACCTTTATGTAGTGGGATAATATAGGAGACTTTCCAGATATCTGGGATGGTTCCTTCTTGGATAGTTCTGTTGATAAGTAAGGATAAAGGATATGCAATTTCTTTGGCAGCTTTCTGAAGGAAAAGAGAAGGGAGCTTGTCAGCAGAAGGGGTACAGGGTTTCAGTTTGTGAATGAGTCTGTAGATGAAAGAAGTAGATATAGGTTTTAGAGAGAAGTTGTAGGAGGAGTTTTTTATGTTAGTTGGAATATAAGAGTTGTTAGAGTTCATTTGTTTGGCTAAGGATTGAATAGTTTCAGTGAAAAAAGAGTTGAAAGCATTAGCAGTCTGGAGAGGGGTTTCTGGGTCAGCATTTAGAGGGGAAGGAGTTTTAGCCATTCCTGGGGAAAGAAGTCTATTTACTGATGACCAGAACTGTTTAGAGTTGTTAATATGAGTTTCCTGAAGTTTACAGTAGAACTTTTTCTTGTCAGAGATTATTGATTTTTTAGCTAGATTTCTAAGTTGGCGGAAATTAATTAAATCAGGGTTTTGTCTATTGCATCTCCATTTTGTCCATGCTTTGTTTCTAGCATGAATGAGTTTTTTGGTATTGTCCTTCAGCCATGGGGCAGATTTGGTCTTTACTCTAATAGCACGTTCTGGAGCATGTGAATCAAGTATGGATAAGAATGTTTTATTAAAGAATAATACTGCCTCTTCCAGGGGAAGTGATTTTAAGCAATTCCAATTGCATGCTCTCAGTTCAGATTTAAAAAGGTCTATGTTAAAATGCTTGATAGATCGGATTAGCCTTGTATTTGGGGGATTAACATATTGTGATTTTTGTCTAGTAATGAAGGTTAGGCAATGGTCGCTAATGTCGGGCATAGTACCTACTTTATACTGTTTGTTAACTCTATTAGTGAGTATCCAGTCTAATATACTCTCTTTCTTGCTGGGCTTATTGACTCTTGTAGTTGAGGTAATAGTTTGTGAGAAGCCATGTAGGTTAACATGAGAGGAGGGATTGTTTGCATTAATAGTGTTCCAGTCTATGTTAACGTCGCCAAGAATTATGGTTTCTTGGGGGTAGTTGGTAGAAACCCAGCTTAGAAAGTCTTCTAATATTGGAATGTTATTACCTGGGGGAAGATACAAACAAATAATGTAAATGGCTTTTTTGGTGTTAAGTTGGAGTTTAATAATGATGGATTCTGTTTTGCTATTTTGGATTGGGCATGCTGGTTGAGTAGAGATGTTAAGTTGATTTTTGAAAAGTATTGCTACTCCACCACCTTTGCGTTTTAAGCGGTCATGTCTGACTATATTATAACCTTGAGGAATAATCTCTGAGTCTTTTGTGCCTGGTTTTAGCCAGGTTTCAGAGAGGCAAAGAATGTCAAATGAGTGGATATCTAAGAGGGCATGGATGAAGGGTATTTTCTTATTTATGCTTTGGATGTTAAGGTGTCCTATGAGGAAGGTATTATTGAGGTTAGGTGAGCTGTTTTGGGAAGGAGGTGAGGTTGGTCCAGGGTTGGGGTGGATGTCACCATCCTGTAGGTGAGGATTAACTAGTTTAATTAAATAGTTGCTCTTTTGATTTGTTAGGGTTTTTGTTTTTTTATTTGATTGTTGGAGGTAGGTTAGGTGATAATAAAGTTAAAAATCTAGATTTCTTAAAACAAGAATTTGATCTAAGAGAAACTTGCTGGTTAGAGGTTCAGATCTTTAGACAACATCTCATTGATAGAATAGATCTAATGTCTATAACAGTTAAAGAATCTATTCCAAAACTGATTGATTACTTGATAATAAATTTACAGCATAAAGTTTCTGATAAAGGTAAACTTTCATATATACATAAAATTATCAGACAAGAACCTTTTTACAATGTAGATTCATACTGGAATTATTTCACCTCTATTAATGGGGACCCACCAACTCAACAAGATAAACAATATATATTGGAATCTGCTTATAGAACTACATCTTCCATTGTCTGGAGACTTTATACATGGAAATTTTTACATAGATCTTTTATACACCTTTGATGATGAATAAAATTAATAATAAAGATAATCTATGTAAGAGATGTAATGTAGAAATTAATGCTGACTGGGCTCATATGTTTTATGACTGTATGAAGTTGAAAGAATACTGGAAGTCAATTAATGAATTTTTGCAGGCTCTTTTTACAGATAATTTCATTATTTCTAAGTCTCTTATATTATTCAACACACCTGTACCTCAATGTGTTAAAAAGATTAAGCTTCCCTTGTTATGGTCTATCCTAGCAGTGGCTAGGAAAATAATAACTAGAAATTGGATTTCAGATACACCTCCTTCGTTCAATGAATTTAAAAATGTTATGAATATAATGTGTCATGGAAATAAGCACAATTAGAATGAGAACAACTAGAAAAACATCACATTTTATTGTATGGGATAATTTACAAAATTTGTTAAAAAAATTCTAATTTCAATAGCACAGTATTTTAGTTTAATTAATTGATCTGATTGTAGTGGATGTCTTTGTAAATACTTTAGTTGTTTTGTTGAATATTATAATAATACCTATTTTTAATTATTTGTATAAAATTGTTATGATATTTCTCTTATATGTTAAAACAATAAACTTGTTTTAAAAAAAAAGAAAAAGGCTTTGTTGTTGTACTTAACATAGGTGGCAACTTTCCATTCATACTTACTTTTGGAAGATTTGATTTTGCTTCTTTCTTTGTTAGTCTTTCTGAGTTCACTTGTAAAGTTGGGGTGTTAAATTTATTCTTTCAGAGAGTATTTTTTTTCCTATTATTTTATAGTGTGTTTATACTAGGGTTCCACCATAAGGGTTATTTCTGAACTTCGCATTGTATTTGTGTCTGAGAGACACTGATACCTCAATACATGCTTTTAGGTGAGCAAAGAAACTGTCTGTGAATATAGCAGTGTGTAAGATGGGTCATCGAGGGGTGGAGAGGTGTTTAAATTTTATCAGGTCATCAGTTAGTTGTAACAGATTTACCTTACAGAAGAGTTTGCTGATAAATTAGATTTTACCATTATAGTGAACATTACTGAATGCTTGTCAGATTTGAATAGTGATAGGGCAACTACAAGTGTAGGACACAGTGGGATTAAATTGATGAGGACTAGAGCAAATATTTTTGATCTCCTAGTCTGGCCATGAACTAGCGTGTCTAAGGAGATTGTATTTAAGAAATCTAGGAAATGCTTTACACACTTATTTGGGGTCATGTAGTTTCTCAGTTTATAGCACGGTTAAAATCCGACAGGAAAATAATGTTAGGGTCAATAAGGAAGGAATCCGGTGTTGCCAGGAGGGAAGTACAGTAGTTGGCTATGATGTAGTAAATTTTTCTTTAATGTAAGCAAGATGTGGAGTAGCTCAAGGTCATGGTCACAAGAATCTGATTTTTGGTAGTGGGTCTGAAAGAGTGATAGGCATTGAAAGGCTACACTGTGAGGGTGTTACTACCACTAATTATTACAGTAACTATGCACATTTCTGAGGGTCAGGAAAGTCTGTAAAGAGTATTATTAAGGCTTCTGCATTATTACTACATTTATATAGTCATGGTTTTGTTTAACTATGTTGATAGTTTGAGGAGACTGACCTATGAGGAAAGAAAAAAAAATCTTGGTCATTACATGAAAGCTGTAAGAAGAGAGGTGCAAGTCATCTCTAGCAGAGTACGTAGGGCTGTCAATCACCTTGTCCTAGGCTGATATCTGTTGGACCTCCTTAGATATATTTTGCTTGTATTGTGGCTTCATTTTTTGTGATGGTAGTTGCTGCACAAAACTAGTTTCATACTAACCACAGATACATATTTTAAGAGCTGCATCATATTCCTTTTCATATGATCCAAGGGGGTGTGTCTCAAGTCATTCACTTCCACGTGTGCAATCAGCAAGTCATATGTGTACCTTGGGAGAGGGGACTTGAGGGCTCTGGTGACATGGCAGATCCTAGCACCTGAGAGAAAGCTTACCATCACCCTGCCCTTGCTCCGATAAGTGTTGTATCTGTGTGTCTCACTATGACTAAGATATTACCACATATGTTGGGTTGCATTTGCTGCCCTATGGGCATGGTTTGTCAGCTAGGTGACCCCCCTTTTGCTCTACTACTACTGTTTCTTTGTAGGATGTGGGAGTAAGGACACAGGTGATATTATAGTTATATATATGCTTGGGGGTATTTACCTGCAACAGAATATTCAAATATAGCACTCATAAGGCTGTGTAAAAACAGCACCCCTAACTCCCCAGTAAACAACTTGTAAATATACTGTATAAACAATGAAAAATGAGAATGGTGACAAATATTACCCAACTTAGTCATGCTATAAATGTATAAATATTGAACAAAGCAGAAGATACAATGGTATTAAAAAATCTAATGAAAAAACATTTCCTAAAGCTTTTTATCAGATCAGCCCAACTTTTCTGTGATACAACTTTCTGATCTAGTCATTCCTAGTCCAGAAGCTACTCAAACATTAAAACAAAAGCTATACTGATCCAAGGGTCCAAGAAAAACAATGACATTATTGCAAAGTCTAAAATTCTGATGTACATTGCCAATCATTAAGATTATACCCTCATAAACTACTTTGGCACAGCCTCAAAAACTACATAACATTAATAAATTACATGCTCATCTCTATGTCCCACCTGAATCCAGTAAAATATAAAAAAAACCACCACCAACTATCCACTGTGCTAACAGCAGGCCCAATCCCCAGAAATTTCCATGACTGTCCAACAGCTGCAGTAGTGAGTGTATGATAATAGACTTGGGGATGTCCCTTGCTTGTCCTACCTCTGCAGAGAGCTGCTATAGCAGTGTCAGATTAAGTGGGTAAGTGGTGGGGCCATTAAACTCTGAGATAATATGGCAGTGTTAAAGATACATGTAGATATACTAATCTTACAGGATGGGAGTATGTCATTTGCTTGTATGGGTGCAACACTGGGGCAGTATATTTATTTCAGAAAATGCTATTTTAAGTTTTGTAATGATATGATTGTTTTGAGCTAGACTGGTTCTGGCTTCTCTTTTTAAATCAAGTCCAGAAGGATGAGGTGCCCAAAACAAAACCAATAAACAGGAAAAAAGCACCAGCAAGCCGTAACCACCTTAAAACATTTAATGTGTTCCACAGCAAGCAAAGCACAACACAACACACAATGATAACGCTGAAACTACTACCAGTTCATTTTCATTCGCAACTTCATCAGAAAAATGCTGACAATCCAAACCCCTCCCCATTTATACCTTTGCACACTGCCAGAACTTAAAATCATGTGACACTGAATTCAATTTTAACTCTTTCCTAAACATACCTTAAAAACAAGGACTCTCATCAATAATTCTTCAATGTAGGGCCAAGGTTAACTTCACTGATATACTTTGGCTCAAGTATCACATGCATGTGACCCAGTTTAAATGGTGTACAACCTCTATTACATTGCTAACTGCCCTCACTTCACTCTGTTCTGGAATGGTAGAGCCAACATGAACTCTAAAGTCCTCAGGTATTAACATAGTAAGCAGCGTGCCCTTGTCTAGCCAACATGGTGGAGCTACATTCTTTGCAGCAGTTACTGACTGGGGAACAAGTTGCCACCAAGATCAGTCAGAAAAAGCTTATACAACTTTTCTTAAAATGTACCATCGATACTCACGCAATGAAAAACTGGAATTGTAACTGCTGAGCTGCGTAGATGTCTTAAATATCTCAAGCTATGTTTAATTTCCTCACTCTTAGACATGATTGTTATATTCAGTGTAAGTTCTCCTGTTTGCTATTTCATTCAGACAGTTCATGACTCTCTTCCCCCCATCTCTCTCCAAAACAGTTACCTTTAACACTCACTCCGCTAATCCTTGCCTTCATCCTCCCCAATCCAATAAATAAAACTTTGAAATTCAGCCATTGTAACTTTTACCTTCTTTCTCCTATTTCACACTTTTAGCATCTTTTACATCACACAAAACCTTCTTCTGTCTAGCTGTACCAACTACTCCTT
Source organism: Protopterus annectens (assembly GCF_019279795.1). Classification (NCBI taxonomy): domain Eukaryota; kingdom Metazoa; phylum Chordata; order Ceratodontiformes; family Protopteridae; genus Protopterus; species Protopterus annectens. Next base: position 701,425,166 of record NC_056743.1, read on the forward strand.
TGTACACTTCTACCTACTTACACCTCAATGTACCTTTATTTTCTTGTCTCATTGTATTGTATGTTTGTCTTTTTTCTACCAGAACAGTTAATTTGTTTAAATGTATTGTACTGCTTTGATTTACGTCTGTCACTGGAATTTTTTTTTTGACTGCATAATACTATCATTGTCTTCCTGAACTTTCCTTCTAGTCAGCATATACACATGCATAAACAAGCAAACAATGGCCAGTGGTAAAATCATATCAGTCTACCTGAACTGCAGCAGTCATGGTACTTACAATTAGTAACAGTAATGGAAGTACACGAATCCTTTGGAAAACATATTTATGATTACAAAACATGAGTAGTAATATGTTGTGACCAAATAATCTACTGCAGTTAACTGTGAAGTAAAGGTTTCTGTGTGTGAGTAGGAGAATGACACAACTACCGGGATTTTAAAGAAGGATGTTATACAATGCAATAGTATGTGAGAGGTAACAGAAGGGTACAGACATTCCTAAAACAGAAAGAGACTGTATGTTACAGATCAATAGTGAGAATAAAACCAATCTACAGGGTCTTGAGGAAAAAACATAATAGACATGATTCAAAGGTATATTTAGAGGTGCACATGCCCAATTCAGATTCTTGAGGAAGAATGACAGTGATGGATAGTACAAAAAACAAATACATGTTATGCAGGAGCAGACATTTTCCTGAGGCAGAATAAAGTCAAAGTCAAAGTAAACTTTATTGTCATTTAGAACTACACATGTAGCCTAAACAATTTTTTGTACATCAGCTCAGTTCTTGAGATTACAAAGGAAAGTGAACCAACACATACAAGAGAAATAAACATAATTAACAAATACAATACTACTCCCCAATACACGCAAGAAAGAGCAGAGACATTTACCAAGACTCATATGAAAAGAATACCCTCCCGTGAGTAAAATTAACTATCGTATTTAAAGTAATACAAAACACACTCCAGATTGAACAATGCCTCAGTTATTTGTCTAATATTGCACTTGTGTGGGTTAAATATTGACTATGGATATAATAAATAAATATTGTACTTATCTGGAATATATGTAAGCATATATTGCACAAATAAATAAAAATTGACTTATTATATGTCCAGACCCCTGGGACTAGTGTCCAAGTTCAGAAGTCTAAGCACTGTAGGGTAGAAACTGTTATTGAATGTTGTAGTCCTGCAGCGGATGCTGCAATATCTCCTGCCCAATGCCAAATAGTTAAACAGTCCGTGCACAGGATGCGTGTTGTCCTGTATTATTTTAGTGGCCTTTCAGATGCTTCTTGCAGAATAAACATGTTGTATTGATGGAAGACTGGAACCTGTTACCTTCTCTGCAACCCTCACCACTCTTTGTAGCACCTTCCTTTCTGTATCTGTGCAGCTTCCAAACCACACTGTGAAGTTGCAGGTGAGGATACTCTCTATTGCACCTCTATAGAAGGTGGAGAGAATATGAGGAGGAACCTTAGCTTTTTTCAGCCTTCTTAAAAAGTGGAGGCATTGGTGCACTTTTTTTGACCAGTTGGCTGGTATTCCCAACCACGAGAGTTCCTCTGCTATGTGTACACGCAGGAATTTTGTACTCTTAACCCTCTCCACACTCTCACCATTGATCCTGAGTGCTGGCTGGTTTGTTCTCCCTTTCCTTAAGTCAATGATAATCTATTTGGTCTTGCTTACATTCAGGTCAACGTTGTTCCCTTTGCACCAACTAAACAGAGATGGCACCTCTCTCTATACCCTTTCATCCTCCTTTGTGATGGGCCCCATGACTGTGGTGTCATCAGAAACGTGATGATATGGTTGGACTTGTGCTCAGCATAGCAGTTGTGGATCAGGATGGTGAATAACAGTGGGCTGAGAACACATCCTTGTGGAACCCCAGTGTTAATTGCGATGCACTTTTATGTGTTCTTACCTGAAAACAACCTCTGCTGTCTCTCAGTCAGGAAGTCCAGGATCCAGTTACAGAGATATTTACTGATTCCTAAATGTGCCAATTTTTCTTTCAGCTGCATTGGTACCACCATATTAAATGCAGAGCTGAAGTCTATGAACAGTATACTTACATAGTTGTCTATGGACTCTAAACACTCAAGGGAAATGTGTAGTGCTACTGATATGGCATCAACTATAAATCGGTTAGTTCTGTACGCAAACCGCAGAGGGTCAAAATCAGGAAGTAGGCATGATGAAGGATGCTTAAGGATAAAGAGGGGATTGCATATTACTCAGCATGAAATCTCATAACATAACAACATTCTGATTCCTGATGGAGGAAAACTGTTTAGATTTAACAGCATGACCAGGTGTAACAGATTTCTGACACAGGATAATACAGTGTCATTAAACAAAATGATTGGTTGTAACAGATTCTTGATGCAGGATAGTACTGAGTATTAAATGTAATGAATAACTGTAAAGGAACCCTGATGCAGGGTAATGGTGAGTATTAAAAAGAATGAATAGGTTTAGCAGATTTCTGAGCAGGATAACTATAGAGGTAAACAGAATGAGTAGATGTAACACATTTCTGAGCAGGATAACTACAGAGTTAAATGGAATGAGTAGGTATAACAGATCCCTGATTAAAGATGCTTGAAGGGGTTAATCAGAATGAGTAGGTGTAATAGTTTCCTGGCGCAGGATAATGGTGGAAATTAATCAGAATGAACAGGGTAACATCATGAATTAAATGGCATAGAAAGAGTCAGATATCTAAGGCAATGTTTAACACCAGAGCAGGCAGATTCCCAAGGTAGGTTAGCAGTGGGAATTACACTGCATACAAAAGACTACTATTTTTATCTTATTCTTCTATTACATTTGTTTTGTTTTAAGTTTTCTGTTCTGTTGGAGTTTTTAGAGGTCTTGGCTAAGGTCAGATAGAAAAGTTAGCAAAGAATTCCTTTGCAAACAAGGAATAGCATCAGCTAATTAGCAGGATGTGCTGAGAAATTCCTCATTTAGCTAGAAATATCTCTATTTAGCTGGAGTGCTTGTTTGGCTTGCTTGTACTCTGCCTGGATATTGCTGATCTCTGTCTACATTTTATTCTTCCCACCCAGCCACCCAACTGTTGTATTCTTAAACCTGGTGGCTTTTGAGTCACCTGCAGCTACCATAAATCTGATTTTGGACACTCCTCCCAGTCCCATCTCATCAGCTCATTCTATTTAGTACAAAGAGATCATTTGGGAAGGCTCACCCCTTAGTTTCTTAACCTTGAATTATCTTCTGTTTCCTCCCTTCCCACTTAATTTTAAAAAAGTGCACTTTATTCAGCCGCTTTCACTGTATTAGTGTTTTTTCCTACTTGATTACTTTATTTTGTTTTTGTTGCTTGTTCTTAAAAGTATTCAACTAAATATAAATAAAATCCTTTTGGGATAAACAGTGTTCAAAAGTGAAAAACAGTGATAGCAACAGAATGAAAACAGGCACTGAAACACGGCTGAATATGTTCAGCCGTGTTTTGGTGCCCGTTTTTATTCTGCTTCTATCACTATTTTTTGTTCTTAAAAGTACTCAATTGCATTCATTCTGCTGCACTTATTACTGCCTGTTAGTAGCCTGATTAAATTGTAACTGTTATTCTAAGCCTCTTAGTTTTGGTTTAAACACTTGGGTGTCAGTCCAACTGTTTTACATTAAGAACATTTGTGGTCTACAGTCTTGTGGCAGGAGATGTAGCTTACATGCCTTTAAGTTGGAAATTTCTGGTTGAAGGCTTGGTGTGCCTGTTATTCTAAAAGTGTCTTAGTTCTGGTGTAAGCATTTGGGCTTTAGGTAAGTTATTTTATATTAAGAAGGTTTGTGGTCTACACTCTTGTGAGAGGAGAAGGTAGCCTCTGCCCTTTTGAGCTGGGAGTTGCTGGTTGAAGGTTTATTGTGCCTGGTTATTTGAACTGTTTTTTTTTTCGTTTTTTTTTTAATTGTTGCACTTTGTTTGCTGTAGCATAGACTAGATTCAGACCTGCTGAATCTAGTTCTGTTTGTATAACTTGAGCACTAAACCAGACCATCTTTTGTTGGAGAGGGCTCCCCTGCACTCTAGTAGCAGGAGTCTACAGTTAGAACTCATCTGGTTGAAGGTTGCTGGCACAGGGCTCAGTTTTCAGCTTTTTTATTGGTTAATTTGTTTAAATTAGTTTACCCTCATTTGCTACATAAACACCATGTTTGTGCGAGTTTGCACTTATTTTAGCAAAGCTGCACAGAGTTTAGTGACCAGCTACTGCTCTGCTGTATTTATCTGATCAATCCAAGCCATCTACTGATCTCTGCAAAACTTAAGTAGAATTTCACTGTATACTGCACTTTTGAATTGCATTTTTACCATATCACTGCTTATTTGAACTGTTATTTTTTCTGAAATTGTTGCACTTTGTTTGCTGTAGCATAGACTAGATTCAGACCTGCTGAATCTAGTTTTGTTTGTATAACTTGAGCACTAAACCAGGCCATCTTTTGTTAGAGAGGATTCCCCTGCACCCTAGCAATAGGAATGTGCAGTTAGAACTTAACTGACTGAAGGTTGCTGGAACTAGGTTCAGTTTTGAGCTTTTTTCTCGTGGTTAATTTGTTTAAATCAGTTTGCTTTTGTTTGTTACATAAGCACTGCATTTGCATGAGTTTGCATTTGTTTATGCATTGCGCACTGCCGAGCAGCAGTGAGCATCATTGGCAGTTATAGACGCAAACACTCTACCTGCAAATTTTCCCTTAGTACTCTGCTGGTGCTCCATTGGCGATTTCTCATGACTGTCCCTCACTGACAGGTGATACATTCAGTGAAGCTCCTGAGGTACCAACACATATCTTATCCACTAGCCCTTCATATTTTTTGCCACCTCTCCTGTCCTCTCCCTGTTTTCTGACCACATCAACTTACCCAGCATTATGGGAAAACAATTTCCTACAGTTCCTCCAGCCAGCCTGGTTGACATGGACATCCTGAGGCAATGTAGCAATTGTCTCATGTACAACCACAACCCACTTCTGCTAGTCCACAAAAATTCATTATGTGAAAGATGTATCTATATCAGGAATCTAGACTCCAGGATCTCTCACTCACCAGTCAGTTCATCGGATACTAAGCATGTTGTCAGCATGCACACCTCACCTCTTGCACCTACCAAACCAACAGCATATAAACCTACATATGTGGAGGTCCTTACCAGAAGTTTACATAAACATCAGAGTCATCCCAAACACAAACATGATTCAATTAATACATCCTCTGCAGACCCAAACATGATTCAATTAATACATCCTCTGCAGAACATAGTACACATAATATATCACCCACCAGTGTCTCACTAGTCAAGTCCCTAAGGCATAACACACAAACAAACATCTTAGTCATAGGTGACTCAGTTGTGAGACACACAGATGTCCCTCTCACCAGGTTGGATAAGGAAAAAGTCATGGTCAGCTATCTGTCAGGTGCCAGGATCCACCACATCACACAAGCACTCAAGTCTCCCAACAACAGGTGTTGTTATGATGCCGTCATAGTCCATGTTGGTGCGAATTACTTCAGCTGTATCTCACTGGACTATATGAAGAGAGACATGACTGAGCTCTCTGATTATGTGCCTCAGGCAGATATGTCCTTAGCCTTAAGCAGCATTTTACCTTCTCCTAGAATGATGCCACAATACAAAAAAAATGTTTGACTTTAACAACTGGCTTAGTTTCTGGTGTCATTCAGAGGGGATCCAGTATATGTCAGCCTGAGATGACATGGTCGAAAGACCTCAATGCTTTGCCAGAGATGGTCTTCATTTGTCTCCTATGGGATTTTGGTTACTGGCTAAGGCTCTTGCCACCCTCATAGTGCCTTTTTTTAGGTAATGTCACAAGAACAGAATTCCTGATGCAAAAATACCCTCCAAAACAACCTCAATATTATGCTGCTGAACACTAGGAGTCTAAACTGGAAACTGCACTCACTGGAAGCAGTCCTTACCTTGGAAGATGCTGACATTTGTGTAGTCACTGAGACCTGGTTTAAGGCTGCAGAGAGCACCTCAGCTGTACCAGGTTACAGTTACTTCCACACCTTCAGACCACAAACTGAAGACATGAGAACTAAAGGAGGTGGTGTATCAATATTCATTAAAGATAAATACATATCTAGATTGGATAAACAGCAAAATTCCCTTGAATTACTTCAGGTGCAATTGACTGTAGGTAAGACCCCTCGTCCGGTCACTGCCAGCTATAGGACCACCTCTTTGAATCAGGACATCCACTCAGCCTACTTGGATCTACTTGAGTCGATCAAGATACAATCAAACACTCTGGTTTTGGGTGACTTTAATTACCCATCCATTGACTGGGTAACTTATACGTGTTCTAACTTACTTGCCCAAAGGTTCCTGGACTTTGGTAACTCCAGTTCCAGTAGACCAGCTTGTTGACACACCCAAAAGGGGCTCAAACATCCTGGATCTGGTGTTCACCAATGTGGGGGACCACTGCACCACCCCCAAGTGTATGGTCATCCGTTGTGAGATCTGACCACAAATCAGGCTCTCTAGAAGTAACTATAACACAAGACCCCCCCCCCCCCCCGTAGCAACAACTAGACTAAAAAACTTCTCCAAGGCCAATTACAACCTTTTACATGACAGCATAAATAGCTTTATAGCCCCTCCCCCCACTGATGGAACAGACACCTATGCTGGGTTATACATCAATGCTTTATAAGAGCACCTGTACAACTGTATTGACTCTGCCATACCTGATAGAATCAAAGGAAGATCTTCAAGGTAAAACAAACCTGCCCGCTGGACAACTGCCATTAATAGGCTATACCATAGGAGAAAGAAATTGCTGTCTAAGAGTAGGAAGAAATGGTCTTAAAACTGGAATCACTCCCTACTCAACTTAAACAAGCAAATAAGACTCCTAGGGAAGCCATCCAAAACTAACTATGAATCCAAATTAGCTTCCCTAACTAAAGATAACCACAAGGTGTTCTTTAGTCACATCCATAACCTCAAAGGTAAGCCCCAGATTTGTGCTGAACTCATTGTTAATGGTACTACATATACAGAATCTGTGGATATAGCAAACCTGCTAGCTGACAGGTTCAGTGAAAACTTCACTCCTCTGTCCCTGCCACATATACCCCAAAGAATCCCTAACACCTGTCCCCCACCTAGTATCTCCAAGGAGCAGGTCTTAAATACCCTCTCCAAAGCCAAAAACACAGCCTGTATCAGACCAGACAACATCCTAGGCTGTGTTCTATATGGGTTAAAACAGGAATTAGCATCACCATTTGGCACGCTTTTCAATCAAAGCCTAAGCACCAGCTTTGTCCCAGCAGAATGGAAAACAGCTACCATCATCCCTTTGCACAAACGGGGTGTATCCACGGACGCCCGGAACTACAGACCAATTAGCCTGACCAGCCTTATCTGCAAGGTCATGGAATGAATCATCATGGACTTTATCAACAAAGATACAGAAAATCTCCAAATGTTTGACCCCACCCAGTTTGGCTTTGTCAAGGGGTGATCATGCCCATTAAACTTGGTAGACTTCTTCGAGACAGTCACCAAAGCTCTACACGAGGATAAATCTGTGCATAAGGGGCTACCTAGACTTAGCCAAGGCCTTTGACACAATCCCCCACTCAGGCATCATTGATAAACTCACCCAGCTGGGTATCAACCCATATATTGTCAAGCAGGTTGCAACCTGGCTCACTGATAGAACATGTACAGTCAAAATAGGGGACTTCACCTCCTCCAACAGACCCATAAACAGTGGTGTTCCACAGGGATCAGTTCTGGAACCCCTGCTATTCTGAATCTACTTCTCTAAAGTACAGGCTAAAACTAAAGGACTGTGGCTGACAAAGTTTGCTGATGACTGCAAAATGGGAGTGACCATTGAAACCCCTAGCAATGTCAACATCCTGCAAGAAGGTCTTATGCAGACTAATGACTGGTGCCAAATTCATGGTCTTAAACTTAATGCAAAAAATGCACTATCATCATCTTTGACAATGATGATGTTCCTGCAAGCTACCACATTAATAGAAATACCCTAAGCACACAGTCAGTGGTGAGACATCTGGGCACACAGGTTGACAGTAATCTTAACCTCGACCACCATGTCTCCACAGTGGTAGAAAGGGCATTTTATATTGCTCATCTCATAAATAAGGGCATTGCCTTAAAAAAAAAAGAGGTTATAACCTCCCTGTACTCTTCCCTCATCAGGCCAATAATAGAGCACAACACTCCCTTTGGTATGTTCCTTTCCAAACACCTGCAGCAAATGAAGAGACCACAAAGGTTCCTTATAAAGGAAATTCTGGGTCTTCAAGATCTGCCTTATGCGGACAGACTGAAATCATTATCACTTTACTCTGTGTCATACAGACTGCTCAGAGGTGACCTGTGCCTTGCAAACAGAGCAATCTCTAACCCAGCTTTAATGAAAATGCTGCACATTTGCAAGTCAGATGGCACACAGTTCACTCACTTCAAGGACCTTAACCTGGTATGTGACATCAACAGAACTTGCTGGAGAGACAGATTTGTCTCACAGAAGTTGCCTCACCTTTGGAACAAGCTTCCTATTCATGTTAAACATAGTCTCAAATTGGCCATATTTAAGTGTAATTTGGATGATTGGATGGGTAACTGGAAATTCAACCCAGGGGTTCCAACTGTGTCTCTCTTGGACAGGGGCAATAGGTGCTGATTTTAGTGTCTGCTTGAACCAGACACCCTTGGGAACACAGGTTGAACTTGGCTAGGCTTGTAAGGGCACTGTGGCTGTTAGCCTAGTAACCTCCTATGATCCTATGAAAGGTGGGAGACAAGAGTAGACAGATTCCAAAGCTATATTAACCATGTGAACCTCATAGGGTGAGTTTGTGTAATACAGAAGATAGATTTCTATTAAATAAACTAATTTAGCACTGGGTACGATGAGTGGGGGCTACAGAAAACTAAACTAATTTTTAAGGTGTATAATACAATAAGTTGTTCCCCCTAAACTTTTGCTAATTCATCCTAACCATCTTTTCTCCATAGAAAATTTCTACTTGTAGACAAAAATGAGGCATACAAGAATGCATTTATATAATGCTGTAATGTGCTCATAGCAATATGATAAATGCATGGAGTATTAAATAATGTTTAAGTATCCACAATATCTGATTCCTAGCAAAATAAAAATCACTGTCTAGCACATTTTATAAATAAGAATGTGGGGTTAATTAATTTGAATGGAAGATTGGCAGAGACTTTGCAAAGTGTAAGCAGACATAAATGTTTAGCTAGAGCACTTTAGAGGTTGACTACAGCAAACTTAGTTATACTAACAATTATGAAGCAGGTGCAGTAATGCTAACATTTTCCTTTCTGAAATTTTTGAAATGTATCATCTTCTTATAAAATATAATCCTTAATAGAAAACCTTAATATCATATAACATGATAATGACTTCTGAAATGTATGCCTGCATCATTAATATCTGATTGGGATTTTCACTAGCTAAAGTTAATGCTGTTGATTAACAATAAAACTGTTTTATATTTATTTGATTTTATTCATTTTATCAGAGTAACCCAGCAAACAAATGGGTATATGGGATTCAGAAAGGCCGCTGCCAGCAGTAAGCCATAATATGAGTGGCCAACCATTGACAAATGCCTGTTCTGATTCAGAGACAGGTCAGCCCCAGTGATTCTACATTATCAGTAGAACCATCACAATGAGCCACCTCTTGGGCCATGCTACATACTAATAAGACATTCTGTAAGAGTAGCCAATGTTTATTAACCATGAGCTCTTCCCTGGAAATGCCTGTAGGAAGAGATTTACTCAGGCAAGTGATTCAGAGAGTTGCTGGGCTGGGCTACTTAACTTAGCATGACTAGCTCTGTTAATAAATTATGCCAAAATGTTGTGGTTCCCCATTATATTCAATGAGAGAGACCATGTTGTAGGCAAAGTTATTTTGGAGCTTAGATGTCAAGATGGTGGAGTGTGTGTGTGTGTGTGTGTGTGTGTGTGTGTGTGTGTGTGTGTGTGTGTGTGTGTGTGTGTGTGTGTGTGTGTGTGTGTGTGTGTGCCTGTGCACTTGTGTATGGATGCCTGTAAGTGTATGGCCAAGTACCTGGAGAGGGGGTGTTCCGGTGCCAAAGTGATGCCCAGGCTGCCTCTGTTAAGTACCACTGATAAGCATTGTTTACCACTGGTGGTAGTTATGCTTGATTCAGAGACATGCAAATTAGCCAGTTTCATTGAGGCTAAAAATGTCTCTGAATTACATTTCCCCATCAAGTAAACTTTAACTTTTGGCTGCTACAGTTTAAGTGAGTGCAGGGATTTTTTTCTGAATCCCAGTAGGTGTCTTTTCAGGGGTGATCAAAAACTACTGACTAGTTAAACTATTTGCTCAGAATCACACAGCATGCAAGCCAGGAGTGAGGGAATCAAACTCAGGACTGTGAGATGAATGTCCCTTGCTAGCAACTTGTACCCTTAACCCTTTTTCTTATATTCCCCGCTTCTACATATCATTTTTAGAAGCATCCTGTAGATACTAAAGCAAAGTGACACACATATTTAAATGTTTCTAATAATTGTTTCTGCTTTTCATGCTGGCACAAAACAACGTATGCATATTGAAAGTATTCTGAAGCAAGCAGTGCACTGCATTCTGCGAAATAATGTCATGAGTGACAGCATGCAGGCAGGAAATCATTCACAGGCACACATAGTGTAATTGCACTTGCAGGAAAAAAAAGTGCAATATATATCACACAGTGACATACAAATAAGGGTCAAAATGTTAATGAGAGCTCTCACATACACACATGACAACATCAAACATGGCAGCATTATTCAGAAATGTATAAAATTCGCTGTAGTGAGAAGCTTATCTGTATACCATCATTTCTTGATGAGCAGGTGTATCTCCCACTCTGTGATGCTAAGAGAAGTATCTACATCAGCTGGCCAGAATGTGTTAGTGGTCTCTTTGGAAGCCATTGTCCAGGATTTTGCATGTCATTCTCTGTGTCACAGAAGAGTCCATCTGAAGCTGACATACCATCAGTTCCATGTCCAGAATATAATCCACTGCTACCAATGGGACAGAGAGATTACACATAGTTTGTAACATGTGCCATCCTCATATGTGCACAAGGAGAAATGCTATCACAATGGACACATAGGTCTGTGTAGCACTAATCATCTCTGATATGAAGACCTTTTAGTCTCCAGCTGGGCGCTCACTAAGAACTTTGCAGGCCACAGCCTAATGAATCCTATACCAGTTCCTATCTGTGATGCTGATCCTGTGGAGATGAACATCCCACAAGCAGCAGAGGAGACATCCACTCTGTGTAGTCAGTGTACAGCATAGCCCATTTCTGTAAGGTTCTTATGGCCATTGACTGCACCCATATTGCAGTCATGGGCTCCATCTGCCCCACATTATGTGCAATATATCAGCCATTTCATCAAGTGATAGGTGATGTGCAGAGCACAACGTATTACATACACTGTATCTGTGTACCATTCAGGAACTTCTTATGATTCCTACAACTGGCACACATGCAAACTATACTGGTGTTTCATTCAAGAGTTTTTTTCATAGGGTCATCTAAATGGTAGCTGCACACATGGCCAGCTCAGGTGGCCATGAAGGACCAGTTCTATGAATATAGGTAACAGCCAACTCATAATGTTGTTGGATGCTGTGTGCTGCAGGTGATGCTGGATATGTCTTACAGCCATGACTGATGACCCCCATCTGCTCCCCCCCCAGACTGTGGTGGTGGTAGTATACAACATTTCACTGGTGCAGACATGGAACATCATTGAGCATGTGTCTGGAGAGCTGAAGTCTCAGTACTTGAACACATTTGGTGGTGCACTGCAGTATGCTATAGAGACATAACACAAGACATTAGTGGTGTGCACCATGCTACAGAACATGGTGCTATGAAAATTGTTACAGCAAGTGGAGACCATGGCACTAACATATCTGTTCCAGCAGCAGAAGAGGAGCCAGGTGAAGAGTCAGAGGATGTGGCTTCAAAAGGGTCCCATGTGAGATAACAATGGGCACAATACATTGTAACACAGACAAACAGGCAACATCAGATCTACAATGGGCCATGACAAGGCAACCACATAACAAAACTGATGCATGCATTTACATATGCTGGCTATGTACTGCAGTGCATTGACTGGCAATCATGTGCATCAGATATCATCCTAACCACATTAGCCAGCGGTTTCTGTCAATATGCTGTGGCACTGTGGTACTATCCTACATACTTGAGATAGAATTTCATTCATATCCACTGCTGTTTCTTCACTCCTCATTCATATAATAGGTGTTCCTTAGTCTTTGCTTTACACTGTTGCCCTGGCTTTTGTTACTCATAACAGGGTTTTTCTTAATAAAGCGTACCACATCACACTAAACTTTGTACCTGTGCCCTGTTCTGTCCTCTTTGTCATTCGTGTTTTAACTGTATTACTTTATTGTTTTGTTTTTCTCATCACACACGGAGTAGGCAGGAATGAAGCAGCGACAACCATGCTTTGTAGTGACCACCATGATGACTGCTGAGTCCATGAGACTAACTTTCTGCATGGGGATAAGGTCACTCTGTTCAATGTGACTTGAAAGTCTAATACTGGTGGCCTCTGGTGCTGCATTTCTGGTTGAAGGTGTGGGCTCCTCAGTGGAGAGTGACATAGTGGGGACAGCAGTGGTCACCTTCAGCAGCTGATAAGAAGTGAGGTAGACTGGCTACAAGATGTCAGTACTGGCATCCTGGAGTTCTTTTTCATGGGTGGTAGAAATGCATAACCACTCAGTCACAACCACTGAGCCAGCAACAGTAGCCCACCTCTGTGTCAGACATGGAGGTGACTGACTTCTGGGTGACTTCCCCTCTGGGATGGCTTGGCAGGCCCTCCTAACCCCAGTATATCTTCCATCATGGTGTTCCCCTTCCTCCTGTGTCACTTATCTTCCTCTGTTTGTAGTGCACTTTCAACACATCACCAGCTGTCAACCTTGCCTCTGTCTGCATACCTCCATTTTTGCTACATGTTTTGTCTGAATATCTCCCCTGTCAGTCTTTGTCTTTGTCTGACCCTGCAGCTGTTCTTGTACCCTCTGTCCTACACACATTTCCATGCTTCCTTCCTCCTCTACCTTTATTCTAAAAACGTGAAAAAGGATACCTGTCCAAAAAATGTGCATCTTTCCCACCTGAATGCCACTCTTCCCTTTCCTATGCATTCTGTGTGTTCCTTTACTTACGCTTCACCTTTGCAAACTGTCATACCCCCTTATCGCTTTCCTTTCTATTTATAAGACTAAAACCAGTTGTCATTCTGCTGTGCAGCCCTCCTAGGTTATCCCAGCCGTGCCCATGTAATAGATAAACAGCATTTCAATGTACATGTGAAAATGATCACTCTAGGCACATAACCTGCATGACGATGCTGTAAGGTAATGTGACCACTGATAGAATGCTCCATTTATTTGCACACTGACTGACATTTTCACACCTCTGCAGCTTCACTGTGCAGCTCTGTCCCAGGAATGTCCACACTATCTCAGTACTTAACTCAACCACACTATTTACTGCAGTATGTTCACATTCTGATTTTTTTTTAAATGCTCCCACATTGATTGTACTGGTTATTTGTATTTCACAACTGAAATAATTTGTTTATGTAATAAACATTCTTCACCATATATACAATTTATTCAGTATCTGTGTATCTGTGCACATGTGGAGGAGATGTATTGCATGAATGAAGAATGCGGCTTCTTCTTTACATTCATTTGTACTAACAAAAGTTATAAATATGAGCAAGATTACAGCCATTGCTGGGAAAGTAGTACATCAAACCTGCTATAATTTACTTGTGTTAACATGCTTCTGTATTTGTGTGTATTTAGAAACCAATGCCTTGACTGTGTATCAGACATTTAATGCTGCCGCTATGAATACTTCGAAGTCTTTCATCACTGCCACTTTCGAAGATTTTGTCATAGTGAGCATTGACAGCACCACCAATGAGCTGAAGCTAAAGGGTAACTGCCTGCCCGATGTCGCAAAACAATTCTCAAGTCAAATGGCAATCAGCGTTACTGACTACCTTCAAAATGTTAAATATGGGATTGATATAATGACACGCTACCTGAATAACAGTATTTGTAAGTATAAAGTAGCAATGGATTTCAGAGTCACTACTTGACTTTTTTTTTTTAACAATGGAAGCAAACACCTAACACTCAAGCGCTGTTCATTTTCTTTTAGCAAATTTAAATTACATATGCAGGTTTCATATGAAATATAATTTGATTATTACTAGAATTATATTTTTAATACTAGCTTGCAAGACATTGAGATGCACTGATGTAAATGTGGAAGCAGTGTAATATATATATATATATATATATATATATATATATATATATATATATATATATAGGCTCATAGATTAGTACTAGGCTAAATGCCCTCATGGGCCATTTTAAGCCTAGCCAATTACCCTGTGGGAGGATCAAACTCAAGACATTGTGTTTGTAAGGTAAACACCTTAACCACTACGCCAACTTCCCACCTAATTAATATGTGAACTGGTGCAATTCAATCCTTTGATCAGAGGCAAGCACCTGACTGGACGAATTGTTTAGTTACTTTAATAATCTTTTATTTTATTAAGAGTGTGTTAGATTGGTTTGAGAGAAGACTAATTACTATGAACGTGGACTGAAGCAGTTTAGACAATCAAGTTTTACAGACAGTTGACACTATCTAATTTTTTTCTTTGGGAGGAGTGCAGTACTCTGGTTTCAAGAAAATATGCAAAAGTGTATATGATTGGGATACCTCAAGTGATCTTTTTATAAACATAAGATGAAGACGAAAGTTATTAGGTCTTGTAAGAAACATTACTAATCAAATGGTAACTTAAGAAAACAAACTATGTTTTTAATAAGGTATAAAATTCTAAAGAATGGAAAAGCAAGGAATAATATTTTTGAGAAGGAGATCAATAAGGTGTATAAATAAATGAGAAAAGGTACCAAAATGTTTTAATGTTTCAAATTAGGACTTTAAAAGAGGTCATCAGAAACCAATCTCCAAACAGTAGCAGTCCAATAGACCTTATCACAGAACTATTCACTGACATTGTTTGTAAATGACTTAAGAGCATCAGAAGTTTACTTACATGAAGGGAATTTATTCCATCTCCTTCCTACAGAAACACAGAGGAATTCACTCCAGTTATAACTGTGATTCCAATAGTAACAAAACAACAGGTCACTATTTCTGTCAGGTCTAGAATGGGATTTGAAAGTGATACCTAAGGGTATACTAGTTTTTATTCATTGTATAAACTCATGCACCAGCCTCTTAGCACAAGAAATCTGGACAAAACCTAAAATAATGGGGGACAAAGGCCCGAAAAAGGGAGAGATTTGAAATATTGTTCTTATAAACTTAGAAAGTTGTTAGAACTGGATTTGAGTTAAAATGTATTTTCTGAAGGCTATGGAGTGTGAAACATAAATGTATGTCAGTATTTAATGACATCAATCCTCAATGATTTTCCCCAAAACCACAACTTTTATGAAGAAGAGATCAAAAACATGAGGCTAAAGTCTGGACAGTTGACAGCTATGTCATGGCACCCTCATGGTACACCTTAACAAGGCTGTAGTAGTCAGAATAAAGTCTTAAGTTCCTCATATGGTCTTCACAGTTAAAGATTTTTTTGTCTGCCCTTATGTTTTTTTCAAAATATTTTTGGACACGCTCAAGTTTGTTTTTTTATATTATTGACATTATAAGAACAAAATCTGTGACCATAGTTTAGTGTCAAGTTTTATCATTTTCTTAAACAGAGGAAGAACATCATGCATCTGGATACAAAACACCACATAATTAATTCTCATTAAGTTGTAACAGCTCCTTGTCTGATTATTTACATGACCATCCCAAACAAAGTCAGCAGCCATTAGACCCCCAAGAGCAATATGTTGGTCACATTCTGATAATAACTAATTACCTAGGGCATATGGACATTCTAATTGTTTGTTTCCAATATGAAGTATTTTCTATATTTGTAACTAAAAAGATCTTATTTTTTAATGTTCCCTAAAAAAATCATCCATTTAATCCTGCACAATTTACAATCAGAACATGAAGTTTTGCTACCACTGGCAAAGTCTGTCAAACTGCAATGCTTGCTCACAGGTAGGGTAGACATATGAACATAAAAGAGATGAGGGGCCTAAAAGTGAATCCCAAGGCACTCTAATTAATATGCTGAGTTCATTAAATAGCACATTCTGCCAGTGTCATGATAAAGAAGGATAAAACCATCATTATGGTCAGACAGCCCACATTCAATTAACAGCTCAGGCATCTGAGAAGCTAGCAATGGAGGATGGCTGCATGCCCATCCTGGGGAGGGAGGAATGATTACACAGATGCACACTATAGCTGATCCCCTAAGGAGAATGGGACATGTTGGGGGGGGGGGGCACTGCTAGGAAGCTGTGCACTGGCTATGTCACTGAGGAGGTAGGAAGATATATCTTGGGCCTGGTGCATATCCTTTCAGGTCTTATGCTTGCAAGCATGGGTGGGGTAAATTGGGGTAAGGCATACCAAAAAAATCCTCCTTGACAGCATATATGATGCTGTCCCAATGTGCCTCATGCTCTTCACTAGCCCTGAACAGGGTCAGAGAAAGTCTAGCAAAGGTAGTTGGTTTACCACATCCAGTGAACAAGGAGGGGCACAGAGGGATCAGCTGACAGTCAGCTGTGAGGAAAGTCAAAACATAAAAAAGAAAAATAGCACATTTTTAGCTATACCAATGATGGTTTTCATTTCAACCACATCACCCACTTCTCTCAGTAATCATATTAATCACTCAAAGATGCACAATGTGTGCTTTGTGTCTTCCTGTTGAAGCAAGATGTGAGACATCTTTTCTCACATCTGCTCAAGGTGAGGACATTTTAAAAACAAGCAGGCCTTTCAATTGGCCTCTTGTCAATCATTCCCAAACTACCTTTAATAAACAGAGGGGAAGTTACACACATAATTGAACTATGTCTTTAAGTTTAGCTGAGAAATATGATGCTAAAATTCTAAG
This sequence comes from Protopterus annectens, assembly GCF_019279795.1. Taxonomy (NCBI): domain Eukaryota; kingdom Metazoa; phylum Chordata; order Ceratodontiformes; family Protopteridae; genus Protopterus; species Protopterus annectens. The sequence goes on from NC_056743.1 coordinate 701,442,385, forward strand.
TAGATGAGACAACAAGAAGCAATAGGACTAGATAGGATGTTTAAAAAACACCTAAGGATGCTTAGGGACAAACACCAGTTTTTACAAGCATACATTTTTTTCAAAACTATTACATTTTTCATTCATTTATTTGTTTGATTGTTTGGTTAAGATAGTTAGACTGGAACTAGTGGTCCTTTTTCTGTTAAAAACTTGTTACCTAAAGTATCAGTAAAAAAATAGGAAGAAATATGTATGTAAAGAGAAGAAAAGTAACTTTATAAACCACAAAATGACAATGCATATCTCAGCAGAACAATTGTATGACATACATTGTTATAAATGACACCTGATTACAGAGGAACAAGCAACATATATTCAGAGAGACAGGCAGAATGTCTTTGAGGTGAGGGAATAGCTATTATTTAATGCTGTTAATGGATACCATGTAATGTCTGTACATATTGCCTATGCAAGTTAATCATAAGTTCATCAGAATGCCTGCATCAAATATAATTAACTGCTTCAAAATCTAATAAGACTGCACTAGTAAAAATGCAAAACTACAGTTAGAGATTCTGGTTCTAAACTTCTTACACAAAAGAGCTATCACCCTCAAGGTACAGCAAGCTAAGCTGAAGAATTATTTCCAATACAGCCAACAGAATAATGTTATTATGAGGTATGCATTAAGTCAGAATATACATAATCAGAATAAAATAAGACAGATGATCAGTAGCTTGAAATTAGGTAAAGGAGCACTTTCAACAGTTTACTGCCAACATGTTCAAAAAGTAATGGTAAGCAGGCATTTTATAGCTGCCTGTTAAGAGAGCAATAACTCAAACAGGCAAAATGTAAGTCATTTTGTTATCAGTAAAGCTAATAAAACCTCTACCACTCAACGATACCAATAACATTTAATTTATTAAAATAAAAATTAGCAATAATGCATAAGCTTTCGCACAAAATCAGCTTCATCAGTTGACATGAACCAGAGCAATGTGAATAGAGCATACAAATAGTTGTACTTAGTCACGCGACTAAAATCTATTGCATTCTTAAAGTGACTTAAAGATCACATACAACATGATAAAACAAAATGCAGAATCTACATTCCATTTTGCCTTTTTTCAAAAAGTTTACTTGTGGCTGCTGTCCTCATATTTTCACAAAAAATAATGACTTTATGTGAAGATAGGAATGTTACAAAAATTCAACTTCACGGCTAATCCTGTCATTCTTTTTGCTGTGCGATTATGATGAGCATTATGCAATGATGTTAACTCGGCAGTGGAAACGTCTTGCTTTCCACAGATAGTACCATTCAGTTTAATAAGTTGACTTTTTAAGCATATGGCTAGTATATTGATAAAAGGGGAATGGGTATATCATTGTTTATTGATTGATTTTATTGCTTTGCCCAGAGCCACACAGATATGACCACAGTGCAAGCACCCAGATGATGTTAATATTTTTAAGAAATTCAGCTATATTCCTTAAATGTTAGGGTTTGATGTCTGTTTTTTAATCTTGTATAGGTGTTTATAAGCAGAATCAGAGGAAGTGCAGACACCTGCACTCCTGACCTTGTGTTATAAACATGCTAGGTATAATGACGTTAGTCAAAGGAGGCATGTGAGCAGTGCAGGGAAGCATTGTTTGTACAGAAGAAATAACTGTTTATAAACCAAGAGTATTCTGGTGCTTTATTTTAAGTCTTCCACATGATGAGTAATAAAATGAGGGCTTCTATGATAGGAGACTTTGGGGAAAGCGGGACTTTCCATTGCACGTGGTCTTTAAGCATAGGTTTTCTGTTGATGATTAAGGCCTGCAGTGCACAAGTTTATGTTGGCAGTGTTGGAGATTGTCTTTTAAAATAAAAGGGTATCTGATAATAGAAACTGAAAAAAAATGTGAATGTGAGTACACATAAATTTTTAAAGCAGTCTGTTAAGCCTGTAATCAGTGTCATGCCCGTTTCCAATGTTCTTCTGCACCCTGCTGTGAAATTACAATGCAACAAAATTTCATTCCACAGTTTTGATGTAACTAATCAGTGGTAGCTAATCATTTTATACCACCAAAAGTAACATTGTATGCTTATGCACCTTTATGAAGTATAACAGCTAAATGGATCTGAGTTGTGGCTATGGACTCATTTGTTTCTTCTGCTTTATTTTCAGATAAACCTGTACTTCAAATCATGTTCAAGTGTGAGCTTAACAGCAGTCATGCTAACAGAAGTTATGCAAAGATTGGAGTGGATGGAAGTGACTGCTTTAGCCTAGACATTGTAGATGGCACTTGGTCCTGGGTAGCAGATGATGCTTCCGCTAAGCCAATCATATCTGTGCTGAAGGAGAAGTTCAGTTTTGTTCTGCATGATTTCAACTTTTTCCTAACACAGCACTGCTTTCAACTTTTGAGGGCATACCTTCAGAATGAATGTTTTGCAGAGAAGAAGAAAGGTAAGTTGATATAATTCACATTCATCATATTATATACACTAAATCTAAGACTGATATTAGATATCAACTAATGCACAGAGCAATGAGAGGTTTGTTGTTTATAACATGTAGAAATAGTAACTATTTGTATTTTGTTACAATGGCAGGAACCCAGTCACTTTATAATGACTACATGATTAATTAGAAACATACTTTGGAGTGCACTGTATATATACGTGTGTGTGTGTGTGTGTGTGTGTGTGTGTGTGTGTGTGTGTGTGTGTGTGTGTGTGTGTGTGTGTGTGTGTGTGTGTGTGTGTGTGTGTGTGTGTGTGTGTGTGTGTGTGTGTGTAAATATGTATCTACATATACACATACACACACACACACACACACACACACACACACACACCCTTAGAGAAAGCTATATATTTGAAACTCGGATGGGTGAAAGTGCATGTTTAGTTCAAAAAACAATAACAGGTAGACATGCAGTAAGGTAGTATGCTACATTTTCATGTATTGTTTGCTGTACAGCGGTTTGGCACAGTCTTCTTACTCACTTGTCATTAAGGTGAATGAAGCACCAAGCTAGAGCATTGTGCAAATGTTATGGAATGAAATGTCATTTGTTTGATTGTCAGTGATATAGTTCATTTAGAAGTTAATGACCTTAAGACTAGAGGTAAGGGTTGTGATTAATGTTGAGATGGTTTTTTTTTGGTTGCTGTTAGGTTTATATTTAAGGTTAGTTTAGGGTTACATGGTATGCAGGTAAGTAAACGGGAGGTTAATTCTCACAAGAAGTATTCTGAATTGCTAGTGTGTTGGTTCTGTAATGCATTTTCCAGCAATGTACATATAGCCAAAAATGTCTATTGAAATTCTAGATTCTTCATACATTTGGATTCAAAGTCAGTGTCCATGTCTGAATGGGTAGTACATTTACCTCTGATGTTGGAAGATACTGACCCACATGGACCACATTATAAAATATCCATAATTGTTGTCCAACAAAACATTCCAGATAAATCCAATAAAACACCAAATCCTTAAAGTCCACAGGATTTTGCTATGTACCTTAATATTGGACTGCGAATTGCCCGATTTACACAATTGCAAGTCTTTGGTTAAAAAACTCCATCAAAAGTCTAATTCAAACCAAATAAACAAATCAATACATATATATTTACCAATATATAATCCAAATCCAGCAAAAACAATCTAGTTTCGAGCCTGGTTAATATGTATCCAAAAAATCCAAAGTTGAGTACTTTCATCCGGTACTTAACATGGACTTCAGCCATAAAATTCTTGCTTGAAAATGCAAACTTCTTGGAGTCCATTAAGGTTTGGAGGGTGCCTAAGGGTCTTAGGATGTGCTGCTTTCCAGCCAGCATGGAGAACAATTCACCTTTACATCAGGAGCTATTGAATTGTTTCAACTAGATGGGCTGCGAGTACATGGAGATTGTGGTAAGACTCAATTCAAAATTAATTGACAACTTATTACCAGAGGTGAATGAATTAGATAATATTATTACTAGTAATGTCCAATATGAGAATTTTAAGGCTGAACATGTTTGTGTTTTTACTACTGTTGATCACAAGCTTATGACCACCAGGAATACAAAAAATTAAGAAACTGGAAATAGATAGGCTGGTGCATGCAGAAGCCTACCTGCCTCCACCAAGCTCTTAAACTTGAGGATCTAAGAGATTTAATCAATATGACAATTACTGTCGACCTTATAATGGTGTGAGTAGTAGCAATCTGGCATGGAATGGCATGTATAATAAACTGAATAACTACAGTGTGCTTGCTGGTAACCCCCTCTTTAATGAATCACCCTTTACGGAGATTGGAAAGAATAAGGGAGAGGGGTTACAACAACAATCAATGGGGAAACAGTTGATTACTAATGTCCCCATGACTGAACCAACATACTGAAGCTGTTCAGACCCAGCTCCAAACACCCAACCAATCACAGGGCAATCAGAGTGGGAGGAGGTGATAATGGGAAATTCCTCTGCACCTGGTGATGTGACTAAGGAGAATTTTAATAAGGTGAATATTTTGGTTAGTATGGCAGGGGACTTTAAAATTTATAACTATGCTGATGTACCATTGGCCTTACAATGTGTATAATTATTTTCCAAGGGCATTTTGTTTGTGCCAGATAGGAGAGCCACAATGACACAAACTATATTGAACTCAAACTGTACCTAAGAAAGCTTAATCTCTCTCTCTAATGTTCAATGACATACCTGACATTTTTCATACATTTAAGGTAGCCAGCATTTTCAATCTGCCCTTACATCCATTATTGTTATTATTCAAAAAGATTTGCGAGTTGGACTTAAGGAACAATTTGACCAACAATAAAGGGTTAGGGGTTTGTAACCTAATGGAGTATGAACAAGATTTACTGGCTTACCTTAGGAGTCAGGACATACGCATCATGACCCCGGACAAAGGGGGTGGCCTTGTATTAATGGACACAGCCAACTACAAAAAGAGGATTTTTCCATAGTACACCCTGTGACATACATACAATCAAGTTTAAATGAACTGAATACAGCATATGGCCAAATCAATGCACAAATTAATGCTATGTTCATTGAGAACCGAATTACATGGGATGAATTTAATTTTTTAAATATTGTGGCACCAAAAACAACAACAATGTTCTGCGTTCCTAAGATTCATATAAGTATTCAAGATCCTCCCATGCAACCAATTGTTGATGGGAGGGGATCCATATCTTGTGCTAGTACACAATTTCTTGACACTAAATTGAAACCCTTATTAGAAAATTAGCATAGTTTATGTAGGGACCCCTGGCAATTTTGGACAAGATAAATAATCTGGAATTTGACATAAACAATATACTGATTACCATCGACATAAAAGATCTTTATACCATTATTCTGCATGAGACTGGAATTTTGTGGTTTACGGAATATCTCAGCAGGAAAGGCTTGGAACAGGATAACATTAACTTATATGAGGAATTGATCGACTTAATCCTCAAAAATAATTTTATCTGGTTTGACGGTAAATATTTTTTACAGAGGGAGGGGATCATCATTGGATCCCAGGTAGGGTCCCTCTTTGCTACTATCATTATGTTAGAATTGGAGCATAGATATATTCATACCGCCCCTTTCAGAGAACATCTTAAACTCAATTTATGTTTTTTGGATGATATATTTATTGTTTGGAAGGGTCAGGAAAGTGAAATAGGTGAATGTATTGAATATATCAATGGGACTATGACTTTTTTGTTTTTCAGCCATAATTTTGATAGTAATGCCCTATCTTATTTGGATGTTTTGTTAAAGATGGATGCTCACAACAAAAGATATGTATCCCAGATATATGGAAAACCTACCTATTCTAACAATTTGTTTAATTTTAGTAGCTTGCAATCCTTCATCCCGAAAAAGGTGGTGGTCAAGGGCCAATTGGCCCATCAGATCACATTGGATCAGCATTTTGAGGAAGAATGTGGGACTATGAAGCACATGTTCCTCAATAGTTGGTTATTCTGAGTCACTTATTGATGAGCAGGTTCAGGAGGCCTCCTATAAGAGATGTATGGGGCATTTTTTACCTTTGCTTAATGGTACCATCGGGGGCAGATCAGTAATAACGAGGATGACGGTAATAACATTAAGAACTATTCTGTATCCTTCATAACTACGTTTAGCTTGGATAGTAACATCATAAGCAATATACTCAAAAAGAACTGGGTGATTTTAAGAGAGGCTAGGGATATCAGAGATAAGGTGGCCGAAGCCCCCTCTATCATTTATAGAAGGAGATGTACCCTTAAGTATATATTTGAAGGGGAGGTCGGTAAGCCACAGAGAAATGTGGGTTTGTACAGATGTGATGGGTACACGTACTGTAAGCACAAACTTATGGGTGATAGATTCTCTATAAAAGGAAAACCATTCAAGATGTCCTTTAGAGAGAACTGTAACAGCAGAGCAATTGTATATGTGGCATTGTGCCAACAATGTGACAGCTTTTATATATATATATATATATATATATATATATATATATATATATATATATATATATATAGATATAGATATGCGCACACACACACACACACACACACACACACACACACACACACACACACACACACACACACAAACTCCAGTATTATTTATTTGTTTTGTTTGTGATTGGCAAAACCCCTTCTCATCAGTGGCCCAGGGAAAAAAGCTCCATGTTTACATATTAAACCTTAAAACATTAGAAACATAGCACGTGATTACAATTTTTAAACTACCCAAAATGGGTTTGAAAAATGCAAAAAGTTTGCATAAACAGACATAGTCTTTTACAAAAAAAGGGAAAGAAAAGAAAAAATGGCATACATATGATATATGCAAAAACAGGAGGCAGAAATGTACACGTTGGCTATATACAAGTAGAAATGAGAATGGTTCTAAGAATATACAGTGAGAGCAATGAGTGTGTATGATTATTTCAGAAAAGGATGCCAGGTTCTGTGGTTGGCCATTTTATGGTTGGAGGTGGTATGATTATCTAGGTGCAGAGCAGGGCTATAACCAAGAGCTAGGCAGATATTGTTTGGGTCTGGTTTTAAAGGATTTCAGTTTTTCTAGTTATCATAGTCCATCCGGTACTTTGTTTCACAGTTTAGTGACATAACTTGACAAAAGTGGGTCACAAGATATGGTTTTAGATTTACTAGAAATTAGGAGAAATTTATTTCTTGAATGCAGTTCCTCTGTAGGTAAGTAATGCAGAAAAATGTTGTTTAATATGGGCAGCTTTGGGGTTTATAAATTAGGTTTTGTCCAGTAATATGTTGTATGTAGGAGAGACACTGTGGAAGCTCAATCGAGTGTCACTGTTTAAGGGCAACACAGGGATGTTTTCTGGATGGGAGGTTAGTTAGTTGTGAATTTAGTTATCTTGTTGAAGCATGCATCCAGTTTCTTCATATATGTAGAGTGCAGGTTAGTAAGAATGTGAGCTGCCTAAAGAAGTGTTGGGAGAAGATAAGATAAAGCTATGGTTTTCCTTACAGGTTCTGAGGGATATGGACTACCATGATAAAGTGTGTGAAGACTGTGCCCTGGCCCAGCAATCAAGGAGCCTCAATCCTCACCACTAACACCAGGGAGGTCATCTCATAGAAGAGAAAAGGATAACTAATAAACACAGTAAAGTACAATTTCCCTTAAGCGCACACAGAGATCACAGTCAGTCTGGGGCTGGTTGCTCCTTTGCTCACCAGGTCCCCAATAAGACTCCCCACTGGCACAGCTATAGGGTCCAGGTCTCAGCCTAGCTGGGCAAGCTAGAACCTCCAGTACCCTCTCTGTCCAACCAATCCTTCGTGTCCCTGCCAAACAGCTGACAACACACCCGCACTTTGCGATAAGTATTTATACAGCTTCACAGACACTCCTGGGAAAGGCTGACACAGATTCTCCAGCTGTGCCCCTTTACCCAGACTATACAGTAGTAATTACTGCCACCCAGCTAATAATATCAGCTACTAAAAGGCCCTTAAAAGGGTGTCCAATTATTACTGTGCAATATTATTATCCAATTGGTAATGTGACTATACAGTCTAAGGCTTATTAGAGTGGCCTATTACAATAAACTCTATAAATATGCAATGTACTCTAGAGCTTATCTCTACACAAACCAGCCACAGGTAAAGGTTTTTAAAATATTTAATAAAAAAATAATTAAAACACAAAACAAAACTACTACACCACAGAGGTATCTAAGAGTTCAGAGATCACACAGAAACTTAAAATAATACAGTAGGACAGGTCTGATTTCAAAGGAAAATACCTAATTAATCTTTACTAGCTTTAACTATTCCTACAAGAAATCACAGTGCTAAAACTTACATGTGAGCATAAGGCAGAGTGCTGATAAGTTGGATATCAAGATCAAAATTCTCCAAGTCTCTTGTGAGAAATAGTATTTAAACATTACTAACAAACATGTCTCTAAAGCCCTCCCAAATTACATCATTTTTTACACTCAGGTTTTCCCATTATTCATATTGTATCATCTTAACACCTGGTCTTGAGTTCTCAGACCACAAAATGCATTATTTAGCAATCTAACACCTGCTCAGAAACTTACAACAATACAAGGCATTTCACATGTATATTCTAACAGAAACTAGAGCAATAAAGCACATTCCACATCTAAATTCTGGTCATAAACTTTAGCCTTAAAACAATGGGCATGAAACCTTCATCCAGATGCACTGGAGCCGAATTCTAACATGAAAGGGTCACAACATGCTTCACTGGGCCAGTAGAGTGCAATGTTGTCACATATTTTGCAGTTCCACATTTCACCATATTCTTTTTCACTCAAGAAACATGCCTGTATTTTACATTTATTTACAAATGCCAGAGTTATATATCAAATTCTATTTGACTAGGCTGGCAGCCTTCGCCCATCTCTCCCCAATCATCACAAAGTACACCAAGTCTATGGTGTGATTTTTTAATGGCATGAAGAATATGATGCTCAAATTTTAGGTTTTCATCTATAGCAACACCCAACAATTTAGTCTGTGGTACTATTTCTATTGTACTATTGTCTTTTGATGTAATGGTAAGGGTTTTTTTTTTGTTTTTGGTACTGTTTTGGTAAGAACATCATTAACTTGGTATTCTTTGCATTTTGGATTAGGTTGGAGGTGTTTAACCATGGCTCAATAGTTGTGAAGGGGTCGAGTGACCTGCTGAAGGTACAAGTATTTTAAGAGCTGATCTGATGAGGGTAGAATCATCTGAATATTAAACTATGCTAGCATGCTTATTTCCAGTGTGGAGATCATTTATAAAAATGTTAAACAGCAATGGTCCTAGTATTGATCCTTGAGGAACATCAACAGAGATGGGAGAAATGATGACTGTTTTACCATTTTACAGTTTGTTGCCTATTTGATAGGTCACTCTGAACCCATGAGAGGGATGAGTGAGCAAGCTCTAACCAAGAGGGTATGGTTGGTAATTTTTGAAAAGAAACTGTGTCAAAAGCTTTAGATAAGTCTACGAAAAGAGACGAGACAAGGTTACCTGTATTTCTGTGAAAGTCTATGGTATTAGTGAAGCTGAGGATGGCAATGTTTGTGCTATGGTGGGAACGAAAACCATGTTAAGTTTGATAATGATTATTGCTAAAGTAGTTGAGAAGCTGAAAATGGCTAAATTTTTCAAAAACCTTAAATAGAGGAGCTAGGATAGCTATGGAGCCTAGTTGGAAATACAGTGGAATTGCCAGCTTTGTGCAGAGAAATAATGTTTTTTTTTCCAGACTGAAGGGACATAGTTAGTTCTCTGATACTAAATGATTTATTGGGATGGAAATAGTATAAGTAAATACATCGGCTCTATATCATAATCTCGACTGTTTAATGGATCGAATGTATAAAGATCGAACTTTATGCATCGAACCATTAAATAGTCGAAATGTAATAAAAAACAATTTATAAAAAAAAACCTAATGGGTGTAGGCAGGGGGGGCAAGCCCCCCTGCACCCCCCACACCCCTCGCTAATATACCAACTACGAGATTGCGCTACAGTGCAGGAAATGGAAATCTTCCCTTTCCTGCACCATACTACATTAAAGTGCGATCTTGGAGTTGGTATATTTAAGTAGCGGGGGGTGTGGGGGTAAAGATTTAAAGTTTTAATTTCTTTTTTATTTTCGAAGTTACGGAACTTCGACAATATGGTGTCGACCATACTGTATTCGAAGTTCCGTAACTTTGATATTATAATATAGACCTAATGCATCTGCTGTCATTTTAATACATTCACTTGGTAGATTACCAGTGGCTAAGGTGGTGGATTTCAGGTTTTGAAGATATGTTTTAATGGTTTTGATTGGGAGAGGTTCAAACTTGAAAGACAGAGGAATGTTTTCAGTACGGATTGATAGGGTGAAAGAGTAACCTATCTTTGAGTAAGCTATGTACTATTTTGACAAAGTGGTTACTGATCTGAGTAGTAGTAGTCCTTTCAAAAAAATAGTGCTGTTTGTGTTTGGCCGAGATGTGGTAGTGTGGCCCTATCAGTAATGCTGTTTGTGTTTGGCAGAGGTGTGGGACTGTGGTCGGGGTGGAGTATATTATTTGTTGTGGTCCACAACAATTTAGGGTTATTTTGATATTTATTCTGAAGACTGGCATAATAGGATTGTTTTTCTGATTTAATTTGTTTTTTAAAATATGATTTCTAAGCCATCTTAAAATCCGTAAGCTGGTTTGTATTTTATTACAGTGTTATTTTTTGCCGGTTTTACCTCTTTTATAAATTTTGGGGGGAATAAGTGAACAAAGAATGACGTTGAAAGTGCTTTTATAGATGATGGCCACACTGCCTCCCCTTTTATTTATTCTGTCAAACCTAAGGCTGTTGAAACCAAGAGGCAGGATTTCTTCATCTTTCATGTCTTGTTTGACCCAGGTTTCTGTTACTGTTAGAAAGTTATTGGAATTTATTTATTTATTTATTTAACATTTGTTAACTGGGAAAGTCCAACTTGGAATGAGCCAATTTTCAGTGGAGGCCCTGGGAGAAATGCTCCAGATGCATGTCTTTGGAATAGAGGGCAATACACACACTGAAGTCAGACAATTTGTTACAGATGTTTTGTGCATTTATGTTTAAGACCAGTAAACTAGATGCCCTATTAAGAGAGGTAAAGGGAGAGAAATCAGATAACTTCAGTGAAAAGATGAAAAGATTGAGTTTTGTGGTTCTTTCTTGGGGCCTGAATTAGGATGGATGTCACTACTAAGGTTCAGTGGTTTTATTAAGTGAGGAAGTATAGCCATTGAATTTATGCTTATTTATTATGCCAAGTTTTTGGAGAAAGGGGTTGTAATTCAGGCATCTAATTTTAAACAGGTCAGTGTTTGTGTTGTGAAAGGGGTGTGGTGATATGATGTGATGACAGGGACTGCAATTTTATTCTGGATTGTGTGTGCTTGTGGGAAGAATCAAATTAGTTGGAGGGAGTGAGAGGATATAAGATGGCAGAGTGGTAACAGCAAGAGAAATAAAGGTAATGCAAACGTGGATTTTGGGAGAGGTAACAGTAGGACACTAGAGGTTATAAAAGATAAGCAGGTATTGTAAGTTGTAGGTGGGAGTAAGCTCTAGAGTAAATTAGTAAAGCTGATTTGTTAGCATGAGTGTTAGGTAATGAAAAGAAAGAGTACTGCACAGGGCTGAAGTTGATTGGCTGAGTATGATTAGGTGATTGTGGATGATTAAGATAAATGTAGAGGAGGTGGGGTGGATGGGAATTGGGGGTTGGGGAACAGAATAAGTGTGACAGACCAGAGCCAGGCATGCCTCTGAGTATCAGAAACAAACAGTTTCCAGCTTCTAAGCATGCATTACTAATGTAATTATATAGAAAACTAACAGAACAGTCTGCAGCTATAAATACTTTGCAGAGATGGATAAGAAAGAGCAAGAGTCAAAAGTACACTTTTGACAGAGTTTAGTATGGGAAGGAATAGAGTTAAACGCATGATCAGCAGCTCAAATTGTCAGTATCAGTCAGTATTCTTCATGCAATTTTTGCACCCTGGGGGGAATAACCTGATGACTGTCAGAAAGTTTTCCTATGGTCAGATACCACATATTGGGAGATAAAGGTTTTAATTAAACAACTTTTTATTTGCTATGCAGCATAGAAAGTAAGTGACCCAGGTAGACTATGAGTATGAATAATGTCTCAGATGCTAGAGGTGTTGGGCAGTGGAAGGCAGTAATGAGTGACCAGTCTCAACTTGCCCATCCTTCGGATAAAAAGTGATAGTCAAATTAGCTGCCCTCATCCAGCATATGGAGGTTTATAGGCAACAAAGGTACAGTGAAGAACTAGTAAAATGGCTTGGTATTCCCAAGCCAGTACTGGTACTTACCATTGCATGCTTAAGGGAACATGCATGTTCTAAGGAGAGCCTAGGAGGGCCCTGCAGTGACATGAGTGCTGACAGCCACCAGGAGGTTGGGATATAGACTAACAACAAAAATAGCTCATAGCCTTATCTAACATGAAGTGAAATTCACAGACGTGGGAGTGCTGTATAGACAGGATCCATCCTGAAGCACAGATGACCTCTACATAAGAGGTTAAGCCAGATCCCAACCCAAAGATGAGCAAGAAGAAGGGCTAAAGGTGGGGACTACTCTGTGCCTTCCTGAATGATGGTTCCTAACAGCTGTTTCAAACGCAGTGCAGAAAGGGTCTCCTTTATTAAAAATGAATACACTAAAACATATGAGGGGAATGTATGGTCAGTTGGTTATGTGTATGTGTATATATATATATATATATATATATATATATATATATATATATATATATATACATACACACACACACACACACACACACACACACACATGTATGTATGTATGGGTTCAATCCCATTGGTTGAATGTGTGTTAGGTCAACAGCTGTTTAGTTGACCGTTTATGATCATCTAACCAGCTGGTTGAAAGATGTCCGAGAATGAACAATTCTCACATTTGGGGAATATGCCTTTACACTATGTTTATGTGGTATAAATGTTTTATTTGTTTTTTTTTTTCATGTACCAAGGGTGTTTCTCAACACATGCATAGTTGCTTGTCAATGTACACTGTTTTTTTAAACACTTTTATTGCATTTCACTTCTGACATAGGCAAATTTACACTTATATAAAAGTAATCAAATTGTATTAAGTTCACTATTACAAACATTATGCTTCACATATATTGCTATGTATCATATAACCTAAGCAACATTACATAAATTAATGAATTACTGCCTTTTTATAACAAGAAACATCTTTATTAAACCATCACTTACCACACAGACAATCATATATTTGTATAAATGAAAACAAACCACACTGACACAAATCTTGCTGCAAGCATTTTACACCACAAACTACATTCCCAGTTGCAAACATTATACATAATTTATAATATACCCAATCATTTTCAGTCAAATAGTAGATAGCTCATTTAAGTCCTGCCTTCTTTTAAATCTCATTCCTCCCTTGTATGTATTATTCCCACAATTCCCATTTTTTCCTATATAGTTTGCTCCTGCCCTTTTCTAAAGATCTCAGTTCCAGTTGTTTTATCTCTGTTACTACATTCACAACTTCTAATATAGTTGGTTTAGATTTTGATTTCCATTTTCTAGTAATTACTTTTTTGGCAGCCACCATTATTAGACAGAGCAAGACCTTGCCGCGTCTAGGAAATTCCAATTTTGTATCATAGCTCAGGAAAAATCATCTCCCTCATCACACCAATCTGCCCACCCAGTATCTCTGGCAGTGCATCCCGCAGGGAATCCATAAAGTCTGAAAACTCACCGTACTCCCAGAAAATATGTTCTCAATTATCTCTTTCTTCACCATCACACCTCCAACATTTCCTGTCTACCTGTGGAAAGATTCTATGGTGTCTACTTGGGGTATAAAAATATCTATGCAAACATTTCCAAACAAAAATCCTAAATCTTCTAAATTTTGTTGCATATTTGGGAGACAGACATATATCCTCCCATATTTGTTTGTGAATTGCTTGTCCAGTCTCTCTTCCCAATCCTTTCTCGCCTCCTCTGATTGATTCTTATAATTAACATGCAATATTTTATATGTATATGCTCTACTAATTATTCCTTTTTAACGGAAGCTTATGTACACAGTTTTGACATGAAGATGTTGATGCTTGGCATGTCAACTATGGATATATTCGATGTATACAAATACACCCATATACCTACACATCGATATAGATATATGCATACAAATTTTTTTATGATATTTTATTCTTATTCCTGGTTATGTCTACTAGCAAGGCAGCGTCTGAATATTTCTGCGTGCTCATACACGTGTGTCATGAAGGATATAGATGTGCCCTCTCTGGCATCCTCAAGTGATTGTAAATTTCTCCTTTTCAGTGGTTTCCTGTAATGTTCTCAACCCATTTATATTTGTTGCTGTAGTTCCAGCATGTTATTTTACAAATGCATTCATATGGTATCAAATTTTGATCACTTTACATATGCCGCTACTTTGGAATAAACAATACATATTTTACCAATTATTTTTATATTCCTACTCGATGGGGATGTGACTAGAATCTTCTTTACATTATGTTAATAAATATTTTAGTTTTTTTTTTTTTACATTTGCTGAAAAAAATGCTGTCATATCTATTTGAATCAACAAGTCTGACTATGCAATGAATACCACTTCACTGATACAACTCAGTTGAATATTGCATGTCAAAAAACTGCAATATTTGAAGCAGACTAAGCAAGTGAAATGCAAACAAAAAGAAGAACTTTAACTGAAAAAGAAAATGGCAAGCACTTATAAGAATTTTAGCAGGTGGCAAACCCCTTTCCCCAACCTTAATTACAACAACTTTGAATTTGCACTTAAACAGGGGAGGTGAAATAGGAAAGAGGGAGTTAATAGGTTAACTTTTTCCTAAGGCTGTACAGTCTCAGTGTTAGCATTATTTAAGTTCGGGATTATTAGGGCACAGGTAAAGGTAAGGAAATGTGCCAAGAATAGGACTTTTAATATTTCAGAAGCAGTTAATTTTGAAATATTAAAACAACTGATGTAGTGTCATGTCTATGCATAGGACTGGTGAGGCAGCATTCTGTGGAGTCATTTTTGATTGGTTTAAGTAGGCCTGTGTTATCAGTGTTGTTTCCTTTGTGTGATTTGGTATTTTTGGAAGCAGTATCATCCAGATACATTGGACAACTTTGTTAACTAACTTTGTTAATCTTATTCAGAATATGGTCCAATTAACCAAAGATGATCAATGTGAAAGGTCTGTACATTTCAGAATTAAGATGCAGTGGGATATTAAAATCATTCTGCTATTCATTCTCTGATACCCACTTTATCCTGTTCAGAGTTGAGAGGGAGCTAAGGCCTATCCTGGTAAGTGTGTGTGTGTGTGTGTGTGGGGGGGGGGGTCAAAGCAAACAACTCATCTTGGACAGAATGGCACTCCATCTGTTGCCAACCACAAACTCAGTTATACACTGCAGACACACACATGTGCATATGCACACACAAACACAAATACAGGCAGTTTAGAAGATTTCCAATTCATTTGATGGCATGCATGTGGGATGTAGAAAAAAACTATTCACCCAGCAAAATGCCCATACCAACAAAGCAAGGGCATGCAGAATCTGCACATAAATAGCTCCAACCAGGAAATAGACCAGAAAACTAAGCCCTGTGAGGCATCAATGGTAAATTCTGCACTGTTGTTCTTTCCCATTTTAAGAAGTTCAAGGATTTTACAAGAAAGCAAGAAAGTGCACGGGTGGTATATACATTTCTGAGAGTGTGATGAGTTCATAAATGTGGGTTATTTACAAATGTATAGGACAGTGGTAAGTCTGCAATTGGAAAAGTTGGGAGAAAAAAAAGGAGAGCGGCAATAAAAAGAAATAATTTGCTACTTATACATGTGAAATGAGGAGATGAAGAGGGTCAAAAAGTCCATGTGTGCCACTGGAACCTTTATTTTTATTGTGTATCCTCTGTGTGTTTGAGAAAGGAATGACAGATTACAATAATAATTGTTGGCTCACCAGGTGAGTTCCAGTTAGCCCTAATAGAGTTTGTTGTAGTTTATCCTGGATTCATGCATGAGTTTTACTATTATTAGATTTCAAGAGTATTAATTAATCGGAGGAAGGATAACTGCCAATCATTGTAAAAGTTTTTATAAACATGTCTTTTTAATTATACTTAATTTTTGCTTCTTACAGCACTGCCACCAGTTGCAAAGATATTAGAAAAGAAAACCTCCACCACTGTGACTTACGTCAGTTGCATTGCCACAGGATTTTATCCCCATCATATTGATTTAAGATGGGTCAGAAATGGAAAGGACATCATGGAGAATGTACAGACCTACATTTTACCAAACTGGGATGACACATACCAAATCAAGAAGAGATCTGAGACAAACTCAGCTGATGAAAATCTCTACTCTTGTGAGATTCAACACAGCAGTTTGGATAAAGTAATGATAATTTCTCATAGTAAGTACATCAAAAAGTTGATGTTTTCCAAAGAAACATAAATAACTGAAAAACTGAAATAAAAGTAATGAAATTACATAAAGGACAGGCTAATATAAAATATGATGAAGTTAATGTGTTTGAAACAGTCACACATGAATACCAAGATCATTTAGGTTCTATTTTCTTCAAACTGTATCACCTTTACTTGCTGTTAAAAAAAACAGGAAATATTAGCCTTAAAAAATACTATGCAATGAGAAAAAGCATTCTTGAAGAGAGCTGATTATACTGACAAGTAGGTTAAGCTATAATCTATGCATCAGGTGTTTTATCATGTTTCCTATGCCTTGATTCCTACAACTTCAGTCTGTGTAGTACATGATGGAGCAAATCAGTTAATCAGACAAAAGTTTTAGGAACACACTTTGAATGAGATTCTTGGGTGTAATGGCTCTTATATGATAATATTAAAATTAAAAAGACTAAGCCCACAGTACTACATGTGTATCACTATTTCTTCTTATAAAGGCATACTCAAACACTTTCATTTCCAATTTTATTTTGGTTGCAGACAATTTTGTTTCATCAAAATGATCTATCAGTGTGTCTGCGAAACTGATTTGTTTGAAATGAAGTGTTACTTAATAAATCAAAATAAATATTTAGAATCTAAAAATGTGTTGTCTGACCCTATACAGTTTCTGCTTAAGAACTTTTGCCAGAGTTCATGAAATAAAAATTAAACTAGATTTCGCAATGTATCAGCTCCACTTCCATTTACAAACACACACACACACACACACACACACACACACACACACACACACACACACACACACACACAAAAGTAATTTCTCTTGAGAATAGGGTAAACGTAAATGTCAACCTGGTTTTGTTTTACAAGGTTCCACTACGATTCCTCCAGCAGTTGAGATCATCTGGACAAAGTCATGACCAGATGATCACAACCAATCATGGCACTGACGACATTAAGAAGATGAAAAGTGATGTACATAACTTGTTAATATAATGCTGCATTACCTTTGATGCATATAAATATCTGTATGTGCACTATCCTAGGGATAATGTTTAGGATTCCCAAAATATAAAAAGCATCAGTAATCTACTGTTCTTACTTACTGTTGCAGTAGCAAGATTAGAACCTACTTGAGACTACTGCTGTTTATATAAACAGCAAATTGAATCTTATATTTCAAGCTGATCTTACTTATGTACAAGATATTTGGGGACCTGCTAGGAAAGGAGCAGATTTAGTATTGTCAACTGTTTATATTACATTGCTTTACACCAGCATTCCCCCGGACGAAGGAACTCAGTGAAGGGGTGGAAGTACAATAGTTGGCATTCTACTATTGAAATTAATACTTTTTTAGTATTAAAACTTGTGTTATCAGTGTTTTCTTTTTTGGCAATGATTATTATAAACAAGTTAAACGTGTTGCAATAGTGGTGAGAGTTGAAAACCATCTATGTGTTCAATGGGAAAAACATTTGTATAGGAAGACATTTCTTCAGAAAAGTTATTTAATATCAGCATTTTATTAACAATTTATTTTTACATGGAATGGTATTGTTTCTCATTTGAAAGATTTTGCTGCTGATATCAATCAATGTCCATTTATTTTTCTAATTTACATTTGTGGTATGAGATAAAATAATTAGCCATGTGCATGCTAAATTGGTCTGGGATAATGCAAACAAAAAGTCTTATTCAAGAATTTATGGAATATACTTACTAATGGTTATTTGCACAGTAGGAGTTATCTCTACCATAAAAATAGGAATGTGATACAAGGGCAAGTTATTAGATTATCCGGGATGACATCTTATAATGTCATTCTCATTGAGATGTTATAGACCTTGGTTGTAATTATCAGTTGATAGAAAAAACATAAAATGAGGTTAAGGCTCAAAGAGAAGAAAAACATCCTATTTTTGAGGAAAAACAATAGATCTGATATTTAAATTGTTCAAAACAAAGTAGATAGCAAAGAATATCTACACACTTTTGCACTAGTTACTTCTATAGAAAGTCTGAGTGCTAAAAATATAATGTATGGCAAGCAGAAAATAATTACAGGCAGTACTGATATAACGAAAATATTTTGTCCAAAACCTTATTTTGTCCTTAATGAAAATGACTATATTTAAAAGAACTATGAGAAACAGAAAAGTGTTCCCATTATAATACATATAATTCAAATTATCCACTTACTTGAGGAACAAGTTCAACATGCAGTTGCATTGCTAGCAGGGGTCTATAGCATTACCTCGAAAACACCATCTCTTTGAACACCTAAACATCGACACCTAATGAACAAAATCCAAAAAGCACGAACAGCCACTTCCGCAATTTTTTTCACAGGGAAAACATTAGTTTGGCCATTATCTGGAATTTGCCCTTTTCTCCAATGTAGATCAATCTCAGAGTTGGTATATTTAGTTGGTGGGGGTGGGAGGCACAGCCCCCCACATCTGGGAGTGTGGGGGGCAAAGCCTCCCACTTGGTTAGGGTTTGAAAGTCTGTTTTCCTGTTGGTTGGTCAAGCAAATTTTTTCCCTCTGAAAAAAAATTTACGGAAGTGGATGTTCGTGAATTTCAGATTTTGCTATTTTGGTGTTGATCTTTAGGTGTTCAAACATATGGTGTTTCATTGTTATAATATAGACTCAATAGCAGACCCTTTTGGAATATGATCCAGATAGAAAAGGAGCTACAACTGCAATTCAACAGATGCATTGTGTTTGGCTTGATATACCCTCTGTGACAACTTCTGAGCTGGGAAGAGTGCAAAAAGGCTGCCACAGATGATGTATACGAACATCAATACACAACTGAAAAAGTGACAACAATAATGCACTTTACACACATATGCTTACATGCTGGAGATTAAAAAGAATTGTGTTTTGAATTGTGGAACATTTATTTATAGATCAAACAGGGGGAGATTTTGGCAATATACTTAAAGCAAAAGAGCTCAGTTGTCAGGTAAGGTTGTAGCAAATCGCCCACTTGGTCTAAATGAACACTGTAATATAAAGATCAGTACGAGGACGGTCAAAGTCTTTTCCAAGTGTTTAGAAATTATGTTTATCATCCTTGGTATCATTATTGTCTGACATTGTATGTGGGAAAAAATACATGAAAGTTGCATCACCATATCTCTGACCACATTTATGTCTTCCAGAATAAGAAATAGAACGTAATGCATTGCAGATGTCCATTTCAGTGCAACAGTTTTAAACTTGTCAGATGTTTTGTGATAATGAACGAAGTATTGAATGAAAAAAGGTATTTTAGAATTGCCTTTAAACAATATAGAAGAGTATGAACAGTTCTGAGATCACAACCAACTTGTTATGTGTTTCAAACAGTTTCGTGGAAATCACCTTAAGAGTTGAATAAAGTAAATCTTGAGAGGTAAATACTCATGTCTCTGTCAAAAACACATAACTACTTTTTTATGACTAGAGGGATCTGAGCATAATTTTCTGTAGTACTTGGAACACCTGCTGCTCCAGCATACTACAAGCTACAGAATAAAATCTAGGAGTCTGAAATGTTTTTTTTATAGCTTTAAAAGACATAAAACACTTAGCAGTGTGACACAGACAGTGGCCAGATGCTAAGTGTCCATCTGATGGACTGACAGCTTTAAAAGCTGTCAAACACTTTAAATTACTTTTTTGTGCGATAGCAAGGAATGTTTACATCTTTTAAAAGCTGTTTTTTTTTCTCACTATAATGTGGTGGCTACAATGTAATACTGTTGTCTGAGACTACAGTATAACAGCTGTAAGCCATGCACAACAAAATTTGTTGTGCATCTGTTTAATATCAGAGGGGTAAATGACAAACAGTTATATGGGCATTTACATTTAGAAACTCATCAACCCCCTGGTTTGAATTAGTAAATGATTATTATGCCCTACCTTATGATCAAGTGTTTTAAAAAGATTATTTAAATTTGTCTTTAAGCTCAAAATGTATGTTAATCAAGTGAGTATACCAAGATGCATTTAATGAGTTTTATTATGTAGTTTATTGGGTAATTGTTTCCTAATTGGGTGATCATGTGATATTTCTGTCGTATTTAAAGAGTACATTAGTATGCGATTATCTGTGTGTGTGTGTGTGTGTGTGTGTGTGTGTGTGTGTGTGTGTGTGTGTGTGTGTGTGTGTGTGTGTATGTGAGCACAAGTGTATGAAACTGTCACTGATATTTAACCAGGCCATACTCATCAAAATACACTAAAAGCTAATTCAACTCAGAAACCTGAGTTATCGGTTCATAAAGTGATCATGGTAACTTGAATGGCTGTGAGCAGCTATCCAACTCTGCTTGGTCATGAACAAACTCATTAGCTAGAAGTCATTAAAAAGCTCAAGTATCTCAGTCCTTCATAACAAGGGGGAAAAACCCACTAAGGCTATACATAAGATCTCTCACTCACTAGACAGAGCAACAGAAACAAACACTGAAATACTAAATGTGTTAAAGTGAAGGGCCAAACTTTGGGGGAACTCTGTACTCCACATGAATCTGTCCTTCCTGATGAGAAGACAATTGCTGTTTCTAATTCATATACAGAGGTAGAGCCACCTAACCCCAATTGTGTTCTGTTAGGAAGAATAAACGGGTGCTGGCGCTAGGAGGTTTTAGTGTTAACAGACTATATCACTCAGCCTCTGATATTAATAAGGAGTTGATTAGTATCTAGCCTTCCTGGTGTAAAAATGCTAAATATTTCTGGCTTGCTCTAGAAATTCATTAGCCTACAGAGTTCTGACTTTCTAAAAAATTCATGCTGGTGTTAATGACTTGGTTTCCATTCCCATAAGAAAGATGTTTTTGTTAGTGTAATAAACTACTGTAAATGTAATTCAGTGTACCTAGTGTTTACTGCCATCCCCTTGATTGCTGGACATTAATAACTGGTTAAGATCATGAGGTTTAACATAAAACACTGAGATTATTAACATGTGGTTCATCTCACAAATGCATGCAGTCTGGATGGGTCGTATTTAAGCCTCTTTACAGGCAAACATATTTCTGATAAGTCCCAAACTTTCCAGATATATACACAAACATTCATTTCACCATGCCAAATTATTAAAAACATGAAATACTTATAAAACTAAGGCTGCTTTTAGTCTTAGGACAGGATTGATTGATATATTTTCATGGTAGGTAGTGGCATTTGTTTGCAATTGCCACTGAAGCTCCTTGTATTCAAGATAGTCATCTGTGGGTCCACCTCTCTGCCCCCCATCCACCTGTTTGTAGGCATTTGTTCCCTATGCATCCCTAATAAAGGTAGGTAGTAACCCCCAGTCCTCTTCTCTTTTACCACATTGAATATATTGTTCAGGAAGGGGGTGGGGTACCCTCTTTTAGTTAACATGTCATGTAAAATGCTACATTGAACCTCATATTCACTATGTTCAGACACAAATGTGTGCCAAGTGTACACACTCCCCTTTCGCTAAAGATTTTTTCTGGTGGATAGGATGCCAACTGCTGAAGTGTAGTAACGTATTGGAATACATAGGTTTCCTGTAGATAGTAGATTCAAATTTGGTCTTAGGTTTGTTTTTCCTAATAGTGCCATCAAGATAGTTAAGTTTTTCTTTACATACAGTCATTGTAAACTTTAAGAAGTCGGTGGTGTTGTGTATATACTCAAAAACTGGTCTAATTTTTCACATGTATCATTCCAAAAAATAATGATGTCATCCAAAAAGCGACCATATAAGGTCCAATTTTTTTGCAAATTCAGAATTGATGACATAATTAATTTCCCAAAAGGCCAGTACAATGTTGTAAAAATTGTAATTGTTTAATTACCATCAACAGCATGCTGGGTGTAAAAGATGGAGCTATGTGTGTTTTCAGTATTCTGATGAAGTTCTGTTACTAAGGACGAAAGAGCTAAATAAACGGATTTTCTACAAAGAGATCAGCCACCTTCTTTCATTCTGTTGGTATTCTTTACAAGTTTGTGGTTCCTGTTTTTTATATTTCTGACAAGTTAAGCAACTAGTGAAATCTTGTTTAGAAAGAGCCTCACAAAGGATAACACAACCCGTCAGCACTTTAAATTTGATTATCCTTGTAGGTGGATTATATTAACGCTCACAGCTTAGGTAAGAAGAGAAATTAACTAAAAATGATCCTCTTGGAGAATGATTATAACATAATTATAGTATCAAAGCCCAGGATGTATCTCATGTAAATATTGTTGACTTTCAGAATTTTTCTTGTGAAAGGCAAACCAGATAGGTATTTTAGTTCATCAATTATTATTCATATTGACAATAAATCAGAAAGGTTGGCCTTAGGCATATTAAATGTAAGTTACAGGGAGACACTTAGACTGGCAACTGCTTATAGAAGCTCTAATCAAAATCTGGAACAACATACTGAACTTCCAGCTTCTTTGGCAAAAGAAGTAAACAAGGAGACTTGCATTTTAGTGGGGGGGGGGGTAATTACTACATTATTAGTTTTTTTGGACATATATACCTCCTTCTTATACTAATCATCCAATTTGATTTTTTTTTTTTTTATCTCTTTTGTAATAAGGGGTGACAACAACTGCTTCCTATGCCCACAAGTTATAGGCATATTTTAGATTTGCTCTTAACAAACACATCCCTTCCTCTCTCTAACTTGTCAGTGCATAACCTCTGGGTACTTCTGATCATGCAGAAATCACATTTATTATTCTTACTGTAAATAAAAGTAAAACTGATAAATATGCACAGGTACTGTCATGACCCTTAAAATCAATATTACTTCAACAGATAAGCATTCTGTTTTGCTACAAGATGTAATTTTTTTGAATGTGAGCGATAAATTAAAATCATTATGTTTCAGGTCTTCTGAGAAGAGCAGTAAATACAGAATCAGTGAGAAGTCTTATGTAAACAGGACACCATGGCAGAACAAAGGATTGACTAAATCTATATAACAAAAACAGATGCAAGTACATTGTTTGTAAAAAATGTGTTATGCTTCTAATAAACTAAATTTTAATACCAGTATTAGACAGTTGTGAGACCCCATGTATGTTTGTAAGTCCAAGGATGAGCTCATACTCTCAATTCATAGTGACACCATGAAAAGTTTTTATTGATTGATTGATTGATTGATTGATTGATTGATTGATTGATTGGCATTTATTCACTCGGAAAGTTCAACTGGATCAAAAAAGAGACCATTTTTAGTGGAGGCTCAGGGAGGAAAGCTCTTAGTAATAAGAAACATTTTAGTAACATAGTAAGTAAACATCTTTTAGCATGCATTTCCATTGTACGCTATGTTATAAAAACACATCAAGAAAGTACATATCCAAGTAGAATGTGCAAGAAAAACAATAACGACAAACTGAGGTAGAGTATTCTGCTATACTGCAGTGAAATTACTATGAGACACATTTTTGTTTTTAGAGGTTATACTTGGAATGTTTGGGAAGTTAGAACATTAGTGAGAACAGGGGCAGGTAGAGATGATGGGGTAGGGTATGGTAGTAAAGACAGTAAATGGTTTACTTCAGCCAAGTGTGGATCATGAACAGAGGCAAGAGTTAGATAGATGGCATTTAAAAAGATGCTTAAATTAAGGATGATTGGTTACAGGTATAATAACCTGTGGGATAGAATTCCATTTTTTTTGACTGTGCAACAATACAAGCTGTTTCCAATTGTTTGTTTGAGGTTTATATAAGGTGAGGAATTGTTTATCATTTGAATGCAGTGTTTTATTTGGATGATAGATAGTCACACTAAAAGTTACATGGCATGTTATGGGCGGTTGAAAGTAGTATGAAGAGATTTGCAGTGTGAGACAGTATTAAAGGTTATGGACAGACCAAGAAATATGGAAAAGATAAGTCTGTCAGAGTCTCTGCTCTTGTTTATATTATCCATAATGGATAACAGAGCAGTAGTAGTAGCAGTACTATGTTTGGGAAGAATCCATGTTGCTTACTAGTTAAGAGGAGGGGGTGGTGAAGATGGTGATGGACAAGTTTTTCTAACACTTTTGAGAGAGATGACAGAATGGCAACTAGTCAAAAGTCAGAGAATTCAGTTGATTTTCCTCCATTGTGGAACAGGATGATGTCTGACTGAAAGGTGCAAAAGATTCCTGTATGGACCTGTTAATTAAATACTTACTTAGCAAGATATGGCTTCTGCTGCCACCCTGAGGTATTAGGTCATGTTATTGGCAGATGTGGAGCAGGGATTAAGTTTGTTGAGGAGTGTTTATATTATTTTTTGCAGATGTTAATAGTATGTTGGAGGAAACATTGGGTAATGTCTTAGGATAGCACGTAGGGGAGTGTAGTATACTATTGATGAGGGCATAAATATGTTATCTCATAACTCAAGATAAGGTGTCCTTTTGGTCCAATCATTCATAACAATAAATATATTATGTCTCTTGCAGAGGTGGCAAACATCTTCAAAGATTACGTTTCCAGCAACTCTGGCAAATCTCTCAGTAAGAACAAATACTAGATGTTAAATGCCCTGTCCTTTCCAAGTCCTTCTATTATCACTAATGTGGTTAAGAAAGCCTTTGGAAGAATTAAGAAGTCAAGGTCAATGGGCTTTGACAATCTTCCAGATTTATAACACACAATTGAGCCCTGCAGTGTGAAGTTCACTATAAATACTAAAAACAAACACTGCCACGGCTAGGAATCACTTCTTCAAACTTTTATTCACAAATTACAAACGAATGAGCGCTTTCTTCCCTACATTCAGGGATTTCATCAGAATCTACATTAATTCACTATTTCTCCATTAAATACTTTATTCAATCAGTGATGTCACTCATTAAACGAACTGATAGGATGTATTTAAAGTGCACAAAACATGTTAAAACCACCTTTTAAAATCTTGTAAAAAAACCACGTCACTATAAAAAGTACTGTTCTCCTTTTCTTTTATATTTATAAAACCATGTCATTTTAAATTTCATAAAATCCACTTTTTTATTTAATAGACTTTATAGAAATAACTTCATTTAAGCCTGGGGTTAGACTTGCTTGCAATTTGATTTGCCATTTTGATTCCCTTTCTTCAATGTGGGTTCTGTAGTCACCACCCCTCGGATTTTTTGCTACTTTCTCTAAAATAATAAACTTAAATTCTTTACAATCCTGGGAGTTGCTAATATGCCTATATAGAGCATTATTAGTGTTCTTGGTACTTATCTGGTATGTGTGATCGTATATCCTGTCCCTCAGTTTCCTCTCAGTTTTACCTACATAAAAACTGGGACAGGATTTACACATAGCCAAATAAATAACTCCTGTAGTTTGACAATTCCCTTTCTCAGGTTTCACTACAGTTTTTAAATAATTATTAATTTTTATCTTGCCTTCTGTACATATGAATTTACACTGTGAACAGTTACCACACTTTGTGGTACCATACCTATTACTAATCTTCGTGGCCATTTCAAAATAATTTTTCAAGTTTGGACCTACTTTATATACGAAGTTAGGTTTACTACCTCCTCTATTCCATAGTTTAGGGTTGTTTCTCAAAATGGCCCAATTTTTATTAATAATTGTCTCTCCCTCTTTTGCATTATCACCATGTGGAACAATCGTAGCTCTTTCATATTTTACTTACTGTGTCTTTTGTACTTTTTCCTTCTTGTAAAGCATGATTGTTCCCTAGTGGTGGCTTGTATTTCTTGCCCCATTCATTCCTGATGTACTCCACATATTCATTTATTATTTTCACAGGATACCCCCTTTCTTGAAACATGATAGCTACATTCCTTAATTCCTCTTGTAGGTCTTCCTGTTTCGAAGTCATTCTCGCTACCCTAATTAACTGTCCTTTAGCTGTACTATTCTTTTGTCTGACCGGGTGGTCACTGAAGTATTGCAAGTAAGAATTACTGAAGGATGGTTTCCTATATACCTTGGATTTGAAACAATCGATGTCCTTTTCTATATATGTGTCCAAGTAATTTATTCCTTTTTTATCATACACATACGTAAACTTTAGAAATCCTGTGCTTTCATTAAGATGTTGAACCAGATCTTTAATACTATTTTCTGGACCTTTCCATAAAATAAATATATCATCCAGAAACCTAACATAAAGTCTCATGAGTTGGAAAAACTCACTTTTGAACACATATTTTTGTTCCCACTCTAAAAGTACAAGATTGACAAATACAGGGGCACAAGAGGCCCCCATAGCTACACCTCTATGTTGCCTGTAATATTCTCCATCAAATATAATATAGTTGTAATTTAGGACTATTTCCATAAATTCAACTACTAAATCTTTTTTGTCATTATCTAAAGTAGTATTCTTATATAGGCAGTCTCTAAAGATTTCTAAACCTTCTTGTTTAGGGATAGATGTAAATAATTCCACTACATCGATGGTTAGGAATATTACATCATTGTCCCAAAACTGTGTATGATAAAAAAGGAATAAATTATTTGAACACATATATAGAAAAGGACATCAATTGTTTCAAATCCAAGGTATATAGGAAACCATCCTTCAGTAATTCTTACTTGCAATACTTCAGTGACCACCCGGTCAGACAAAAGAATAGTATAGTTAAAGGACAGTTAATTAGGGTAGCGAGAATGACTTCGAAACAGGAAGACCTACAAGAGGAATTAAGGAATGTAGCTATCATGTTTCAAGAAAGGGGGTATCCTGTGAAAATAATAAATGAATATGTGGAGTACATCAGGAATGAATGGGGCAAGAAATACAAGCCACTACTAGGGAACAATCATGCTTTACAAGAAGGAAAAAGTACAAAAGACACAGTAAGTAAAATATGAAAGAGCTACGATTGTTCCACATGGTGATAATGCAAAAGAGGGAGAGACAATTATTAATAAAAATTGGGCCATTTTGAGAAACAACCCTAAACTATGGAATAGAGGAGGTAGTAAATCTAACTTCGTATATAAAGTAGGTCCAAACTTGAAAAATAATTTTGAAATAGCCACGAAGATTAGTAATAGGTATGGTACCACAAAGTGTGGTAACTGTTCACAGTGTAAATTCATATCTGTTTTTATTAATTTTATTCTTCTTTTTAACATTATTGCATTATGATAGTTTTCTCATTTTTGTTATTTTCCTGCTTACTGTTTTATTGTTTTGCATTGTTACTGTGATGTGCTTTGCTTATTATTTTTGTACATTTTAGGCTGTCATTTTATTTTTTCTCCAGTCTGAGCCTGAAGAGGGTCTTGTTCCATCAACAAAGAACCCAGTTTAACAAATCTAAATAAATAAATTCTTACTAAAGAGTGCAACGTTAAATGAAATATGTGCTCCATGATTTTTAACTGCTGTATGACTGTTGTATGACAATTGAAAATAAATTACTATTTAACAGAGTAAAGGAAACTCAGGAAGGAATTTAAAACTACTCAAAACACCCACATCTCGTCGTTAAATGATGTGTTGCAATAGGGTGGCATAGCATTGGAAGTTTCCAGAATCTGTCTTCTGATAGACTAATAGTGGGGTCCTATGGTGCAGTCTGAGATATTTATGTTAATAAGCTGACAGGCTGATAGGAGACTATGTCTTACTCTGAAAAGATTGGAGACATACTTAAAGTGGTAGAATCTTTCTCCTGATTGGAAGAGAGTAACTGAACAGCTGAAAATAATGGTCCCACATGGCTCTGAGTTCCCACTGGGTACTTCTCATGTACAAAGTGGTATGTGGAATCATAGCTATTGAGAAAGCAGTATATCCTTAAATCCCAGGATACTATGTTTGTGAGGTCCTTCCTCCATTTTGTCTGGCTTAAACTGTTCTACTTATCTGTATTTGCATTGTGACAGAAACACTTACTGTTCCACCAACACACTTGAGAAAAGGATTTTTTCCTGTTGACTTTGACTCCTAACCTTTTGAATAAATGTAGTGTCACCTACCAGTTTTGTGGCAAATTAAGCAATAAACAATCATTCCAGGAAGGAAACATATGTAGTTTAACATTCCTGGAATAAAAACAATACTGACAGATGCTTAACAAGTGTTGGAGTAAATCTGGAAGCAACAACCAACCATGTAGATAAGCAAAGTTGTGTGAACTGAAAATGAGTTTAACTTTCCTTAAACTTTAGGTATTTTGGGGGAAGGACAGATTAGAATGGTTGACAGGCACAATTGAGAATGCCTGCTGAAATATTAATAGTAACATGGAAGGAATAGAAGTCATTTTGAACCTACACTGACACATTCGAGTTAGTTAAAACATCCAAAATAGGCCTGAAGAAACTCTCTTTAAATGAATGACAAAAGAAAAAAAATCCAGAATAAAAACCTCTTACCATGCTGAGACAGTGAAACCTGTATTCTTGCTTTCTTGTTTACAGGATCTATTATAAGTTTTAAAGCCAGAGAAAAGGAAGTGCAGAGGCTTCTGAAATGACTGTGAAAGATGGGATTGGGCTGGCGTAAATTCTGCATTACAGTCTAAGAAAGCTAACATCCATTGAACACTTTTTCTATTTGTCTGCAAAATGAAAAAGAAAAAGAAAAAAAATGAAACTGTGAAGTACAGGGTCTGAGAGGCTGATCACTTGTAAGTGTTGTGAATTTTAGTATATACAAGTAAATCAAACAACTGACAACTACCTGTCAAATTCCAGTTCGGGCTGATTGGTTTTGAGTGAGCCCTTGAAACAGGCAAGTGCTGGGATCAGTCTAAACCAACTAAGTAAGAGAATCACATATCGGATCCCTGATATGCAAAGGAACAACTACCAGAGGTTGTGAGATGAACCCTGGGACCCTTGACCAATTCAAATGAGAAGAACGCAAGGTGCACATAGGCCAGTACCAGGTGATAAGTTCCTTCAGGCAACAGAAATATAGGTCATGGAGAGCTAAGTTGCTTTATAGGTGATGTGGGATCAAATGGACAACCATTGCAGTCACTGAAGCACCAGCATAGTATAACGGAGTCTAGGCACCCCAATTAGGGGACAAGCAGCAGAGTTCTGCATTGGGTGTAATCAGTGAATTTCAATGTCTGTCAGTCCTTCATATAGGGCATTGAAGTAATCCAGGCATGACAAGACCAGTGCATGCATCCAGTGGGTAAACCCACACAGGGAATAAGGTGCTTAGTCAATTAACTCTTCTTAGGGTCATAGCAGGAAGATTTCACGATGGAATCTGATCCTTAAAGGTAAGCATTTACTTTATCGCTATGCTGAGAATGCATAGCTCAAAACAAATTCCAACCTATCTTGTCATCACTGTACATGATATAAGGCACTAGGACTGGGGCTGAAGCATCATGCACTGTAGCATGAAATGGTCAGAGCATTCATCTTATTGGTGTTGATTAGCAATCATCATGTCTGGGTGCATTCCAGATCTGAGGCATTTGCTGTCTGTTTTCACTAAATTCATTCAATTTACTCATTCTAGAGACCACTTGATAGTTACATTAAGGGAATGGTGTTTTTAGGGATATAAAATGTATTATAACCAGTCACTTTAGGGTTAAGACATTTTGTTTACTTAGTCATACAAATCACCGATAAAAAGTAGTTTGTAGTTGGGGCATTTCTCTGAGTACATAAAAACCGTAAGTATGGTTAATTTTCAGACATGACGCTATTTTGCAAGCTGTACTGCTTTCGTCATCTTTAAGTAATTAAGCTTAGAAATGGGATCCATTTCTGTCATTGCTTTAAAACCCCTAAATACTTGCAGATATTAGAAAAAGGAGAGATCGTTAAAAGACCATCACAGCTTTTAAAAGGCTTTTGTTCAAGTGAAATCACTGTCTTATCTGACAGCAACATTTCACTGCACCTTTGGAAGCAGCATCTTGTCTATAGTCTTCTTCCAAGTATCTGTTTGATATTGTGTGCACACACGTCGATAATCAACAGGCTCCAAGGGAACTAGTGTTGTGCAGAGTCTGTGAACCCCAATCTCAGCACAATGTGTCAGCTCTCACTAAGTTATTCTCCAACAAAATTAAATAACATGCAAATATTCAGGACATGAGAAAAAGGTACAGAGTCACATCCAAGAGTGCAGAATGAAGTAGAAGAGGAACAGTAATGGAGTTATATGGGTGGCACTGGCAGAAATGGGTGCCAGATCAGACAATAACACAGTAAATATATCATTTATCACAAAGGAAAACTGACAGATATGAATCAAGTATCATCATTAGTGCAGAAAAAGAATGTTGGGAATAGTCAAATGACTTATTCAGATTTTAAAACTGAATTCTGTCCTCTTTTTCTCTTAATGTACTTAACTTTAACTGTTCTTCCTACATTATCAACAGGAGTTCATCATGGAAATGGAGTCCTCATTCCTTGTGTCACTGTCCTTCTATTTGGCTTTCTGGCCCTTGTTGCTGTGGTGCTTTTCTACAGGAAAAAAACATCAATCAGGTAAAATAGCCACCTGCTATGGGCAGAAATTTTACTTTACTGCATATGTGGCTGCTTACATGGCAAAAAAGTACAGTAAGACATGTATAATATACATTAACATAGTGCCAGTGCATATGACAAGCCAAATATGATTCTAGCCTTAGATTACTTTAGCATTACATAGTGTTTGCATTTATTATTGTGTCAACTTTTAAATAAGAACTTTTAAGTGTTCTTTCATTCATAAACAGTGACCAACAGGTAATAAAACACATTTCAGAATACTTTTCAGTTGAATGACTTTATCCATTTTAATTAATTAACCTTTATTGAACAAAATGGTCCCACTAGGCCAACAGGCTCTTTTTAGTGAGACCTGAAGAAGTGCCCATACTGACTAGAGAACATTTGGCCAGGATATTAGGAAAATTCCCCTACTCTTTTCAGTGAGGGTATCTAGTGTAGCAGAAGACAGACAAAATGGAGGCTACAGCTATACATAAGATGGCAAGATGGAAACAGTAACTTTAAATAAACAAAATGGTAAAGTGGTTGAAATTGTTACATGGCAATCCAAAGGATTAGAGAATGAAGTTTTAGTGATGATGCCACAGGAGTAAATGAGTTCACTTTATGCTGAAGTGATTTCATGGAAAAGTGGATTTTAGAATAGAATGATGGTGCACTGTCAGAAATCACAACTCCCAGGCATACACAGGGCTTAGATGATGATGATGATGATAGTCAGGAAGGAAGCAACAGATAGAAAGAGTGACCCAGAGAGTTACACAGTTGCAGTTGGGAATTTCTAAAGGAGAGCAAGCTTTTCACAGTGAACTAAACCTGTAATTCATATCAGAATAAGAAATGGGGCAAAAATGGTTAGATATAGAGATGTATTTAGTTAATAAAGTGGCTAGAATCAATGGGCACTGAGGCAGCCTGTGGATGAAAGTGACTGCCATATACGTGATTGATTTCAGGTAACGGTCATTGATCTGTGGTAATATAGCCACACCCCATTCTACTTAGCCCTACCCATTCAGTTGCTTCTTGCATCCCCCTCCTCCCTTTTTAAAGTCATAAGCCTCCACTGGAACTAGGCAGAAGCCAGGAGGTCTGTGATTTGGTTTACATTTTACTTAATAAACTACTAGTGAAATAACAGAAAGCAGTTGAGGTAGCTTTTCTTAAAAGTTACTAGTTTGGGCAAATCCTTTAAACATGATGCTTTACAGTCCAGTTAAGTAGAGATGAGTAGGAACTGTGCTTAGTTTATGCTGAAAATATAACATTTTTATAGGGCTTAAGTATAATATTTTATAGGTTCATAGGATGACGGTAGGTTCATAGGATGATACTAGGCTATTGGCCTGGAGCCCCTTATAAGCCTAGCCAAGAATTTTGCCAATGTTCCTAGAAAGTCAGCACCCTGTTCCCCTGTCCAGTAGGGACACAGGTGGGATCCCTGGGGTGTATTTCCTGTTTCCCATCCAGTTTTCCAGCTTCCTCTTGAAGAGGGCTAGAGAGGTATTCTGCTTGACATGGAGAGGGGGTCTATTCCACAGATGGGGAGTCTTTGAGACACTAATTTATCTCACCAACAAGTACTATTAATGTCACAGACTAGGTTGAGGCCTTGCATGTGGGTTGCGCAAGTGGAGTTTGACTTATGGATATGCAGCAACTCCATCAAGGCTAGGTCTGAGATGGCCTTGTATGCCAGATACAGGTCACCTCTGAGCAGTTTGTACAAGACTGAGTAGAGTGACAGGGCTTTTAGCCTATCTGTATAGGATAAGTGTTTGAGAGCCTGGGTTTTCCTGGTCAGGAACCCCTGTGGTCTCTCCAGCTGCTGCATGTGCTTGGCAGGGTACATGCTGAAGGGGGCATTGTATTTGTTAATGGGTCTGATAAGGAAGGAGTACAGGGATGTTATAACCTCCTTGTTCCTGCATGAAATACCCTTACTTATGAGGTGGGCCGTGTAGAAAGCCTTCCGTACAATAGAGGCAACGTGGTGGTCAAAAGTCAGGTTGCTATCAATCTGGGTACCCAAATCCCTCACAACTGATTGCATGCTTAGCACATTGTTATTAATGTGATAATTAGTGGGGGGTGCCATTCAAAGGGGATAATGATGCGTTTCTTGGCTTTCAGTGTGAGGCCAGCCGTCTTGGTTCGCTGGAGGAGTTTGGTGGTGGTTGTGTTGATGTTCTGAGTTTCCTTTTATACACAAAACAAGAATAAGGCATACATAGTTTTTTAATTTGATTTTTTTGGGGGTAAATAATAATTCTTTAAAATGCATTATATTATTTCCTAGTATATGCAAACATTGTTACGAGTTCCCACTAACAGCAGGAAACACTACAGAAGGAAATATGGTCAGGCATGTACATTATTACCATATTGTCTGCATTCTTTGTAAACAGAGAGTAACTTGTACAGTTTAAGTCTCTGTGTGCTTAAGATGTTTGTTTCTTTCTCATATTTTTCTTAAGTGGCAGAATGCCAACATAGTTTTAGGAATTAATGTGTTAGTCAATACAAGTACATTTTACCTGTTACTAAGTTTTGTATATTTTGAGCAATATGCATACATTTTGTACAATGTTTAAGCAACGTGCATGATTATCTGAATAGTCAGGTGACCCAAAAGTACCTAATTTCATATTGCTTTTATATTTCTCTCTTCAAAAATGTTATCATTTCAAAAATAGCTGTGTTGAAATGTCTGCCACAAAGCTGCTAGTTCTCAGTTGTTGCAATACACACACTCTGATTAGCATTTCTCATTTAATATATCATAATGTAAATGAATTTCTCTGATTTACTTTTAGGGGCATAAACATTAACTCTTGATTCATGTGTGGTAAAATCTGCAAGACCAGCATTCAGTGCAAAGAACACTTAATTACAAGACCATACTTCACAGAGACAATGATCTTCAAGTTGTTATAGCTTCACACCAGGCTTACCACAAGCTTCCTCCATTTACTTTTCTCCTGTCGTGATGTTTTTTGGATTTCAGTGTCAGGTTTCTGGTGGGTATAGAAGGATGTCCAAACACTAGAATGTGACACATTCTCATCTATATCAAGTGATGGGTATTTTTGCTTGTTGTTCACAAACTGTTCTCGATCCATATTATGGACTATTTAAGAACAATGCCAGTTAGTGATAACCTACTATAATTTTTACAAGTGATAACCTACTATAATTTTTACAAAAGACAGAAAATTGTTCTGTTTGAACTGTCATGAAAAGTTTGAAATCTAGTGAGTCAGAACTTTGCTTTAATAGTTCCTGTAAGTTTCATTGTCCTCAACATGTCTGCAATGAGTTTTCAAATTAGTGATATGCATTTCTTTGAACCATAGGTTATATCTGACAACGTTAACAGAGGTGGTGACTACTATGTGAAAATACAGCTGTAACATGGGAAAATAGACATCAGGGGAAACCAACAAACCATCAACTTCATACATTTAATTGTGCTTTTTCGAATCATGCTTTGTATTTACAAGACCTAATACAAACTACTAGCTGTTTGTTTTGAAAACCAGTCTGTATTGCAGTGATGGCTTTATATGGTTATAAATTTCTGCAGTATGTGGCAACA
Organism: Protopterus annectens; assembly: GCF_019279795.1. NCBI lineage: Eukaryota > Metazoa > Chordata > Ceratodontiformes > Protopteridae > Protopterus > Protopterus annectens. Next base: position 701,477,011 of record NC_056743.1, read on the forward strand.
GGAGCCGATGCAGAACACCTTAATAATTATGGCGAGCTGTCACAGTACAGGACATCTTAATAATGATGGTGTGCTGTCACGGTGCAGGACACCTTAATAATCATGGTGTGTTGCCACGGTGCAGGACACCTTAATAATGATGGTATGCTGTCACGGTACAGGACACCTTAATAATGATGGTGTGCTGTCATGGTACAGGACACCTTAATAATGATGGTGTGCTGTCACGGTGCAGGACACCTTAATAATGATGATGTGTTGTCACGGTACAGGACACCTTAACAATGATGGTGTGCTTTCACTGTGCAGGACACCTTAATAATGATGGTGTGCTGTCACGGTGCAGGACATCTTAATAATGATGGTGTGCTGTCACTGTGCAGGACACTTTAATAATGATGGTGTGCTGTCAAGGTACAGGACACCTTAATAATGATGGTGTGCTGTCACGGTGCAGGACACTGCAATAATGATGGTGTGCTGTCATGGTGCAGGACAATGCAGTAATGATGGTGTGTTATCATGGTGCAGGGCACCTTAATAATGATGGTGTACTGTCTTGTTGCAGGACACCTTAATAATGATGGTGTATTGTCACAGTGCAGGACACCTTAATAATGATGGTGTGCTGTCACGGTGCAGGACACCTTAATAATGATGGTGTACTGTCACGGTACAGGACACCTTAACAATGATGGTGTGCTTTCACTGTGCAGGACACCTCAATAATGATGGAGTATTGTCACGGCGCAGGACACCTTAATAATGATGGTGTGATGTCACGGTGCAGGACACCTTAATAATGATGGTGTGCTGTCATGGTGCATGACACCTTAATGATGGTGTGCTGTCACGGTGCAGGACACCTTAATAATGATGGTGTGCTGTCATTATACAAGACACCTTAATAATGATGGCATGCTGTCATGTATTGTTCTGCCTTGTTTCATGACAAAATTCTCTTCTGGTGAGATGCACATGTACACACAAACACATACACACTTCCTCAGGCCCCTAGTATGTTTTAATACTTTCTTTGAAATCCCAAATTAACTCTCATTTTATTGCCTCTGAGAATTCTTTCTTTAATGGTTAAGCTTCATTAGCTTCTGCCTCTTCCCAGTAAGATGTAATCAGTAGATACGTCTTCAAATAAGACCCAGGCTTGTTTTTGAAACCTTAACAATTGATACTCACCTGTGTGATAGCGAGTGTGTAACTGTTTGGCTTTTCCATCAGGGTAAATTGCTCATGGACAAGGCTTTTCATCTTTCCCCATGATAATATCACCCCATTGTTGACATATATAAGTAGTACGTATGTGGGAGGCTTAGCCCCTCTAAATCAGGGGCTACAGGGGATTTGCTCCTTGAAAAATCTCTTTCTTCTCTGATTATTTACTCCCAAAGGTGAACCTGCATGCCCCTAGTTTATAACAAATGATGCTTACCAAAGATTACTTTTATCACTAAATGATGTATTTTAAAAGACTTGAAACTGTTAAGTAAAAACATTTAACTTCAGTTATTTGTTAAACTGTAGCTGGATTGGTTTGCATGGTCTTTGCTGTATGAAGGATTGACTAACTTGATGGACAGAAACTTGCTATTGTATGCTAAATAAAAATGATGCATGTTACCTCTGGTGCTCTCCTTCTAGTGTCCTCTTTATAAAAGGGCCCTATCTTCTATATCCATTTAGCAAACCATAATGAATTAATAAATAAATACATAAATATTAAAGCTAGACTTGACTGCTGTGGTAAAGCAACAGCCAGTCTGAGCTATTTTACTATTAAACACATCCTAGGGATCTTATAGTGCTCTCTGATTGTATGTGATTACATTAAAATTAGGTTTCATTATGTTGAAGCCTAACTCATCATTCTCGTTGACCTCTGTTATCATCATACTCCCATTCTTTTGGCATCTACTGAGCTTCTACCTGTAGAACATGGTCCACCGCTACCCTGCTCTCACCATGTCCCATCCCAAACTTCCAGTAACCATATTGTTCTGCTCACCAACATGTATATTAACCTGCTTCTTTTTTTCAGAGATCCATGCTCTGTATAGGGGACAGAGATTTATTAAGTTTGATAGTCTTTGAGCCAGCTCCATTTTATAAAGGAATAAAGCCTTAACTATGGCCTAGGCCATCCAAGTCCAAGTTGCTATGACATCAATTAGGCATGGCATGTAGAGGATGGAGGTGTCTGTCCTGAAAGCAAAATGGCAAATTGGAGCTCTCCATTTCCGAAAGCCATTGGAGGAGAGGCTTCAGAGGAGATGTAAATGGTCTACCAATCAGCTTCAACAGTAGATTTCATTCTGTATGGTGTATTCAGTGATTACAGATGGTGTTTAATTTTATAGTTTAAGTTATTATGAAGAAGATCAAACCACAGGTCAAATGTCAAATTGAGCCTTTAATTTCTATTTGCCTTGTGTACTATATCAAATTTGGGAGGTTTTCAATTGAAAAAGAGTTTTTTTCTTTTTTGCACTACATTTTTTTGTATTATTAAGCATCCACCACATTTCTCCTCCACTTTCCTGCAGGAGGCACTGCATTAATCATACCTATTAATTTAGCTTAATTTTTCTTAAAGGAAAAAGATTCCAACTATTTACATACATGCATACAAACACACACACACACACATACACACACACACATATATATATATATAGATTATATATATATATATATATATATATATATATATATATATATATATACAGTATATACAGAGAGAGAGAGAGATTTTATATATATATAAAGAGGTCATCCTTCCCTTCTACTCAACACTCATTAAACCCACTATAGAGTACAACGCCCCTTTTGGAATGTACCTCACAAGACATCTGCAGCAGCTGGAAAGGCCACAGAAGTACCTCACAAAGAGGATTACTGGACTCAAACAAATGCCCTACATTGACTGCCTCAAAAAACTCCAGCATTACTCCGTAGCATATCGCCTACTCAGAGGTGATCTCTGCCTAACATATAAAGCTATGTCAAACCCAGAGCTGTTGGACATGCTACACCTAAAGAAATCCCAATCCCTCCGAACTACACGCTCTAGGGACCTAAACCTTGTCACCACAATAAACAGGACATGCTGGAGGGATAGATTCCTATCCCAGAGACTTCCCATACTCTGGAACAGGCTACCCATCTATGTCAAGCAAAATTCTTCATTAGCACTCTTCAAGAAAAATCTTGATGAGTGGATGGGAAATAGGAAATACACCCCGGGGATCACTTCTGTGTCTCTGCTCAACAGTGGCACAAGAAAATAACTTTTTGGGTAAGCCGAACCTTGTTGGCTAGGTTTGCATAGGCCCTTGGGCCAATTGCCTAGTACCTACCTATGAACCTATATATATATATATATATATATATATATATATATATATATATATATATATATATATGTATATATATATATATATATATATATATATATATATATATATATATATATATTTAAATATATTAAAAAAAAAATATATATATATATATATATATACATATATATATATATATATATATATATATATATATATATATATATATATATATATATATATATATAAAATATAAATTATATATATATATATATATATATATAAAAAATGGACATTATAAATTATATATATATATATATATAAAAAATGAGCATTATATATATATATATATATATATATATATATATATATATATAAAATATAGATAAAAAATATGTGTGTGTGTGTGTATATATATATATATATATATATATATATATATATATATATATATATGTATGGGTCTAGTTTTCTTTATCGAATTTAAGCTTCTCCGAATGTCAGTTAAGCAACACCAGTTTTCTGAATATTCACTATTCCTAAAGCTCAGTATGTTGAGGGTCATTTTAACAAAATAGTTACTGTAATGCTGGTGGTGCGAGACATGCAAGTGCATAGTATTTTTGTACCTTCTCGTCTACCATTGCAGTTATGTGGCATGATGGATATGCCAGTAGGTTTCACAATATTCAGGATATGGAGAAGTATTTTTGACAGCGATTGTAGGTTTTAAGTGGAGATTGCACTACAGTAAGGATCAAGAAATCTACCCTTGTTGCACTGTAGTGCGAGCTCGGATTTGGTATATATAATTTGCAGGGGGTGTGGGGGTTCAGGAGACTTGCCCCACTGCAAAAATGTTAGCGAATATGTGTTGTTGTGTTTCTGTGCTTTAATTAGCTGTTATTTTGGTGTTGTGCAGTTCAGCAGTGTGAGCTTTCGGAATAGTGAATTTTCAGAAAACTGGTGTCACTTAAACTGTCATTTGGAGAAATGTAAATTCGATAAAGAAAAGTACACCCATATAAATATATATACACACATATATATATATATATATATATATATATATATATGTTTCTTTTGAATTGTTACAATTTACAGATTTACAGTAGCATAGCTAGAGTGGGGTGAGAGGGGCAACAGCCCTGGGTGCAAAGTGTTCAGGGCATGATCAGCCAATTCTGATTTCACTTTAATGCAATAGTGGCTTTTAAAAGCTGGTATTGCATTTTCAGTCAAACCTGAGGCACCCCCATGTGTATTCTAAACTGTAGCAACATCTTGTTACATTGTAGCAAGCAAGTTTGCTACAGTTTTTTTTTTTTTTTTAACTAAAATCTGAGTGCTGTATTGCTCTGTGCAGGCAAGAAATAAACTGTAGCAACTGTTTGCCACATTTGTAGCAAACAGTTTTCTGCAGTCAGGAGCAGCCTTAGGTCAACTGGTGCCCTAGGCAAAAGGGCTCCATGGTGTCCCCACACACACACAATCTGGAGCCCCCATCCTGGTCTACCTACAAGAAATAAATACTGGAAAAGTGCCCCTGCTAGAGCGGCACCCTAGGCGGTTGCCTAGTTGGCCTATGCCTAAGGCCGGCTATGTCTGCAGTTTAAAGGAAGACTTTTTTTAAATAAAATAAGTTAAATTAGGGTTGGGGGCAGGGCAAAGAAATAAGACCTAAATGGCTGGGGCAAGAGAGAGTGGGGGTATAACATGCAGTTGGACAGCTGGTTGATGTGTTAGTAGAAGGAACATAATTTTTTTTTTTGTACTCTAATTGAAGAGCCAGGGAGGGGGGCATGGATCTAATTGTAACAAGTCAATCATTGTGATTGGTTTATTAGAGTTAAGTGGAAGTATTTTTTTTTGTTTTTTTTTTGTTTGTTTTTTGCTTTTCACTTGATGAGCTGGGGGGGGGTCACTACTTCAGAGTACTGGTCCAAGGTGCTGGCTGAACCAGCTACACTTCTGACCATTTATTCTCTGCCTGCATTTAGCACTACATCTCTCAGGTTTTACTTAAAAAAAAGAAAACTTGTAAACTACACATTTTTAAAAGTTGGTATTGCATTAAAGAGAGATTGGGATCACACCCCAAACACTTTGCAGCCTGCCCTAGCTACACTAGAGCAAAATATCATTAAGACTGCTAATCTACGATGTCCTGCATTTAAAAATGTAAACTCTATTTTCCACTTGCGGTCTAAATATTCATATTTGTATTCATATTTTACAAGTGAAAGTTACATGTTATTGTGGAGTATGATTGTGTGAAGTGTCTTGGTGGGAGACAGAAGAATACGTTGATAATGTCCACTTAGAGCACACTATACTAGAGGCATTGTTTGTTATTTACTAGTAACAATGAAGATATATAATATTGGCATATATGTGTTAATATTTCCAAAGCCAAGTTTATTCCTACTCCATGACAGATGAAATCTTATATGAGATTGAAGAAAACTGTGATCGATATTTGCAGTGTCTGCTGTATCTCTTGAAATACATTTAGCATTACTTGTGTTTTGAATTATACAATTAAGCATAATGTTCCATATTTTTTTCTAAATATCTCAGTACATAACCACTCAGATAGGAATGCTGTGCTACCATGCAAAAGCTCATCTGTGGCTATCAAAAGTGTTTTGACACTGTAAGTTTTGCACTTTCCAAGACAGGAAAATCTTTGGAGAAAATTAAAATTATACATTTGTGTGTATTAGACTACATTACAGTATTAAAGACTGTCAAAGGTCTTATTCCTTTATAGGGTCTGCAGCAGAAATTAACAGTTCCACTGTTCCAGCACAGCAAGGCAGATGTTGATTGAAAAATGGCTGTTGATGACACTGCCATAACTTTCAAATTAATGGCACAGCTTGAGGACAGTGACACACACTCACAAAGTGTACTAGCAGGACCGCCAACCCATATAGCAGGTTAATAGCTCTGTATGCGGTGACACAGGCTCACACAATCAACAGAATGAGGACATAACATTATAACTGAGGGGGGACACTGCATAGCCCAACACCAGTCTCTTGTGAATAACCCAAATGCTTTCAAGAAGCTGCTACCATTTTAGAGTTAGCAGTACCCACTGTCACATCTGTGCAAAGGAGTGCCAAGTGAAGGCACATCTCACAGCTGTCTCCTCAGACATAGACATGTACCATGCACAAGCCTGTCATATGGGATTGCATACCACTGCTGCCAGCTGGCAATCATCACGATTATCAGTGGTGGAAGGAATGATAACAGGAGCTGCTCTGTTATCATGGGGCACTTGAGTTGTAGACTAAAGCGTAATCATGTTGTGCAGAAGGCAACACATGGTAAACATCCAGGATATTGTAGAAGGGTCATACTGAAAGGCACCCTCAGACTTGTCCAAGCAATGGAAATGGGGTTTAAGCAGGCCAAACACTCACTCAATGGCAATCTGTGTCTGGGACAGGGTGATGTTGCAGTATTCCTCAGGAGCTCCCAAGAGGGTTAGGAAGTGGTTTCATCAGCAAATTTAAAGTGGATCGCCTGTATCACCTGCAAAAGAAAAAAAGTGGAGACATTACAAAGGAAGAGAAGTTTAGTACTAAACAATACATTTTACAAAGTATACCTACAGAGATTTCTATAAATAGGAAAACTTTGCACTTTCCAACAATGTGATCATGGGGTATCATACCATGCAGGGAGAGGAAGTAGAGTGTGCTTGTATGCCAGATTTCAGAATGATTGGCAGAACAGGGATGCTGGGCAGACAGTTTGAGATGCACCTCCATGTGTCACACACTACCTGATATTTGATGGAATGGTTGCCCTTCCTGATCTGGTACTGATTCTCCTCTGGTCCAGATGGTGCTATAATGGCATTATGGATGTGATCTATCAGACCAAACACCTCAGGAAAACATGCCATCTCAAAAAATTATGCATGGCTCTGGCTCAGGCCTGAAGTGATACTGGCAGATAAAATATACCAATCCTCATCTACCGTTAGAATGTCAAGGACCTGCTATACTATCCTTGAAGCAGAAGTCTGAGAAATCCTCAGAGTGTCCTCAGTTTGTTTATGGATGGTCCCTGTGTAAAAAATATTGACGGCTACACATATCCTCGTGTCTACAGGTATAGGAAGACCACGCAAACCTTCAGTCCTTGTCTGTAGACCATACAAACTCACTAAAACCCTTATCTGTGTCCACGCTAAATCTATAAAGAATTTTTTGGTCAGCAAAGTCAAAATGAGTCAATCTTTGTCTATACCTGTGCCTTTTTAGATGGTCAACTGTCCAGATTTTCGGCTCATATTTTGGTCCATTATTCATAAAATCTGAGATTTTTTGGAAAGTCATTGTTGATTAAAGCTACTAAATAATGACAGATGTTTGAGTTTCAGACTTCAAAGCCTTCAGAGAATACATGCTAATGCAAAATCTGTTATCCTATCAACTTTCTAAGTTTATAGGAGCAATATTTAAAACATGTTCCTATTTTTGGGCCTTTGCCCCCCCCCCCATTATTTTTGGCTGTGTCCAGATTTTTTTGCGCTGAGAGGTTGAGAGGTATGATGAGCAATGCTAGGTACCAGCCAATTTGGCTTCGCTGAGACAAGCAGCTCACTGTGTGAAAATAGTTAGGCTGGCATCTACAGTAAGCCTTCTCAACTGTACAGCTTTTCACAGAATGACCAGATTTTTGCCTCATATGTCTGGTCTGTTTTTCATAAAATTGTGGTTTTATGGCAAATTAGTGGCAAATCACTAAAGACTGAAGTTAGAAAATAATGACAGCCATTTGAGTTTCGGACTTCATACCCTTCAGAAAATTCATGTTAATGCAAAACCTGTTATTCTATCAAATTTCTAAGTTTGTAAGAGCAATATTTAAAAAATGCCACAATTTTTCAGTCTTTGTCCCACTTATGTATGTCTTTTTCCAGATTTCTTGCTCTAAGAGCATCTTTACTGATTGCTAAGTAGCTAGAAAAATCATTTTAAAATGCCTTTTAAAAAGCATATGGGCACACCAAGAACAGCATAAAAAAGAAACTGTGAAGCACAGACAGGTGGGAAAAGAGTTACTTTACATAATGTCAAACAACTTTCAGATATTGCTCATTTACTTCTTATTACAGTCTCATTTGCCAAGTTTTTGTAAGCTGACTAAACTGGCTCCTAAGCACAGCTGTCGTCTATAAATCATGCCAAAGCTTAGGTGTAGCCGGTGCAAACTTTGACTACTCCTGAACACAATGGCAATGAATACCACCCTTAATGCTGTAGTACATTATATACATGTTATGTATTTCCAAATATTGAATATAGAACTAGTTTTCTACTGTTTCTGTAATGTAACAATTTGCGTTCTTTGTCATTTTGTGTGTTTCATTGTCCTGTACTCCTGAGCTGAAACTAGAATAGGTTCACAGGCATCAGTCCTCTAGCCCTGTCAACAAATTTAAATAAATAAATAAATACTACTGTGGCAGTTAGTAGGAAGTACATTTTTATTTCCATGTAGGTGGTGCAGCTACCTTCAATCAGTTCATGGTGTGCAATGATACAAGAGCAAATTTCAACTGTGATGAACTGTGCTTCAGCAAACAATGCTCGTTACAAGATGAGAAACTTAGGATAAGCATCTTAAAATACTTAGAGTACACCCATCACTTGTTATATGCAAGCTACATTGATTTTTAACTCTAAAAGACATTTTTTTCAGACTGCACTAATATTTTGCCATACCTCCTGTACTATCTCAGACATCTTTTTTCCTATAATGTAGTCTCTCAACAGCTCTACAGCGATGATTTACTCAAACGTCAAAGGTCTCTGGTAGTCGATTGCTGATCAGTGTGATTGTCTAACTGTGTCAATTTTCAATATTAACTTAAAATTTACATTGTTGCATGCTCACAACTACAATAAATTGTAAATATTTAAAAGCAGTAATACATTTATGTTTGTTTTGGCAATAATCATAGAATATATTAAAACAAACTTTTTTTTCAAATAATTTTTATTGGTTTTTTTTCAAGGTTTATACAAAAGAAAAACAACAGAAGCATAACAAAAGAAAAATAAAAAGAAACAGTGCATGCATACAGATAGAACATTTCTAAGCAGATAAGTAATAACATTGTGAATAGGTAAATACACTGGAACCTGGCTAAAACAGTAAAAGCTGGAAATAGAAAACCAAAGATACTGACTACTAACATATACAACCTCCTAACTATGGTAAACCATCAACCTAAAGGTAAAAGGTAATATAAAGACCCCCTTATATTATCTGGTGCGTTACAAGATAGGAATTGAATATCATTAATTAACAGGAAAATGGAGGAAGGTTGGGTAAATATGTATATCTTACTTATATGCAAAATGAAAGAGAAAATAAGGGAGTGTGTTACAAGACTAACACTATATACACTATTTACAATATTTACATCATGGATACCATCTTCAGTGGAAATAGAAACATCTCAGAAACATGTTCAAAGGTTTGGTGTAGTCAGTAGTCATCTGTTAAGGGACTAAAGAGCATGAGCATAGAGGTCTTCATACATTGCAGATATAATAGTCTATCTTATACGACAATTATTTAGCTTGAATTAAGTCAAAGAGGCTGCACCAATAACTCTGGAAATAATCTTTTTTCTTTTTACTGCTAGAGCATATTTTGTGTGCAGATATATATTTAGTCGCCATTATTCTGAAGTTCTCCCAAGAGATCACCAAGGGGTTTACCCAGTTCTTAGCTATAAAGAATTTGATAAGAGCATACATACTAATTAAGATGTGTTTACGAACAACCGTTAGCTCTTTAGGAGTTATATTCAGGATTGTTTGCCAGGAGAATGTAGTCTTCTCATAACCCATTTTTTCCATTCGGATTTTGAGGGACCATCAAAGTTTATATATGTTTTTACAACTCCAAAAGATGTGGAGTAAGTCTGCATACTGGAGGGGACAAAAGGGACAGGCTAGATTTTTGTTGTAACCAAATTTTAGTAGAACTGCTGGAGTATAGTATGAGCTATTATTAATCATATGTTGGGTGTAAATTAGAGTCTTAAAGGGGGTTAGATTAAGGGTGTTTTGTATTTCTTCACACTTGGACTTTGTAGGAATTTCCCCATGCTTGTCGTCCCAATATTTTGAGTATAGAAGCGATTGTTGATATTTGATATTGGTTAAGAGCTTGTATGCATGAGAAAGCATTTTGTTTCTGAGGGAAATGGTTTTGATAATTGCATGTGTTAGGGTTACCTCTTGTTCTTTTGTTTTAGTGTTAGCAAATTGTTGTTTTAAGGAGATTAGTTGTCTTAACATGGGGTCATATCTATTTTGGGCCTTGAAGTGTTCTTTGACTGCGGCAAAATTTGTTGGATGGTAAAAATGCCATACAGTGGCATTTTTAATGAAGGGGAAATTAGTTAGGTCTATCATTTTATTATTGATTTTAATGTTTGAGTTTAGGTGAATTGGTTGCAGAAAAGATGGAGTATCCTGAAGATTAAGAGAGGGCAACAATGTTTGAAAAATGTTAATTTTGTTTTTTTTAAAGTGGGTAGAATTTTTGACTTGTGTTCATTATCCAGCATTACATATGTGATGGATTTAGGGTTAAGTTTGATTAATTGTACATATTTATGCCAGATCTTAACCCAGGTTGGAGTCCATGTATCTACAGATGGTTCATAGCTCGCTATTTGAATTAGGCGGCTTGCATTGATTATGTTGTAGTAAAGATTAAAATCAAAGAGGCTCAATCCACCTTTCTCTTTTGAGAGTATTAGTTTTTTACAGGAAATTCTAGATCATTTAGGGAACCAAAGGAATTTTGAGATAGTGGTCTCGGGTATATTTAAGTCTATAGAGTTTAGGTGAAATAGTAGCCTAGGTAAAATGTTTATTTTGACAATAGCAGTTTTTGACAGTAGGGATAAGTATATGTTTTTCCATCTGGATAGATCATTGTTTATTTGATCCCAGACTTTAATCAAATTTGCTTTCATCAAATCCTGGTGCATGTGCATAAAGGTTATTCCTAGGTATTTGATTGTGTATTTGACAGGTGTATCAGACAGAGCGGAAATAGGATTGTAGGTGATTGTGGGGGGTTTAATGGAAAGATGGAGGATTTTGAGGAATTTAGTTTGTAATTAGCAGCAGCAGAGAAGAGACTTATTGATTCATGAATTTTGTGTAGATCACTATTCTGTAGCTCAAAATAAATGTTCAAATCATCTCCAAATGCTGAGTATTTGATCTCAATGTTAAAAACTCTAGGTATGTGACAATACTTTTTTTTTTTGCTGATAAGAAGAAGAGGTTCAAGATAAATATAAAAAGATATGGCAAGAGGGGGCAGCCCTGTTTGGTTCCATTGGTGATTTTAAATAGGGTGAGATAATGTTTTATTAATATAAAGGGAAGTAGTAGCATTATTATAGAGCATTTTTATAATGTTAATGAAATAGTTGGGAAAGTTGAAATATTGCATAGTTGAAAATAGAAAATTTAAGCAGAATATATTAAAACAAACTTGTTTTTACGAAGCCAAACTGTCATGTCCATTGATATTCTCAGTATACCTGGCATCATGGGTTTCATTAGGCAGAGTTTTCATTGACGTCAATATTTACAGTTCTTAACACCTAGTCATTTACATATTAGAGCCCAAGTGGTTGAATCACTGTGTATTTAATAATAGTGTAGAGATTAAAAATCAATTGGATATAATTTCTGCCAACCCCAAGAAATGGATTAGAACCAGGAGCCTAAAACTCAAATAACCACTGGTGCTTCATCAGGACCAGAAAACTTATTCAAGAGCCACAAATCTCCTACACAAAAAGAAAAGAAGGTAGTATACCTAGCAAAATGCACCAGTCACTTCCTTCATCTATAATTCTGCTGGTTTGATGGCTGACTGAGGTCTGACAGCCATGAGTTTGAGACCTCTGGACTGTCACATAAAATGCAGGTTAAATAAAATACCAAAATGAAAAATAAAGTAAGGAACATGCAACAAAAGCAAGGGGACATACAAAAGGGAACCTTGTGCCAAAGCATTATGGAAGTTATGATAATCAGACAAAAGACAGTGGAGTTAAGTCAAGTTACATACTGTAGATGTGGCTTAAGTGTGAGAGGAAGCACTGTCTTAAATTTAGTCAGTTTTATAGAATACGTACTAGAAAAGAACATTTTTCTAAGATGTACAAATGTAAAACCAAGTGATCTCAAAAGAATGCACTTTGTTGAACAGAAACAAGAAATTGTAGATGCTGTTGCTACTGAAATATAGAGTTGGTAAAGCAAAACCTGAAGACACCATAGAAACTTTAAGGTCAGAGCACGTTACAATGCTGACAAGAAATGAGGAGAATTAATAACAGTTATAGAATTTAAACTTCACACAGGTGCAGAATATAATGTTTGACCTGAATATACTTCATTACAGTTGGAAAACAATGAACAGAGAACTGTGTGCACATTGTTACACAAATACATACAAATATTTCAAGCATGGCCATTAATGCCCTTCTAGCTTGCCAGTATACCAAAACACTTGTTCCCATAATAAGTGACCAGGCTATTCATACAAATATCTAAACTAGTAGTTTGTTTAATGTAATTTGGTAGTCTGTTTCATGCATCAGCTGCTCTCTCAGAGAACCAAATAAGAACACTCTCATTCCTACAGAATCTTCTACATAGATTGTCTAATGATACTCTAGCACTTTCCTAACATTCCCAGAGATAGTTCTGTAAATACCCTATATACTTGAATACAATCTCTTTTTAGATATCTATAAGAGATACTGTACAAGCTCAGATATCTTAGTCTTTCATAATAGCTTACAATTTTACATCCATGGATGCCCTAGTTATATTTCCACTGTACTTTCCAGTTTACTCTTGCTTATTTTGATTGTAAGGTTTCCATATTGTTATTCCATACTCAAATTTGGGACTAATGTAAATAACAAACAATGACTTCATCATGTCTGATTTCCTAGACTTTATAAATCTTTTTATATGCCCTATAGTTCTATAACTATAATTAACCAATTGGTTGATATGATTAGAAAAACTCAAAACTGGAACTACCCATATACCCAGGTCCTTAAATTAACCTACAGTTTCAATCACTCTGTGCTGTATTAAATATTCACCTTTCAATTTATGTCTCCCAAATCTCATATGTTTAGCTTTTGACAATATCACCAATTTCCATCACATCGCCATTCTATCTCCCATCTCTAAGCTCCTAGAAAAGTGTATCCATCTACAACTCCTACCCCACCTCATTGATAATCACCTACTAACTCCCACACAACATGGTTTTAGACTCGGTCACAGCACAATGACTGCCCTTCTTTCCTTCCTAGAAACTGTGAATAAAGTCCGGGACTCTGGCCACATTGTATCTACCCTCCTACTTGACCTCTCTAAGCCTTTGACACTATCTCTCATAATCTTCTTCTAACTAAACTCTCTAAGCTTAACCTATCCCCCTCCTCTCTCACCTGGTTCACCAGTTACTTATCCAATAGATATCAGGCAGTCAAATGGAAAAAAGCCACCTCCTCATTCCTTAACATCCCAACTGGAGTTCCCCAGGGATCCATACTGGGTTCCCTCCTCTTCAATATACTTATAAACGATTTCCGCCACTCCATCCCTTTCACAAATATTATCCAATACACAGATGATTCAACTATTATCTGTTCTGCTACCTCCATCCCTACACTCCTAAAGCTTACACAAGATGCATTCTTAACCACCGAACAATGGATGAAAAAAATCACCTAGCACTCAGTGCCTCAAAAACCAAATTAATGGTATTTACTGCCTAAAGCCACCTCTTTCAATGTTAGCCCATTCTCTAACCCTAGCCATAATAATACATCTCTCAAATTGGTATCAGAGGCCAAATTACTAGGGGTCCAAATTGACAATCAGCTTAAATTCAACTCCCACCTACAACTAAATATCAAAAACCCACCAAAAATTTGGCATCCTCTACCGACAAAATCGTTACCTCACCCCCTCTACTAAATTCACTCTTTCTACCGCATTTCTCATCCCCTCCCTCCTCTATGGAGCCCCACTCCTAACTAACCTACAATCTTCCCTTAAAACACAACTCTCCTCTTGCTATAACAAAATTGCCAAGTTCGCTACCAGCCATAAGTCCTCCACCCACCATTGTATATCTCTCCACAAACTAAAATGGCTAGAACCATCCAATTATCTCACCTACATTCAACTTACTCTTGCACACAAGCTCATTTTCAACCCCTCACATTGTCCTTCCCTTTCCTCTGCCTTTAAAATGCACCTCCCTGACAGACTACTAAGATCTAACAACCAAAACCTAATAGAATTGTATAAACCAACTCATCCCCCAGGTAAAAATCTCCTATCCTATGGTCTTGCACTTCTCTGGAACTCCCTTCCACCATCCATCTGTACCACCTCAAATCGCTTTTAATTTAAAAAATCTCTTCACTCACATCTAATATCCCAGTGGGAATGCTCCTGCTCCCACCCCACATAATATCCTCCCCTCTTTATACTAGCAACATTCATTTCACTTACTCTCCTAACTCATACATCCTGCTCTAGCATGTACTAAGCTATTTACAATGAATATATTAGAATGCACCTCTTAAGTGCAAGGTTCCATAAGATGTAATGGCTTCTCAGTATTCATATTGTAATGTTTTTTACTAGTCTGTAGTATTTGTAATGATTGTAACCTAAAACCTTACTGTAATCTTGTTTGTTTTTGGAGCTTTTCTCCCCAGGACTCCATTGAAAATGGGTTCATCTTGGCCCAATGGACTAACCTGGTAAAACAACTTCAAATAAATAAATGTATCAGCATATCATTCTTCTATGCCCAGATGGTCAGTTTAGTCAAGTTATTTTGCAGACATGCCTTATCTGTAACACATCTAATCAGTTTACCCAATTTCAGGTCATCTGCACTTAGACTGTACATACCTCAGATGAAAAAGTTAGGTCTGAAAGATACAATCTAAACAAGTAGGGACCTAGGACTGAGCCCGGTGGGACACCCTGACTGTAACCTCTCCAGTTGCTGTATGATACTAGCCATGTCCTATTTGTAAGCTATGTAGTTGTCCATCTTATCAAGTACATTGACCCTATCAAATGCTGAAGTTAAATCTATATAAATTACAGAACAGAACAATTTTCATTCATACCCATTATTATATTGTTCTAGAACATTGTGTTACAGGTGATAATCGGGCTTTTTACAACATATGCATGTTGATACATGGTTTCAAGTCCCAACCAATCCATTTTGACAAAAAACTTATCCAATATTACATTCTCCATTATTTTTCCACAACATGAAAGTAGACTTAAGGGTCTAAATGACTCTGGGTTTGTCCTTCTCCCCTTTTCCTGAAATATAGGTTTAATAAGCACATCTTCAGTCTTGAGGAATCTCCCCATATTTATATGACCTAATAAATAATAGATATAATGGTACAGTAAATTCTTGCTGAAGTTTTCTTAGGTCATTATTATTAATTCTGTCTCCTCCCTGTGCTTTATTTGGATCCATTTAGCGCAGTTCTTTTTCAATATAATCTAATTTGTTTCCAGTATTGGATGTTACCTGGCTTTCACAATGACAACTTATCACCCCTTTATGAAGCCAAACTGTTTTGCTTAAGATTTTGTAAATATATCTATAATCTGTTGTGCCTGAGAATAAATGTAAAAATCTACACACAGTTTAGCAATTTGTATGTCTTTACTCCAATATCTTACGTATCTATAAAAAGGTTTCTTATTATGCTCAATATCTTTATATACATTTTCTTAATTTTTTTCTTAATCTTGTCTCACTCTATGCTCAATTTGTTTGTCCAGCTTGTTTCAATTTTCAAAGTTGTAGTTTGACATCTCTTCCATTTCTTATATTTTTTGTCTCTCATCTTAAATCAGGTGTCTTGTTCTTATGGAAATATATCCCCCTGACATTTTATGCCTAGATCCTGATGTTAAACATTTTTTTTTATTTTTTTTTGCACTCAAACAAACAATTTCTATTTCAAAATTGTCCACATTTCATCTGCAGTTTTTCCACTGAACACA
This sequence comes from Protopterus annectens, assembly GCF_019279795.1. Taxonomy (NCBI): domain Eukaryota; kingdom Metazoa; phylum Chordata; order Ceratodontiformes; family Protopteridae; genus Protopterus; species Protopterus annectens. The sequence continues at coordinate 701,493,521 of NC_056743.1, forward strand.
TCACTCCATTTAGTTTTACACAGTGACTGTTTTGCTTCCATATAATCTGTAATTAATTTTATGTGCATTGGTTTAGATTTTAGTTTGGCAGAATTATCTAGCAACAAATGAACCTTTATAACCCCATGATCACTGCACATCAACACTACTAAAACTTGACCTGAACAGTAATGTATTTAGAAAAACAAACAATATCTAGTATGTTCCATTCCGTTTTTTTTTTTTATAATCTGAAGGAATTGTTAATAGAACATATGTTGTGAATAATCTCCATACTAATGTTGTTGAATCAACATTACTCCAATCTGTTTCTGATAAATTTAAGTCCTCAGCTAATATTATTCTTCCCTCCCGTGTTCTAAGTCATCGGCACTTGACTTTGGTGGTCTATACACTCCAACAATTGTTATATGTTCCAGGGTTGTCTTTATTGTCACAGTTACACAGTCTGTAGTATTGGTGTCTTCACTGAACATATAATAATTACAGGTCTTATAACTATCTTTAATCCCTGTCATAGTACCTCCACTTGACATTTTGTTAGAATGTTTTACAGTAAAAATATTTATACCCTGACAGAACTGGTTTCCAGTCATTGTTCGTTAACCATATTTCACAAACAATAACAACATCAATGTTGTGGAGACATAGCAAATTTTTCAATTAAAAAAACTTTATTATTAATGCTCCTAGCATTAACAACCATTAAAGATGCATCAAATGTTGCTATCGGTGAACTGTCAAACCTGAATAAATCCTGTATAGTATTTGTCAAATATTGCAAAATATCTGCTGCAAAAGTTCTCTTCCCTGATCTTAACAAATGTACTCCATACTGTCTGAACATGTGTGTCCAAAACCTGTTTTAGATGCTCTATATGTTTTCATTATTTAAAATGAAACATTTTTTCCATATAGGTATTTACCCAAAAAAACTTTTCATTTACGGTGACCTGACTATCCTTTCTATATGTGATTTGTGAAAAATACCTTCTCAGACCAGTACAAGCTATACTATCTAAAAGGGCTGCAAGTTCCCTACTAACAGTCAGAGAGTCCATGTGGATGAGATCATTTGTACGGCCATGAATAAAAACAGATCTGTAATTCCTTACATTAAGGCACTCAAAGGCTTGTCTCACATATTTTATTTTCAATCCTGGCAAGCATAATGCTATTTGATCTTCATGATCTTCTCTGCAAATGTAAGTATTAGTTTCTCTAACAATAGAATCTTCAATTACAAAAACATCTTTTCTGACCAGATCTGAAGAATCTTCAACTTCTAATAGAGTAATATCTGCTCTATCAATTGTTACAAAGGAACGATCTTTATCACCATTAGTGTTGTTAATCCCACTGTTTTCATTGCATATTAAATTTGCAAACACACAGTTCTCATCCAGCTGGCTTTGCACATTGATTTATGTAGTCAACATCCATCTATTTTTCTTTTTTCTTACAGTAATGTTCTTCCATTTCTTCCATGTTCAATTTGGATTTCTTCCTTTTCACCTGTCCCTTGCCTCTTTTTTCTACCTTGTCTTTTGGAAAAATAATACGTTTTCCTGTATACTGAAGGTTTCCTGATAGAAAAATGTTATCATTACCTGTAATCTGTGTGTTACATAACAAAGCAATGTCCTTTTTAGTACATATTCGCTTTACATTACAAACATTTATTAGTTTATTTTCCTTCCTTGTTCTTTGTTGTGAACGTCTTCTTTTCTTTTCTTTTTTGTTTCCTTCTAAACACTCTGAATCCTCAGATTGCTGAATACTTGCATCCAGAATTCCAAAGTTGTCAGGGGCATCATCTTGTTTCATAGGGGTTGAATGATCTTTACAGACAATAGACACATTATTTCCTAAATGTGTTCTATTTGCTCTTTGCCTAACATTATTTATCTCACCACTCCAAAAATTAATATATGTAATAACAGTTCGCCAAGCTCTGCCAATTACACAAGTGCAGTTATTATTAAGTCTAGATTTACTTCTAATAGTGGCAATCAAATCTTCAAACATTTTACATGAGGAACAGAGATCACCAGTGTTATCAGGTGTTAGCTTTAAATAAGCATAGCATTTATTATACTGTACAAGACATTTGTGCTTTAGCAAATTAATGGCATACTAATTTAAGGAATCCATATTCAGCTTCAAACGAATAACCAAAGAATTCAAAGAGAACTTGAATAAAATTCTATGAGAAAAATCACATAAGAAATATACAACTAATTGCTAAAGGACAGTAAATTTGTTGTTCTAACTGTACAAGTTCTGAAAGTCAGACAAAAGCTGTAATTCCTTTATGTCACATGCACAGTAGCTTCTGCTCAGTATCACTCACAGTTGCACTTCTATTTAACAGTAAAGATCAATAAATCACAAGCCAAGATAGGATAGTTTAGATAGGCTCTGGATTGTCCTCCCTGCAGTCTTTGTGAATTTATAGCTGACGAGGCCCCTTGGGATGGCTAGAGCTTGCCTGTTTAAAACCTATCCCTTTCAAAACCTGAACAGTGAAAATTAAAGGTAAAAACAACAAAAATCAAAGTAAGACTTTTTGTCAACAAGCTATCCCTTCGTTCCTACAAACAGGGAAAAACAATGGTAAAGAATAAAATATAAATTCAAATAAAACTTCTCTTACCAGTCAACTCCATAATAAATCAGAAACCAAGATAGGATTGTTTAGATAGGTTCTGGAATGTCCTCTCTGCAGTCTGTGTGAATTTATAGCTGACTAAGCCCTTTGGGATTTTAGGGCTTGCCTTTCTAAAACTTATCTCTTTCTAACAATGAACAGTGAAAATTAAAGCTAAAACAACAACAATCAAAGTAAGTCTTCTTGTCTACAAGCTATCCCTTCCCTCCTATAAATAATGAAAAACAGTGGTAAAAAATAAAATATAAATTCAAATAAACTTCTCTTACAAGTCAACTCTACAGTAAATCACAAACCAAGATAGTATTGTTTAGATATCTTAAAGATTGTCCGCTCTGTGGCCTGTGTGAATTTATAGCTGACTATGCCCTTTGGGATGGCTAGACCTTGCCTGCTGAAAACCTATCCCTTTCTAACAACCAACAGTGAAAGTTAAAGGTAAAACAACAAAATACAAATCAGAGTAAATATTTTGTCTATAAGATATCCATTCCTTCCTACAAACAGTGAAAAAGACTGGTAACAAATACAATATAAATGCAAATAAAACTTCTCTTGCCAGTCAGCTCTACAGTAAATCACAAATCAAGACAGGACTTTTTACATAAGCTCTGGATTGTCTTCTCTGCAGTCTGTGTGAATTTATAGCTGACTAAGCCCTTTGGGAAGTTAGAGCTTGTCTGTCTAAAACCTAACCCTTTCTAACAATGAACAGTGAAAATGAAAGGTAAAACAAAATATAAATCAAAATAAATCTTTTTGTCTACAAGCAATCCCTTCCTTCCTACAAGCAGTGCAAAACAATGGTAAAGAATAGAATATAAACTCAAATAAAACTTCTCTTACCAGTCAGTCGGCTCTACAGTAAATCGCAAACCAAGACAGAATTCTTTAGATACACTCTGGACTGTCCTCTCTGCAATCTGAGTGAATTTATAGCTGACTAGGCCCCTTGGGATGGCTAGATCTTGCCTGTTTAAAACCTATCCTATTCTAATAACCAAAAGTGAAAAATAAAAATAGAACAACAAAATATAAATCAAAGTAAATCTTCTTGGCTACAAGCCATCCCTACCTTCCTACAAACAGTGAAAAAGAGTGGTAAAAATACAATATAAATGCAAATAAAACTTCTCTTGCCAGTCAACTCTGTAGTAAATCGCAAATCAAGATATGATTGTTTACATAAGCTCTGGATTGTCTTCTCTGATTCTGTGTGAATTTATAGCTGACTAAGCCCTTTGGGATGTTAGAGCTTGTCTGTCTAAAACCTATCCCTTTCTAACAACCAAAAGTGAAAAATAAAAGTAGAACAACAAAATACAAATCAAAGTAAATCTTGTCTACAAGCTATCCCTTCCTTTCTACAAACAGTAAAAAACAGTGGTAAAAATAAAATATAAATTCAAATAAAACTTCTGGTACTAGTCAACTCCACAGTAAATCACAAACTAAGGATTGTTTGGATAAGTTCTGGATTATTAGTATATTATGAGCACTGAGTAAACACGATGGATAAAAAAGTACAAGATTATTTTCCAAACTGTAGCACCGAAGAAAGTACATTCTCATTGTATGTTGGATGATGTGGCTTGTGAGAAGGCAGAATTGTGAAATAAACTCAGTGTAAGAGCAAATTATGGACATGTATATCACAGTCACACTGTCAGAGAAGAATCTTGGAGACTGTAGAGAGCCACAGTTGTGACACCTTGCATGCTAATGTGTATTAACATACAGACTTAGGAAATGTGGCCATAGAATATCACATACAAATAATTCCTGATGTTGTACCAGGTTCAGACGATAATATTCTATCTGACCATACTTTTAAAAGCATTAGGTCTAGAAAGCAATCTTTAAAGAACTGTGTGCACATTGTTAGTATATCATGAACACTGAGAAAAGCCAGTAGATAAAACAGCACAAGATCCATTTTCAAATTTTAGCACCACAAAATTTACATTTTCATCACTTATTTGATTATCTGGCTTGTGAGAATAAAGGAATGGAAAAATAAATTCAGAATGCAAAAGCAAGAAGTGGATAGGTATAGGCTTAGCCATGCAGTCTGACAGGCAACTCGAAATTATTAAGAGCCAAAGAAGTGACACTGCTTGATAATGCTTATTTACTTACAAGACTTAGGAAGTTTGCTAGTAGAATATCACACTGAAGTAAATCCTAACGCTGTGCTTGTCCATTCCTAGGTAACTACCAATGGTTGTCAGGAGTAAAACAGAAAAGGAAATGAAGAAAATGAAAGGGTTAGATGTCACAAATGAGCAATCAGCATCAGGAAAATAGAAAAACAAGTACAGTCACTGTTGTAAAGCAAGACTAGAAGAGCACTGAAAGACAGCATTAAAAAAGAGCATTCCCTGTCATTTTCAGTTAATGACATATCCTCAACAATAGCAAATATTAAGACATTTCTGATGACTGGATACAGTCTGGATGTCAGGTAGATAAAAATTAGACAAAACACTACAATGTGCATATTTAATATACAATTATTTATTATGATATTAGGAAAGTACATGTTTTTGACTGATATGGTATTTCATCAGTTTGAGAGGTTATTCCAAAAAGCTGCTACACAATAATCTAAAGTGCTGAAGGTGTTGCAGACATACCTGATGATTTTAGGCAAGACACTAGAAAAGAATGACAAGAAAGTGATACATGTATTGTATTGTTTGGGACACTATGGGTGTATGCAGTCAGTTGCATATGTGTGCAGTCTGTACACATGCAAACACAGTGTGATTCAGAGTCAAATGCTGTGCATGTGTGCAAGCCTCCAAAAGCTGCAAGAAAACCTATGCAAATGAGTGCATAATGACATGGAAACGAGAAGAAAGTATGCAAATAATGATTTCATTTTATGCTAATCGAAGCTTTTTCCCTCATTTTACAATTAGATTCACTGAATGCTATGTGTAAGTGCACATTGGGCACATAGGTTATAAAAGGACAAGCACTGCTATTTCCATAGACTAATTGAAAAAATGCCCAGAGAAGCAGCTAGGTTTTAGCTTTCCCATTTTCCACTTTGAGACTCTTGTTGTGGTAGTAAATGTCATAATCATTATTAGAAATTTATAATGCTCTACAGTTTTGAAGAACAGGAGGTTTTTGATCACTTTCGTGTGGTCAGGTACATCATACCAGCTTGGGTGAACATGTCTGGTCCACAGACTAAAAATGGTAGCATGCATAGCTCTTAATATACTTGCCACAGTGATCTCACACAGGCAGAACATGGACAACTCACATCGGATATCTCCCTGCCGTCAGCTTCTAGGACACTGCAGCAGTTCATCAAAGTTATTCTGGCCCACTTTGATGAACATAACTATTTTCCACAGACACCACAAGAGATAGGTACCACCATGCATCTGGCATGCTTCCCTGAGGTGCTTGGTATGATAGATTGCACAGGTGACTATTTGGGCCCCACCTTACCTAGAGCAAGGAAGCTGCTGCAAAAGTAAAGGCTATTATTCCATCAACTGAGAGTTAGTGTGAGATGCATGCTACTACATCGTCATCAGTTTCTTGGCCTAGCATCCTAGTAGTAAACAGGATTCCCATATTTGTAACCCCTAGGTTCACTCTACCAAGACTTCATGCATAGATGGATGCCAAATTAGCCCCTAGAAGGTAAGTGCAGCATAAGTCACCAAATAGCCTGCATAGGTAATTGCACAGAAGCAAGAAAGATATAATGCATAGTCACCCCATTTTCAGGTACCCCTCTCCCCCTAATGTTTTTTAGGTGATGCTGGCTATGTACCCAAACCCTGGTTTATGACATGAGTACAGAATCCACAAGGAGCTATAGCAGAATGGTGCAACACCGCCCTGTCAAAGACCCATATTATTTCAGAGTAAATACATGGCCTGCTTAAAAGTCATTTCTGTTGCCTGGATGAGTTTGGGCGGAGGCTGTGTAGTATGACCCAGCCAGTGCATGCAGAATGTTTATTGTCTGTTGCATTCTGCTCAATATGATTTTGCATTAGTGTGGTCCACCAGTACCACCAGTACCACCACCACCAGCAGGATCTGTTATCTGCCATGCAACTCCTTCCATGTAGAACATGGAACCAACAGCTGTGAAGATTGTGTTATTAGCCTCGAAGACAGTGCCAACCATCAACTGACTGCAGCAGCACAGCACCCCCCCGCAAAAATAGACTGATAATATGGTACATAGCAGATCAGGCAGGCAGAATCTAGTCCACAATTATGGGTTCTGATGAACACTATGTGACAGAGTAACGTTACAAATATAAAACCTGATGCATGCAGTGTAAACTGCAGGATAACGTTTTCGGTGCATGGTTGACTCACACTATCCATCAGACATTCCTCACAAATCATATACGTACAGTTGACAAGGTAACATATGCACAGCTGTCACTGGGCAGAGATACATAGTGATAGGTATAACAGTGGTGGGGAGTTGGCATTGTGCAACAGCCCATGTTTGACTACATGTTCTATAACTCACCTTCACCATGCATGTAAAGATGTGCTATATTTTATAATCCCTGTAGTTCTATAAATAAGAAACTGGCTTTGGTCAGCTCTATTTATTAGCTGTGTCCAGCAGTTTCTTTTTCTCTTTCTTCTTCATAAGTAAACAGAGTATTTTTATGCCCTCCATTGTTGTGGAAACTTTTTATTTACCAATGCAGGGGCCCTGCTTCATTGTTTGTGCTGCACTGTGACTGCCATTGCCAAGCGTGGTTATAGGACATACATGGGGTGTGCAGTTCACATCCAGATCATGTTATGTACAGTGTTTCCTGATGACAGGATTGATTAACTCCTACAGGAATGGGAATGGGTTCTATCATGTATAGGACATACATGGGGTGTGCAGTTCACATCCAGGTCATGTTATGTACAGTGTTTCCTGATGACAGGATTGATGAACCCCTACAGGAATGGGAATGGGTTCTATCATGTATAGGACATACATGGGGTGTGCAGTTCACATCCAGATCATGTTATGTACAGTGTTTCCTGATGACAGGATTGATGAACCCCTACAGGAATGGGAATGGGTTCTATCATGTATAGGACATACATGGGGTGTGCAGTTCACATCCAGATCATGTTATGTACAGTGTTTCCTGATGACAGGATTGAGTAACCCCTACAGGAATGGGAATGGGTTCTATCATGTATAGGACATACATGGGGTGTGCAGTTCACATCCAGATCATGTTATGTACAGTGTTTCCTGATGACAGGATTGAGTAACCCCTACAGGAATGGGAATGGGTTCTATCATGTATAGGACATACATGGGGTGTGCAGTTCACATCCAGATCATGTTATGTACAGTGTTTCCTGATGACAGGATTGAGTAACCCCTACAGGAATGGGAATGGGTTCTATCATGTATAGGACATACATGGGGTGTGCAGTTCACATCCAGGTCATGTTATGTACAGTGTTTCCTGATGACAGGATTGAGGAACCCCTACAGGAATGGGAATGGGTTCTATCATGTATAGGACATACATGGGGTGTGCAGTTCACATCCAGGTCATGTTATGTACAGTGTTTCCTGATGACAGGATTGAGTAACCCCTACAGGAATGGGAATGGGTTCTATCATGTATAGGACATACATGGGGTGTGCAGTTCACATCCAGATCATGTTATGTACAGTGTTTCCTGATGACAGGATTGAGTAACCCCTACAGGAATGGGAATGGGTTCTATCATGTATAGGACATACATGGGGTGTGCAGTTCACATCCAGATCATGTTATGTACAGTGTTTCCTGATGACAGGATTGAGTAACCCCTACAGGAATGGGAATGGGTTCTATCATGTATAGGACATACATGGGGTGTGCAGTTCACATCCAGATCATGTTATGTACAGTGTTTCCTGATGACAGGATTGAGTAACCCCTACAGGAATGGGAATGGGTTCTATCATGTATAGGACATACATGGGGTGTGCAGTTCACATCCAGATCATGTTATGTACAGTGTTTCCTGATGACAGGATTGAGTAACCCCTACAGGAATGGGAATGGGTTCTATCATGTATAGGACATACATGGGGTGTGCAGTTCACATCCAGATCATGTTATGTACAGTGTTTCCTGATGACAGGATTGAGTAACCCCTACAGGAATGGGAATGGGTTCTATCATGTATAGGACATACATGGGGTGTGCAGTTCACATCCAGATCATGTTATGCACAGTGTTTCCTGATGACAGGATTGATTAACTCCTACAGGAATGGGAATGGGTTCTATCATGTATAGGACATACATGGGGTGTGCAGTTCACATCCAGATCATGTTATGTACAGTGTTTCCTGATGACAGGATTGAGTAACCCCTACAGGAATGGGAATGGGTTTTATCATGTATAGGACATACATGGGGTGTGCAGTTCACATCCAGATCATGTTATGTACAGTGTTTCCTGATGACAGGATTGAGTAACCCCTACAGGAATGGGAATGGGTTCTATCATGTATAGGACATACATGGGGTGTGCAGTTCACATCCAGATCATGTTATGTACAGTGTTTCCTGATGACAGGATTGATGAACCCCTACAGGAATGGGAATGGGTTCTATCATGTATAGGACATACATGGGGTGTGCAGTTCACATCCAGATCATGTTATGTACAGTGTTTCCTGATGACAGGATTGATGAACCCCTACAGGAATGGGAATGGGTTCTATCATGTATAGGACATACATGGGGTGTGCAGTTCACATCCAGATCATGTTATGTACAGTGTTTCCTGATGACAGGATTGAGTAACCCCTACAGGAATGGGAATGGGTTCTATCATGTATAGGACATACATGGGGTGTGCAGTTCACATCCAGATCATGTTATGTACAGTGTTTCCTGATGACAGGATTGATTAACTCCTACAGGAATGGGAATGGGTTCTATCATGTATAGGACATACATGGGGTGTGCAGTTCACATCCAGATCATGTTATGTACAGTGTTTCCTGATGACAGGATTGATGAACCCCTACAGGAATGGGAATGGGTTCTATCATGTATAGGACATACATGGGGTGTGCAGTTCACATCCAGATCATGTTATGTACAATGTTTCCTGATGACAGGATTGATGAACCCCTACAGGAATGGGAATGGGTTCTATCATGTATAGGACATACATGGGGTGTGCAGTTCACATCCAGATCATGTTATGTACAGTGTTTCCTGATGACAGGATTGAGTAACCCCTACAGGAATGGGAATGGGTTCTATCATGTATAGGACATACATGGGGTGTGCAGTTCACATCCAGATCATGTTATGTACAGTGTTTCCTGATGACAGGATTGAGTAACCCCTACAGGAATGGGAATGGGTTCTATCATGTATAGGACATACATGGGGTGTGCAGTTCACATCCAGATCATGTTATGTACAGTGTTTCCTGATGACAGGATTGAGTAACCCCTACAGGAATGGGAATGGGTTCTATCATGTATAGGACATACATGGGGTGTGCAGTTCACATCCAGATCATGTTATGTACAGTGTTTCCTGATGACAGGATTGATGAACCCCTACAGGAATGGGAATGGGTTCTATCATGTATAGGACATACATGGGGTGTGCAGTTCACATCCAGATCATGTTATGTACAGTGTTTCCTGATGACAGGATTGAGGAACCCCTACAGGAATGGGAATGGGTTCTATCATGTATAGGACATACATGGGGTGTGCAGTTCACATCCAGATCATGTTATGTACAGTGTTTCCTGATGACAGGATTGAGGAACCCCTACAGGAATGGGAATGGGTTCTATCATGAAAGTGAGACTTTCAGTTGATACTGTGGCTTGACAAATGGGAGGCTGCTGATACTCTTGACAGTGACCACCCAGTACTGTGTGACGAGAACCAGGACTATGAGGTCCTTTCATATGATGTGGAAGTTCGACAATATCCAACATGCTGACCTGTGGAAGGCTACACATCCAGGAATGCTGGAGCTGATGGATTCACCTCTTCTGTAGAATCAACATGGCATCCAGAGATTCAGATTTCACCTCTGCTAAAAACAGGTGAGTCTACCTTGTGTGCTTAATAAGTCTTCACAAGTGTATGGACTGAGGCTGATATGGTTGCTTTGTAACAACCATGCTTCACAGAAGAATCATCAATACATTGTCCATGACCTCCGCCATTTCCATATATTGCTGAAAGTGGTGCAACATATCCTCAAGTATACTTTGTAATGCTCTCAGTATCCCTACCTGACTGTCAGTAGCAGTAGCCTGTGCCTGCACAATGTCTTGACACATTTATAGACATCCCTCAGGAGCCATCTGTGGTCAATGAGTTCATCAGGCACCCAGGTAGGCTGTATGGTAGCTATTCTAATATCTCATACTGCCTTATCCTACTCCTGAGGTTCCACATGTGGATCTGATAGGGAGTTGGGGCTTAAGCGTGGATTCCAGCCATACTCAGTTGGTGCAGTTGTTGAAACACCTCCAAACAAATGACAAACCATTTACTACTGTGTGCTGCATTTGCCATGCATATGTATACACCTGTACATGTAGTAGTATAGGTGAGTTTAGGGGACATGCATTGTGTAATATGTACAGTGTGATTTGTCTATGTGTTCCACATCCATTGATAATCCTGATGTACCTGTTGAACAGACTTTCATAGCTGCGTGATATACTTCTCTCTGAACACAAGTTAGGTAACTGTCTTACTGCCAAATGAACATACTGACCTGCTATGGCAGCTGCGGGTATGCATGCTGGGTAGTCCATGCTACCAACATCCATGCCACCATGGATATTGCCTATACCATCCAAATTACCTTCAAAGACATCACCATGAAGGGATATTAAATACTCCTCATCAAGTGGCAGGTTTTGCTCTCTGGAAGGACTACCACCAGTGGCATTACATACAATGGTGTTTTGTCAGGCTTTACTCCTAGCATGGGACACCGTGTCATTTGCTTTCTTTTTATACTGTGCCAACGTCTGGTTCTGTCTTCCCATGGCATTTATGTCTGCCAGCAGCTGGTTTCACACATTGGCATGCGCTGTCTCTCAAAGGCCCCCATTATCAAAGATGATTCTGCTGTAGATCTTAAGTGCCTTCATGAGGATGAAATTTTCCTCAGGTGTGAAGTTATCATGCCTGTGTCTTCTCCTCTGCTAATATGTTGACCTTAGAAGTAACACAGTGGGTGTTACTAGTTGTGGGACAGAGCAATAACTCTTACAGCACAATCTGTACCCCACCCTGCATGACTCTGCCCAGCTTTGTACAGTGATAGTGTGCATGTGTGTTTCATGTTTTGTGACAGTGTGAGACTATGTATGTATGGGAGCATTTGTGTGTCTGTGTGTGTGTGTGTGTGTGTGTGTGTGTGTGTGTGTGTGTGTGTGTGTGTGTGTGTGTGTGTGTGTGTGTGTGTGTGTGTGGATGCATGTGTTTCTGAGCAGCACCGTGTTCTATATGATTGTCACTCTAAAGTAGCATAGGATTGCATGATATGTTAGTGTGTGTACGCTGGCTAATGTGGTGGGGGGTGTAGCCTGCAAGGTATGTGAGGGTAATAGTACCGTTAGATTCAGTCCGGTCACTGTGCAGTGGCCATTAGCATTTCCATTGCCAGATTCCCAAGACACTGACAGACATATTTATTGTATTTGGAGCATATAATATGTATATATTGTCCTTCTGACATAATTTGCAATAGTGCATTAAGAACTGGCACATAAAATTGTGACCTATTTACCATATCAGCAGATGTTGATCTGTTTGCAAAGTTTATAGTCAATAAGGTTTTCTGGCAAAAAGCTTCATGAAATGCAGGACTGCCTATATGCACACAGCTCTATAACTTTATATTCAACTTCATACATGCATAGACAAGCATTATCTGGTATGAGCATATAATTCCTTCTAATTAGTGTACACACATCCCTGTGCTTTATGCAACAAAATGCAAACCCTGAGCTACCTGCTGTCACATTGCATGTGTGATTCCCACCCTATTAGTTTCACATTCTGAAAAGTGACAGCATTATGTTTGATGACTTCCAAAGGATACAGTAGCTTCTGTCTGAGCACAGGGAGAACGCCCATCAGGTATCCTAAAGAAACCAAAATCTCCTTGCACTTGTACTTAAAGAAGTACAAGGAATGTTAGGATACTGCCCAGAGTGACCAAATGAAAAACATGGACATCTAAGCTGACCTGGCTGATGAACCAGGCAACTGGATCCCCAGGTCAGATAGGGATGTGCATCACTGTGGTGACCTGCACGTAAGGTAAACAGATATTCTGCACCAGTGGGAGTTAGAAGTGATGATGCCAGATCCCGAGCCACAATTTGTTTTCTCTGTTACACATTTCTCATCTAACTCTAGTAAATTGATATACTGTATAAATGTATTTATTTTTTTTATTTCAATTTTTTTGTTAGCAATTGGTCATCACTGTACTTCTTATCTTCATAGGATGCATCTCTCTGTATACTTACGCACACATGGTACAAATTGTGTGTTTTGGGGGGGTATCTACACACATCTGCTATGACTGATCCATAGGCTTAAAGGCAGGTACAGGGGTTTGACACAGGGTTGCTGTCAAGGTAGAAGACGTTTGTGGGAATACTGTCAGAGATTGTACTTCAAGGGGTAGCTCATACCCTTATTCAATAATTCTACATAGTGACCCATGGCCACATGTCATGTGTCAGTCTTTCACCATCCCAAGGTGTTCTGTGTTGACAGCTTCTATTGCCCACCTAACTGCCATGCAGTTCACCTTATGTTTGCACTCTGTACATTGACAAACCTGTAGCAATATTAGAAAACAAATATATCCTTTCAGCACATTATGCTTTTTATTACATATTGAAAATGCACAAGACATGCTAACAATGTCTTTTTTTCCAGCTTGGGATGAGACTGGTATCAACAAGCAGCACATGTTCCACAGCAGGTTAAGACTGTCTGTCCCCCACCACTTCTTGGTATGTGTCTGTCCTTTCATTCTTCAGCTGTCACTTCATAGTTTTATCATTTACAATGATATCCTTGTTTGCTTTCTTCCCAATTTGTCTCCCTGTTCAGGGCTAGAAAACCACTGCTGCAGCTCAGCCCTGTTGTAGCTCATGACAGATCCCCATCTGCTATGCAGGACTTCTTCATATGGGAGAATTAGAAGCTCCTTTACAGCAGGTAGCCCAGAAAGTGCACTATGCCTGATCAGGCCCAGCTGTATGTAGTAGTACAGGCTACAGTGAAAAAGGTGCTGGAGAAATAGTGATACCTGTATTAGTACCTCCTTTAGTGGGTTCAGAATTCACTGAATTGTCTGGGTCCAGTCACTTAGTCACCAGAAAGTAGCCCTTCTACCACTTCTTCACTTGCCATGGGTCAAACAACTAGTGTCTGTTCCACCTTGACCATGATGTTGTCACAGTGTCCATCCTATCCCCCATCCTTTGTGTAGCCATCCATTGTACATTGTTCCACATCCCCATCACCAGCTAGTAGGACAGAGTTATCCACATACCTTTGCCAGTAATAACAAAGCATGCATAAAATCTCACAGTCTAGTCTCACAACATCTGCGCAGACTCATGCTTCGCTGATTATCTTGTCAATTAACAAAGGTACAGCTGGCTTGCACTTGTGCATGTCCTGCATATTTGTGCAACTAATTTTCTTGCATGCTTTCGTTACCATGAAAAGTTTTAATTCTGCACAGTACCACTAGGTGGGTCATTGTAACATGCACACATCTGAAAACTACCAGTGCTTTGTCCAGACATGCATATTTGCATACCTATATAGCACCTCTATTCACCAATCTCTCTTGTACACTTCTGCAATTTCTGACTATGAGTACCACCCCATAATTTCAAGTAAAGTAATAGCAATTGCAACATAAGTTTGACAAGTCTCTAACATCAGGGGATGTAACCACACCACCACTCAGTGTATTGCAAAAATCTGTACCAGTCCACACAATAAATCCTAAAAACTGAGACTTCATCAGAATAATTAAATCAATGTAAAATAACTTTTAAAATCTCCCACTAGATCATGCAGCACATTTAATCCAATAGAAAAAATAGCTCATATAAGACAGGTTTTAAAGTTACCCATTCCACTTATAAACAATTATGCAAACCCAATGGAATTAATAAAATCCTAAAAACATTCTAAAACACATAATTCTCAAATGTTAAAAATATGTATAATCAATTCTTAACAAAAACATTGATAGCTGGTAACTTAAGGAGACAAGAAACTGACATAGTATCAATCAACCCGGGGAAATTCCCTGCATTAAGTAAGATAAAGCTGCCACCACAATTCCATCTTTTCCAAAATCATCCCCCAGGGACCACCTCTGGAGTTCTTTTCCACTTTTTCTAGGACAAAAAAATAGTACTTGTGACTTTGATAAATATATGAAAGCCTGAATAGAGTGTTTGTACCTTTGTGTTTACTAATATCATAAAAATGTTTACACATATACTCTTTCAAATTCTTTTCAGTTTTACCAACATAAAACCCAGCACATCGGGATAAATATATAACCCTCTTAGTGTCACAGTTAGACAGTCCCATAGCCTCAATAGAAATATTTCCAACATTACCAGTCTGCTACAAAGATGTTGTTACATTCATTACACCTCTCAAACTTGTAGGTTCCACGTTTCTTTTTTGCTCTGGTTATAACCCTCCGAGTTGTTACCTCTCTCAAAAAATCTTTAAGACATCTTCCTCATTTGTATACTATACAGGGATTTAACCCAAATTTGTTTATCAATTCAGACTTGTCCGTGAACTTTTCCCAGTTGTTATCAGTAATACTAGCAATCATAGAGCCATCAGTACAAAAAGTAGTGACAAAAACTCTACAAAAGCTATTCATGTTTTATAAGTTAAAATCCAGTGCGCCACTCAGTGTGTCATCATTGTTCAAATTATTGATCTCATTTCCCAACAAGGACACACAAAAAACTGTTTTCCTTTTGGAAATAACTTAATCTAAGATAGATTAAATGAAAGAAAGGGTAAATCATTAAATTTAAAGAAAGTGTAACCCTTCTCAAAAGCATGCACTTTACCTCTATATCTTTTATTGGTTTAACTTTTGATAGTCTTTTGTTCCTTTGTTTCTACCATAACTGGTACTGAAACCTAATTACAAAAAATAAATAAATAAAAAATCAGAAAACATATGCAGTTGCCAAGTCCAGAACACAAATAAACTTTGCTGAAGTTTTTAGGAGTAATGCAGGATCTTATTAAGTGTGTCCTAATATTTCTGAGATAACCATATCTTAAAGAATGGAACAATGAACAAGAAAACACTTTTGAAATGCTAAATGAAATTAGTCAATGCAACAATGTTAAAATATGTGAATAAGCCAAATGTATTATAAGTAGACAGTGAAAAAGGTACTGGAGCAAAGATCCTGAAAGAAAACATACAAGTACCTGTGGGTCAAGAGCATTTACATATATGCACAAAAGAGATATAAGTTTATGACACACATTGAGGAAATAGGCCATAAATCCTTGCAAAACATATTCAGAAAGTCTTTCTACAAGGCACCTCAAAAACTGCAGAATGTAACTTAATCTGTATAGGTATAATCTGAACATGAAATACAGACCAGGCAGAGAACTGCATGTATCAGACATACTGACTGCACATATTTAACCCAGAAACATGAAGAATTATTAAAAGAAAAACTAGATATTATTTAGGTTATACTACCACAACCAATGAATTAAGAGAGTTTCAGACATTTACTGGCACTGAGTGAAAAATGTAGTTACAGTACAATGAAAATCTGGATTAAGCAAAAATCATAGCAAAGGAAAGACATTCAATGTTACTTTTCTTTCAAAGAAGATGTAATAAGTTGTATCTAGGGATTAATGTTCAAAGCTGACAAAATCATAGTTCCCAATTAACTGATAAGTGAAATGCTTTGAGAAGGTGCATTATTCACAGAGAGAAAATGGTACTTTTCCATTAATTGGGGCAACAGCTTTTTTGGCCTCATTAACGGTTTTGTCAGAAGGAAACTTGCCGTTCATTCTCAATATTTGCATAAATATGTGGTATCAACAAAATCAAAATAAGTGAAATGTCCCTCTTCTGAAAGGGAATTATGAATCAGAGTACTGAAATTCATTGTGCCTCTTTTTTTGTTTAATATGTGTGAATAAGAGCATTGTAAGAAAATGATCCAAAAGAGAAGCACAGGAGCAAACCAAGGCTGAGAACAAAAATCAGCATAAATCCAGCAGTTACTGAGGCTTATGCAAGCAGCAGAAATAAAACAGCTTGGATTTTACTTGTCTTTGGCATGCATTCAGTCATTATTTGAACTAGCATTTATTTCTGCTGCTTGAATAAGCCTCAGTAACTGCTGGATTTATGCTGATTTTTGTTGTCAGCCTTGGTTTGCTCCTGTGCTTCTCTTTTGGATCATTTATTTATTTTATTAGTAACAGCATTTGGACCGTGATAACACTTACTCTTATAGTATATTGTAAGAAAATGACTCCACGGTCAAGGAATTGAATTGCTACTTAAAAGCTGTGAGTTGTGTTTAACTCTAATTCTATGATGCCAGTTTGGGTTCGTGAAGGGCCAATCTTGTCTCCTGAACCTGATTGACTTCTTCGAATCAGTCTCCAGAGATGTAGACGAGGGTGAGGAGGTCCACATAGCCTATCTGGACCTTGCCAAGGCCTTTGACACCATCCCCCACTCTGGAATCATAGATAAACTTACTAAGCTGGACATAAATCCCTACATCACCCAATGGGTTGCCAACTGGCTTTCTGACAGAACCCACACTGTAAAAGTAGCTGACTCCAAGTCCAGCTCCAGACAGGTGACAAGTGGAGTACCTCAGGGTTCAGTCCTGGGACCGCTCTTGTTTAGCATCTACTTCTCTGAAGTACAGGCCAACACTAAGGGACTCTGGCTAACAAAGTTCGCAGATGACTGCAAACTGTGAGCCATTATTGAATCCCCAATTGATGTGGATATTCTACAAAAGGGCCTTACAGAAACAGATGCTTGGTGCCACAGCCATGGGCTCAAGCTTAATGCCAAGAAAATGTATAGTTATCCCCTTTGGGAAAAACCATGTACCCATCAATTACCACATAGGTGGCAGTACACTAAACACCGAAAGTGTGATGAGAGACTTAGGGACACAGGTGGACAGTGGTCTCACCTTTGATAACCACATCACCACAACAGCCAGGAAATCCTTCTATGTGGCACACCTCATCACTAAGGGTTTTTCATCTGGAAAAAAGGAGGTCATTGTCCCACTGTACTCATCCCTTATTATACCCATTATAGAGTACAACGCCCTGTTTGATATGTACCTCACAAGACATCTGCAACAGCTGGAAAGGCCATAGAAATACCTCACTAAAAGAATCACAGGCCTAAAGCAGCTGCCCTATGCTAACCACCTAAAATAACTCCAGCTATACTCTGTTGCATATTGTCTACTCAGAGGTGATCTCTGCTTAACAGACAAGGCCATGTCAAACCCTGAGCTGTTGGACATGCTCCACTTAAAGTAATCCCAATCCTTTAGAGCCACACACTCCAGGGATCTAAACCTTGTCATCACAATGAACAAAACATGCTGGAGGGATGGGTTCCTGACCCAGAGACACCCCATACTCTGGAATAGACTTCCCATACATGTCAAGCAGAGCACCTCCTTGGCCCTCTTCAAAAGGAACCTTGATAATTGGATGGGAGATAGGAAATTCACCTTGGGGATCATGTCAGTCGCCCTGCTAGACAGGGGTCCAGGGAAGTAAATATTGTGGGAAGAAATATCTAGGGAATTGTTATGGTTAGGCTTGTATAGGCCCTAGGACCGATAGCCTAGTACAAACCTATGAACCTATGATCAGGAGCCTGCATCAATTTTCCCTTTGTAGCAATTTATAACCAGCCAAGCAGACATTGCATGATGACTTCAAGGAGAAGTCCTTAAAATAACAAATTCAGTTTTGTGTTGCTTCATGTTTATCGAATTTAAAAAAGACCATGCACTGTCATGGTTTTATAAGTATTCACTGCATCTTATTTTCGTTTCTCTCAATAGCAACAGACTAGTCACATTTGCTATTACCCAAAACAATGTAGTAAAGAAACATATGCAAATACAACTAGTTTGATCAGTTGCACGATGAGGAAAACAGTAAAATGAGGCCAAAAAAGCTGTTGCCCTGTTAACGGAGTAGTACATGTGACTAGTCTGTTTCTAATGAGATAAGTGAAAAGAAGCTGCAGTGAATACTTATGCAACCACGAAAGTGCCTGGTCTGTTTTACAATCCATATTCGCTCTCACATGTGAAGCAAATACAACTAGCTTGATCAGTTGCATGATGAGGGAAACATTAAAACGAGGCCAGAAAAACTGTTGCCCAGTTAATGGAAAAGTACCAAGAAAAGCTGTGTGCAAAGAAAGTGAACGAATATAATATGTTGGCCAGGACATTAATATACTCTTAAGATTACTTTCATGGAGTAGCTTTTGTTAAATTTTGCTTAATCTTGTATTTTCAAAATGCATTAACTTGTGCAGAGTGAGGTAACAATGTACTAGAGTGTTTTTTTTTTCAGTTTTCTTCTCTGTAGTATGACTAAGGGGGTTGTTATAGTGCCTTGCTCCCTAGAAAAAAGTATTTTTTCTCATTTTATTGTATTTGTTGTATTTATTTCACTTATTTATATACTGAGTTATTTTTCTAATTATTCAAAACTGATGAAGAGTGCTCCATTGTGGGATAAGCCAAAAGAATACAAGAAAATGTTGGCTGGGAATGTCAGCACAAACAGCACCAGTAGTACACATTTCTGCCCTCTGCAATGCAAAGTGAATTTCTTGGCATCGATTTCTTGGACACATAACAATCTGCTTATGATTGGAGACCCAATCATTATCTTCTGTATTCTTGAGTCAGAGATGTCTGATACTGTCATACCTTTCATGACATTATGTTCATGCTCAGCTTTTTAACACAGGCTAAACATCTAGAATGTTTAAAATCAGGATAGCAGAATGCCTCAGTAACATATGCTGTAAAAAGTTAACAAATGCGTTGAATATACAAACAAAAAAGCAATCTCCTTCTGGAGTCATGTTTTCAAGTTCTTGCCAAAATTACTAATGTAAGTATCAAAAACTGGGATGGCAGGATATTCTTTCAACAAAGGAATGAAAACAGATTACATCTCTGGTTGCCTTGTTATTACTATGACTAATAATACTGCATTAATCCTAAATATAATAGTTTTTTATATTTGTTTAATACAAAAGTCTAATTCAACCATTTGGGTAAATCAATGGACACATCTTCTTTTACAGTATTAATAAATTATCACCAGTTATCTTAAAATGCATTTGATTATATACAGATTTTTAATACAATTGCTGCAATTAAAATGTAATGTTTTGAGTAATTTTTAATAAAGAGATTATCATTTGTTTTGGATTAAACATCACGTTTGTGATATAATTTCCTTATATATTTATGAAAGGCAGATTATGAGAACAAACTAGAAAATATTGATAAAGGTATTTGTACCAAATTGTTTTACTTTGTTACCTGAAATGCTCGGATGTACTTATCTAATATGAATTAACTAAACCACTTGAATGGATTAGTAATTGACTTATAACATTTGTTAAATTTATGCTGCTAGAACTATTTACAATAAATGTGACATACACAACTCACAGTTCAAGCATTAATTATTGGTTAAATAATCAAAATGAACAGAACATTAAATATGTCCCCTTTTAAAGCAGACAGGTTACACACTAAAATAACAGCTCCACATTCAAATCAGTTTACATACAAACTTTGGACTGCCTGATTCAAAGTTCTGCTCAAAGCACTTCAGAATGTCGCATCTCTCCTAACAGCACTTTATCAACAATGAAATAAAGTTGGGTCCCATTCTCCAACCTCCTTTTCAAGGTGAACACAAAACATCATTAATCTCTGAGACTCCAAACTCCCAAAATATGAAAACACACCATCCAGGACCATTATGCCCCATTTTCATAGCTAACAGGCCCACACAAGGTTCAGTTCAATCATAGGTCTGTTTCCTGAAACAGGACAGTCAAAGTGTGAAGCGGCAAATACCAACACAGACATAAAAAACATACAAATTATGTAATAAACAAAGTTAACCCTTCTGCATTCAGGTAGACACCCCAATGTGCTGACAAAAACTATTTCAATTTTATACTAGTGGTAGTAATTGGAAAGCAGTCAGCAATTCCCCAAATATAACCAAGCTGAGACATAGCAGGAGGGAATCCACACAACTGCAATTTTAGGCAAACGTTAACATCATTGCAAGTCCAGTCTGAAGCACAAATTGACTTGCAAGAGCAGATGTTTTAATAAATTCATAATCATTACTGAAAGCTGGACAATGAAATCTAAATAAAGCCATAACAATGTAAAACACAATATCCCAGTTTTTTGAATGTAATGGAAAATAAATGTTAATTTTTTTTCCATTTGCATCCAATCACTGTCATCTTTACCATCATAATTGTGATAGCTGTTCCTTTATCTGTTCCTGCTTTCCTTATTTTCCCTACCTAACACAGCAGACCCTTTTTATCTTTTTGAATTCTTATTTCAAGATGCCTTTCTGTGCATTCGCTTCTGCCTTCTGACCTCCCTGGGTGTCTTCTAATTAGCTTCTTTGTAGAGTGACACAGTTTCTGCATCTTATAAGCCGTCCTACTTTCATTTATTGGTTCCATACATCTCCCTTGAGATACACTGGTCTTTTCTTTCTTTTGATCCTTTTGTTCCTGCCCAGTTCTCTCTGCATTGCCATTCATAAGCTACTATTAAATCTCTTTCAAAGCCAACATGCTTTTTTCTTGATTCCTGTTTCCCCTCTATCACTTACTCTTTTTGCAATCTGTTCCACTGCACTCCAGCACCTGCATTTTGGCATCTACTCTTGCCTGTAGTAAAGCACTATGTAGTGTGGTCACTGTTTGCACTGGTACTCTCATCTCCTCTGTATGCACCTCTTCTCATCTATACAGTACTGTATCATGTGCTACCATGTTCTTTTTACCAGTTGTGCCCATTTTTCCTGGCCCATAATTCCTTCTATTTCATTCTTCGTCTATAAACTTGATGCTGTAATGCTCCACTTCATGAAGAATCACATACTCCACTAACATGGCACACGTTTTATAACTTTGGGTCTTTATTCTATTTTTCAGTAGCTCATCAACCTTCCTTAAGGCATTTAGCTGCCTTTTTGTCTCCCGCAGTTCTTCTGCCATCATTTTTTCACTCTGACAGTAACGCTTTATTTTGGTAGGCTAGTGCATCCATGTTCCTCTTCGTTGATAAGGTACTCCTGCAGTCTAACCACAGACATTCTTCATGCAATGGAAATCATGCCAATACATCTTCAAGATGAACCAGCTGGCAGTGGCCCCTTACTCCTACTCCTTTCTGGCGGGCTCCTACAGTGGGCCACTAATCACACCCATGATCTCTCAACACAGTCTGAACATTATCAATCTGTGCCAAAGAAAATGTTAGAAACTTTATTAAGTTATAAAGTATCAAATTTCACATGTAAAACTGTTACAATAGAAAAAATGTTTTGCTTTGTAGTTTTTCTGATCATATATGCTTAGCCACCAGAGGGAGTCACTGCTACTTCCTAGCTTTAATAAGCTTGGAAATATTCTTTGGTTTTATGAGATTTGACAGTTTTATGCAGAACAACTGTTTACACCATTTTGGTAGCGTTCTTAATGACGTGAGCAGGACTTACAGAAACTTGTCACTATATTTGGTGCACTGGCCGAAAGAGCAAGCAAAGAAGGAGGAGCCAAGGTGCTTAATATGCTAAGGAATGTTTATGCTTTTTGATGTAGAGAATCTTATCAGAAGTGGAGTTTTGGTAAACAAATAAATTAACTCTATAAAAAAGGACAAAAACAAGAAACTGTTGCAAAACACAAAAACGCCAAGCTGGAACAGTAGGATGAACCACTCCACAGTAAATGAGTTCACCAATTCAAGCCAAATTCAATAAAACCAATACTGGAGCTTATTGAATAAACAAATGGTAAGCTCTTTAATCCTGATCACTTCAGAACTTCATCAGAGGATCTGATGAAGTTCTGAAGTGGTCAGGATGAAAGCACTTATATCATTTGTTTATATAATAAACTCCAATATTGGTTTTATTGAATTTTGCCTGAATTGGTGAACCTATTTACTGTGGAGTGGTTCATCCTACTGTTCCAGCTTGGCATTTTTAAATTTACTCTATATTGTCTTCTAGTGGTTCCATGAAAACAGGCAGAACTCAAGCATGAAATTATATGGGGAAAATGTGGTTTCTAATTGTAAGCTCCTGTACAGTTGGTCTGTTCAGACTAATAATCATCCAAAAACAAACGCTGCAACCTTTGCTTTGAAAATGTTAAAAGTGGAAGTAAACATACGTGGATGATTTTGTGTTTGAGGTCAGAGGCATTGCCAGAGTTTCTTGAATTGCACTACAGCATCAAGAATGCAGGGCCTCTTCCACACATGTAATAGATCTCCCCGTACCAGAACAACCCCAGACAGTGCCTGTTTAAGGACAATGTACATTTGCAGTACTGGAAAATAAAAATTCCTGCAGTGAATGGCTGAAGCAAAAATAAAAATTAGCAGCTAATCATTCTGGGAAAGAAAAAACACAATAAAACAAAATAAATAACAATTAATCTTGATAATATGCCATTTAATTTAAATTTGGAAACATCTCTTTAGATAAAATAAATTAAGCTTAAGCATGACTATGCCTGTGTTTGGTATTTCATTTCATATTTTGGGTCTGTACCCCAGAAAATGTGTTTTTTGGCAAATCCCTTGGGAATTGAAGTCACTAAATAATGAAATACATTTGAGTTTCAGACCTCATATCCTTCAGAAAATGTATGCTAACACAGAACATGTTATTTTAATAACTTTCTAACTTTATAATTGTAATATTTAAAATCTGTTCCAGTTTTTGGACCTTCATACCCACATTATTTTTGCCTTTGTCCAGATTTCTTGTTGTGCTAACAGGTTGAGAGCTATGTTTTTATTTAATTTAATTTAAGCTTACATTGTGCTTTACACCGGAGAAGTATATATATATATATATATATATATATATATATATATATATATATATATATTGTTATATATTTTGACTTTTCCCAGTTAAGGGTCGCCACAGCAGAACTCCGGTCTGCTAATGATTGGCAGTGATTTTTTACGGTGTTGAGCTGCCAGCCCGGCACCTAACTTTGAAAGAAGGCACACCCACACACCTACCTGCATGTCTTTAAATTCACTCGACTACAGGGAGGACATAATGAATGCTTATGCTGTGTTGGGGGAGGGCTGACCCTCTTGTGCAGTAGTCCTGCTTAGACAGGACAAGTAATAGCTAATTAAAAACTGTGGAAGTGTGATTTGAAAATACCTTCTTTTCTTCAAGAAGGCATCTGTTAAAATTTAATGTGCATTGTTGCCAGGTTACTGTGTCAGCGAAAAGGAATATTGATAACTTCATACCCATTTATTAACAAACAATACAGCACTGTATTCAGCAAATGAATCCCAAAGCTAATGGTAGCTCAAGCAGAAAGAGGCTGAGAGCTCCTAGTAAACATAATACTTCCTTTGTCTTAACTGTAGGCCAATACTAGAAATTCATTACAACATACAAACTCAGATGAGTTTTTACAGGCACAGTAAAGTTTCCAGTTCATGAAACCAGAACAGAAGGTGTCTGCTTCAGCTGTATGGATGGATCCCTCTTGGTGTTCCAAAGTTTTTTTAGAAAACATGCATAAGGAAGTCCTTTGACCACTATAGGGCAGTAAACATGAAGCAGATTACTGCCATAAGGAAAAACGACATTGCTGAAATTTCTTGAGCTGCATGCCTGGAAAATGAGAAGCAGAGATTCTCTTCACAGGGGTCATGTTTACCTGCAGGAAATATTGTGACTATTAAGTTGTTACAGTCCAACTCTCAGCTTGTAGCCACACCCACACACACACACACACACACACACACACACACACACACACACACACACACACACACACACACACACACACACACAAGCACACCTATTGGACTGTTGCAGTTAACCTGTCAGCCTGTAAATAGTAACATACGTACATTGCACACACACACACACACACACACACACACACACACACACACACACACACACACACACACACACACACACACTGCACCATCCAGATGGTTAAAAGTCCTACAGAAGAAAATGAGAATAAAATTTCTAATACGAGCAATCAGGGAAAACATGCAGCTTGATGATGCAAACAGAGGTTTGCTTTATATAGTGATATGTGAAAAAAACATATTTCAGTGGAGAGACACAGAGAGTAAAATACAGTTAGATCAGTACTTCTGCACATATTAAATGTTCATAATGTCAAAGCAGACTAGGATGTACTTTACAAAGATGTAGCTAGTTTAAGGTGTGTCAAACTGCACTCTATATTCTTTATCAAAAAAAGTGTTCTATAAATGAAAATATGAAAATTATTACTCCATTTATTTTTGGTTGTAAACATTAGTAATATTTTGAAAAAGGTTGACTTCTAATAGAAACAAGAAATATATCAATTAATTGCCCCAGAGCACACATGACATAAAATTCATGTTAAAACTATTAAGAGTATAAGAATGGTTGTTTAAACTTCAATTAAACAAAAGTGATTTAGTATTTCTCTATTGATTGTTTGTTGTGATTTCTGTATTCTTGTTTAATAGGTGTGTTGTGATTTCTGTATTCTTGTTTAATAGGTTTACCTACAAACATAATATGTGTGATAGCAATTGTGACATTTTGGGGTCAATGGAGAGACTGGGGGATGTAGCGGTTGTGGTGCGGGGTACGGTGAGGGTAATGGAGTTGAGAAGTAGGATGCAAATCCTGCATAGAAATGGAAAAATAGCTTAAATAAATTAAATATCTGAAAAACCTACTGATTCATTCAGCTTTCTTCTTTGGGGACCCAGTCATCAAAAGTATATAAATAAATGATTTACCATATTCAGAGTTTCTTTGAGTCTGTACATTATGCATTGAATATTATAATTTTACTGAGCAGGCATAACTTGTGTGTGTATATGTATGTATGTATATATATATATATATATATATATGTATACATATATATATATATAGTGTGTGTGTGTGTGTGTGTGTGTAGGTATACTATCAAAATTATGAAGTCCACTCCACAAATGGTCACATCCCCAAACTGGAACAATGGGAACCTTCCAGCTGTCTTTTCAGAATGTCGATTCATTAGGAAGTCATGAATCGACATTCGACAGTTACAGGACCACTCACCATCTGAAAAAAAAAAACACTGTTATCCAGGGATACACATTTATACTGTTTTGCAGGGGCACGAGCCTCTCTGCATCCCCACTGTGTGGTGCTGTACCCCCCAAACCCCTTGCTAATTATATATTCTGTCTCTGAGATCACATTACAGTGAAGAAAAGGGTAATCTTCCTGATTCCCACTGTAGCGTGAGCCAATTCAAAACAGTGACTCTCACAACCGTGAACAAAAAAGTATGTGTCGATGTTTCAGAGTCGACAGGATTTTCCTTCGCAATGTTGCCTATCTGCTCCTTTACCCTCGACTGTATAATGATGGTAAGGTGATTTCATCATTTTGGTAGTAAACCAATGTTAACACATGATGTAAAACATTAGACAACTAGCCAGCACCACCATTTGTGGTGCCAATATTGTACAGAGTAGAAACAAATGGTATGACATGGCATGATGGCATTAGGGTGTGAACACTGACATAGAAAGACTATACTAGTATCATGGAAAAACACACAAACAGCCAGCACTTCACCAGTATCTTACTTTCTTTATTCCAGCGATCTGGTACCTCGGCAATTCGCCTTCAAGGATCACAATTAATTGAATACAAACATCATATTTATATACTCAATGAGACAATTAATCTCATAGTGGCTCTTGTAGTAGTTTAATATTTAGTATATTGGGAAAGCCCTTCCTTCAAAGAGGAGATGACATTGTAGTAAAATTATTGGAGCTTGAGACTAGAATGATTTTCAAGTTTCATACTCTAAAGCCTAATGGCATGAATCAGGAATTAGGTAGTTAATGAATTATTCATATTAGTATATACACACATATATTTATTCATTTTATACTCACAATAAGTTCATGGTCATTTTAAAACTTTTTTATTGTTTAATTAACTAATTAGGAGATTAATTGTCTCATTGAGTATATAAATATGATGTTTGTATTCAATTAATTGTGATCCTTGAAGGCGAATTGCCGAGGTATCAGATCGCTGGAATAAAGAAAGTAAGATACTGGTGAAGTGCTGGCTGTTTGTGTGTTTTTCTGTTTTTACTTTGACTGTGAGGTGTTTTGCATTATACTAGTATCATGGTCTAAACCTAAACACAGAAGCAGGGTAACCATATTCCTGACAATGTGTAAATATCACAGAATAAGGACGATGCTATATTCTTGATAAACAAAAATATAGGAATCAGTTATAGATAACACCTTACACATGGGAAGCAATGAGACATATATCAAATTGTTGTTTCATTACTAAAGCTTTTTATGTAACCAAGTTCTCTGCTTTTTCTGAAAAACTGGTTTCATTGGTTAGAAAATACTGGTATCTTGTCAGTGATGATGAGTCTATTGGTCATTTATACCTCAAACATATTACATTTTCCTATAAAAGAGGAAAAAATCTCAAGGAATTGTTAAATAATAATTTAATAGAAAGGAAAGACAATATTATAGCTTCAAAATTAGGCACCTATCCCTGCAGTTCTTGTAATATTTGTGATAAGGTCAGGAACCTGAGTGTTATCAATGATATAAATTTTATTTCCAAACATTACTTTAGTTGTAAATCCACAGGGGTGGTCTATATATTGGGCTGCTCATGTAAAAATATGTGGTATATAGGACAAACAAAAAGAATGGTAAGGGTACGGATTTTAGAGCATTTAAAAGACATTAGAAATAAAAGTTTGATTAGTCCTGTTGCTAAACATTTCCAAGAGAAACATAGTGGCTCTTGTAGTAGTTTAATATTTAGTATATTGGGAAAGCCCTTCCTTCAAAGAGGAGATGACATTGTAGTAAAATCATTGGAGCTTGAAACTAGAATGATTTTCAAGTTTCATACTCTAAAGTCTAATGGCATGAATCAGGAATTAGGTAGTTAATGAATTATTCATATTAGTATATACACACATATATTTATTCATTTTATACTCACAATAAGTTCATGGTCACTTTAAAACTTTTTTATTGTTTAATTAACTAATTAGGAGATTAATTGTCTCATTGAGTATATAAATATGATGTGTGTATTCAATTAATTGTGATCCTTGAAGGCAAATTGCCGAGGTACCAGATCGCTGGAATAAAGAAAGTAAGATACTGGTGAAGTGCTGGCTGTTTGTGTGTTTTTCTGTTTTTACTTTGACTGTGAGGTGTTTTGCATTATACTAGTATAATGGTCTAAACCTAAACACAGAAGCAGGGTAACCATATTCCTGACAATGGGTAAATATCACAGAATAAGGACAATGCTATATTCCTGATAAACAAAAATGTAGGAATCAGTTATAGATAACACCTTACATATGGGAAGCAATGAGACATATATCAAATTGTTGTTTCATTACTAAAGTTAAAATATATTACCTAAAAGGCTAGGAAGATGAATTCTCTAGTGATGTTATTAAGTGAAGCAGACATTTACTAGTGCTCTCAGTTGTGTTATATACTGCTACTCGGAAGAGGAAGTACAAAGAATACATCAACAAAATAAAGGAATACATGCCTGAAAAAAGTGTTATCTTATAAATCAAAATTTCCTAATCTGGTTTATTGTATGCCACATAGCCTTCTAAACCGTGAGCTGTGTTTAGTTTATGAAGTGTTTAAAACTTTGTTTTCTGTAAGTATGTATGTCTCTAGTATCAACCTAAGTGCAAAAATACCATTTTAGTTATCCAGGAATAATACTGCAAAATGGGATATTTCTCTACACAAGGTCTCCAAGGTCATGGAATAAGTTACTGTTCTTATTAGACACATCTGGAGTTTGAAACATTTAAAAAAATTAGATATTGCACTCTACTGATTATAAATTATGTGGTTATAACATGCAGTTTTCTACAACCTATACCTCGCCCTAAACACTGAAGAGTTTCAGTCCTTACTACAAAAGCTGTAAAAGCATTCATGAATGCAGGTACTGTACTACAAATCAATTGGAGTCTGAATAATGTGCCCCAACACCTTGCACTTGTGGCAGCTATCTCCTTCCTTTGCCCCACCATAAGTATGATTCTAGCTCACAACTATTCACACGTGTGAGTGGTGGACTGAATTTATATTTTAGGTTGTCTGATGGCTTTTCGAATGCTGCTCTCTGTTCGCATTTTCAGTTGCACCTTTTGTCGATCTATTTTTAGATGCTCTTCAGCTTTGCTTCTGAAGAAGGCAGTGCTAACCCCTGAAAGTTTACTATGTATGCTGCCAGTCAGAACACTAGGGTCCACAAAGACGGTTTTGTGGCTTTACTACAAGCGCCTGAAACCCAGGTGCTCTAATACCATTATCTTGCAGCCAGTGATTCAGACATCTTGCAGAATGTACAGCTGTCCACTCACATTTAGTCTCAACTATATGTTCGGGTGTGAGGTGGAAGCCATGGGAAGAGAGTGGAAATGCTGCACCTTGCTCAAATGCAGTAGCCAAATTGGGTAAGGCTATTGCAGCAGGTGTGGGGAGGGTGTGGGTGGGGGTGGGAGCACAGGTTACAGTTTTAGGCAATGATCAGGAGGATGTTCTTAGTTTAGGGAGACGAACTTTAGGTTTATGGAGCAGAACGAGAATTTAGGACTGGGGACTAAACAGGGATTTTTGGTTCAGAGAACAGGAAATGAGTTTTAGATTTAGGGATGGGGAAGGAAATTTTAGAGGTAGAAAGTAAATGGATACTTTAGATTTAGGGAGTGGGAATGGAGTTTTAGGTTTAGAGAATGGAAGGGGAGTCTAGACTTAGGGAGGGGGAATGGAGTTTTAGGTTTAGAGATTGGAAGGGGAGTCTAAACTTAGGGATGGGGAGTGGGAATGGAGATTTAGGGTTAGGAGCCATTCTGGGGCTTTAGGTTTAGGATGGGGGGAGTGAAGTTTTGGGTTTATGGAGTGACTGGGAACTTTAGGGGTAGGGAAGGGAGTGCTATGATAAGGATTAGGAACCTGATGGGAGCTTTCACGGTTAATGTTAGACTAATGGTAGGGCTATTTAGTTCAGCATGGTCAGGTGGTGGGAGGGATAAGTAATTCATGGGGATCAGGCTAGTGAAGTTAGTTTACTTGCCAATTAGAGCAAGTGTCAGCAAGGAAGTGTCTTGCAAATTGCTAGCATGTGAGCACTTGTAGTATATCCTGGCTTTGTCTTGTATCAGGCACATGTTTTTTGGGCTATTTGTCTCGCACAGGGATACTTCATTTCATGCTTCTGCACGTTTTCTTCCTGTAACTCATCATTCATGAAGTAGACAAAGTTTCATGTACTACGAACAGTTATGATCAGCTTAGTCTAATCATAATTCAGTTTTTACATAGTATCATCACAAATGTCAAGATTTACCTTTTGAGCTTTCTTCTGTCTCACTGTGAATTTATTTTTAAACAACTTAATTGAATTATCACTTGTGACATAGGCGAACTTCCATTCATATAAATGTAATCAAACCATATTAACAAGTTTACATTTACAAACACTATACATTGCATATATTGCTCTATACAGTATAATAATTCCAACATTACATAAATTGTTCAGTTCCTGCCTTCTCTTAAACCTCATTCCTCCTACAAAACATTTTTCTGCATGTATTGTTCCCACAATTTAAATTTTTCCTATGTAATTTACTCCTACCCTTTTCTAAAGAGCCCACTTCCTGTTCTTTTATCTCTTTTACAATATTCACTACTTAAGGTATGGTTGCTTTACACTTTGATTTCCATTTTCTGGTAAATGCTTTTTGACAACCACCAGAATTAAACTTAACAAGGCCTTACTATGTTCAGGCAATTCATATTCTGTACCTCAGCTTTAAAAAAATCCTTAGTTATACTCATTTACTAACCCAATTTTCCAGACAGAATACTCTGTAGGGAAATTTTAAAGTCTGCCAAATCATTACACTCTGAAAACATAAGCTTCCTAATTACACCTCCAACATTTGCCATCTACTTAAAATTTCTTTGGAGTCTGCTTGGGCTATAAAAGTACCTATACAAACATGTTTAGGCAAAAGCCCAATATCTTCTAGACTTTGTTGCATATTTAAGACCCATACAAATGTCTTCCCACTCTTTTTTGTAAATTACTTCCTCTCTTCTCAGTCTTTTCCTGACCTCATCTAATTGATGTAGACAGTAATTACATCCGTCAGATTATTAGGGAGACTTGGAAAGTAGTTACGGGTAATGCAGGTTTATCTAAAGTTCTTGGAGAAGGCCCCCATTTTGTTTATAAGAAAAATCAAAATTGTAAACATTTGTTAGAAAATAATAACTTTGGGCCAAGTTTTACTTCTGGTGAAACTGGGGTATGTTCAAATGTTCAGGGTGCAGGGCATGTAAATTTATTTCTCAGGGTCCTTTTATGTTTCTGGTTTCTATAGTTTACTATACCCATCCCTGGAAAATTGAGCTGTGGTACAACAGGGATAGTGTATCTTGTGATGTGTTCAACATGCCCAAGTTTTTATGTGGGCATGTCTACCAGAAGTTTAAGGAAACGGGTATTAGAGCACTTGTAAGCTGTAAAAACAAAACAATAGTAATAACACCCTTTTTAAGCATTCTCTGACATGTTCTAACTGGAAGAAATTTACTTTTTCTATACTGGAAGTTGTTAAACGTGACCTTAGGGGAGGGGACTTTAGAAATAATGTTGAACAAAGAGAGGCAGAATGGCAGATTAAACTTGCTTCTTATTTACACCTCTCTGGTCTGAATGATGTGGTGAACATAAAATTTTCTTAAAAAATAGGAAAATTACTAAAGTGAATATACAGGGGTGAATGCCCTTGTGTTTTAAACTGTGTTAACTGTGTGGACACTTTGAGATGCACATTTTTTGTAGTATGTCTTTAAATGTTTTTATGTATTTAATTGATTTATTATTGAGATGATCTGATTGGTCAAATGTTTTTTGAATGGTTTAAAAGTGATTTGGAAGTGTATTTTATCATGTCTGATGAAGTCTCTGGGACAAATAGCAAACATTAAATTTTAACTACACTAAAAGAGAACTTTTTTTTTAGCTTCTCCAGTGCTTTTCCTGGTGGATTTTGTCTTTTTTTGTACTGTGAACACCTTGGCCTGCTTGTCTGCTGCTTTTCCTAGTTTTTGTTGTAACAACACATGGCTGGAGCACTAGAGGATGATGATTTGGACTTGACTCTACATTCTACACCTACCAGCAAAGAAAAAACACTTGATGAACTTATTTTGGCAGTAGGTGAAATGCAAAGGTCTTTGACTGTTTTGTCAGCTAAAATTACAGAGAGTTATAAAGGTATTATCTCTTCTAATAATTTTCCCCTGAATCCTGCTTTGTTTCCAAGGCAGGAGCATTGTCAAGGTAATTCAACAAACGGAACAGCTAGTAAGTTTTTAAATGCTAGCTTTGACCTGTTTGCAGGGTATATAGTTTTGGCAAATAATAACTTTGCTGCTAAAAATAATGTCAACTCTCTGTTGGACAAAATGGAAAGAGGTTTAAAGTGTTAATGGACACTTCATGTAGAAAACAAATATTTTGAATACTGTATTAATGCTGGCATTGTACCTAAGGGTCTTCGTTTTTTTTAAACTACCTTATGGAGTCTCTATGGACAGTCCGGTTTTTAAGGAGCTATCTATTTTCTTTGACAATGCTGGTAAAGACTTTTTAAAGCTTCTTATAAAAAACGACAGTACTGTTTTGGCAGAATTACATTTCCCTGACATATGGATGCCACCATTGGTGAACTACTTATTAATTGTCCAGACTCAAGATCTGAGTATAAGCAGTTGATTAAAAATGTTGAACAGTATGAGCAAATAATAGTTCAATGTAAAACTAAAAAAAAAACAACAGGGACTTGGCAGCATATGCAGGGGGCAATGTTTATGGTGATTTTGTTCCCCTTCCATCTAGACCAGGCAAAGAAACAAGACCAAATGTTATTAAGGAGGCCCAGCCAGCAGTACATTCAGGTAGTGGGTCTAACACTACTGTTCCACCTTTACAGGCAGAGATGGGTTCATCAGCTGTTAGTGGTTTAGATTCAGCTTCTGTAAAGGTTGCAACTAATGTGGCTAATTCAGTAGAGCAGCCCAGCTCTAAAGATTGTTCCAGCAGTGTAGGAGCAAGTATGAACAAGTTTTCCTCTTTTTTTACAAGGGGATTTCAGTTGGAAAGAGAAAAGGAAATGCAGCAGGAGTAGGGGATATCAGACAAGCAGCAGAGGGTGAAGTACAGCTCGGAAGTAACATTGGCCTGTCCTTCTGTGAGTTCAATTAGTGAAATGTACTTTCTTCACATTTTTTTCATCTGAAATGTACTTTTTTCACATTTTTTTTTCATCTTAAAGTGTATAATAATTTAGTTCTGTTGCTGTTGGACTGGGTAATTCTATCTCAGTTTATAATTTGTCTGATTTTAACATTTTTGATGAGCACATTAAATTGTTGAAACTAGGACTTAATTTCCAGCCCAGTAGGAGGGCGAATGTTACAAAAACTCTGATAGAACTTAAGCTCTACACTCGTAAGTTAAATTTAAAGTATATATTGAATGATGGTAGTCACAGTTATTGTAATTTTTTGTCAAAGCCGTCCACCTTTAATCCTGTTTTAGTGCATACTGTAAAAGCCTTTGAGGCTTTCTGTGAAAAAGATATTAGAAGTATGTTACAAAATCAAAACAGAAAAATGTTTTATAACTTAAACCTTAATGAAATGAAAGCTCCGAATGAACTTATTTCAAGGAAAGATTTAAGGTTTATGAAGGTGGATAAGAGTGGGGCTATTGTCATAATGAATTCTATTAACTACATAGAAGCTATGGAAATCATTAGCAAATGTATTACAGGATAGAAAAGTCATGAAGTCTGAAATTGTTAAAAGTTATGCCTGTATCCACAGTACATTATATGAAATGTTTATGAACTCTGAAATAACTAGGAAATGTTTGAATGTTTATGTGCGGATAATCCCAGGGTGGGTGTGATGTTTGGAATTCCCAAACTTCACAAAAATGTTGAAAAACCTCCATTCAGACCTATTATAATCAGCCACAGGAAGTTGTACTGACTGTATTTCTTTGTATTTGGATTCAGTGCTGAACCCACTAGTTAAGCAGCTTCCTTCTTATGTAGCTGATTCTTGGGATTTTTTGGACCAGTTTAGGTCCTTTTTTTTCTTCCTCAGACTTTAGTCTGGAAAATTTACTGATGTTCACTGTTAATGTTCTTTTCCTATTCACTTGCATCCCTGAAGATGTTGGGGTTGATTATGCAAGGTGGTTTATGGGGAAGCATACAAGTTTAAGTAACAACAGTATTATTACTTATACTGCTTTGTTGGCTTTATTATTAGATAACTTCTTTTTGTTTAACAAGCAATTTTATAAACAACTATAAGGGGTGGCCATGGGGGCCACTGTTGGTCCAACCTATGCAAATTTGGTATTAGGTTGGTGGGACATGGAAATACTGCCACACATTGATTATTCAGAACAAATTATCTTTTATAAAAGATTTGCAGATGATCTGTACTTTATAGTTTACAAAGACAATTTTAATGTCAATGAGTTTGTGGAGCTTTTAAGTGCTAGTACTACATTTTTAAAGTTTCTGGTGGGGAAAACAGGAAACAGTTTTCATTTTGGATGTTAACTTGATAATGGACACTAACAAGAATGTGTTTTTGAGTATTATTCATCGCAGGAGTACATTCTATAGCAGCTATATCCATTTCAAGAGTTGCCACCCTTACTTTATGAGAAAAAATATTCCTAGAGGACAGTTCATTCAAGCATCTCGAATGATAATGGAAGTTTCTGTTTTTTTGAAGGAAATTAACCTCATAAAAGAGTTGTTTTTGGAAAGAGGTTACCCTGGAGACCTACTTGAAAATATGGCTCGAGGTCATTCATAGGAGACAGACAGATTTTCCTCCTATTCTGTTAAGAGGTTTTGTTAAAAAAGCTCAGAATTAAGTACCAAGTGGTACACATACAAAATAGAGAGGGGCAGAAGGCCCCAGATTCTGTTTGGACATGAATGTAGACCGTAATTACATCCGTCAGATTATTAGTGAGAATTGGAAAGTAGCTACGGGTAATGCAGATTTATCTAAAGTTCTTGGAGAAGGCCCCCATTTTGTTTATAAGAAAAATCAAAATTGTAAACATTTGTTAGAAAATAATAATTTTAGGCCAACCCTTACTTCTGGTGAAACTGGGGGTATGTTCAAAGTTTCTGGTGAAACTGGGGGTATGTTCAAACTTTCAAGGCATGTACATTTCTTTCTGAAGGTCCTTTTGTGTTTCTGGAGCATCTACAGTTTACTATACCCATCCCTAGAAAATTGAGCTATGGTACAACAGGGATAGTGTATCTTGTGATTTGTTCAACATGCCCTAGTTTTTATGTGGGCATGTCTACCCAGAAGTTTAAGGAAATGGGTATTAGAGCACTTGTATGCTGTAAAAACAAAAAATAGTAATAATGCCCTTTTTAAGCATTCTCTGACATGTTCTAACTGGCAGAAATTTACTTTTTCTATAGTGGAAGTTGTTAAACGTGACCTTAGGGAAGGGGACTTTAGAAATAATGTTGAACAAAGAGAGGCAGAATGGCAGATTAAACTTGCTTCTTATTTACCCCCTGGTCTGAATGATATGGTGAACGTAAAATGTTTCTTAAAAAATGGGGAAATTATTAAAGTGAATATACAGGGGTGAATGCCCTTGTGTTTTAAACTGTGTTAACTGTATGGACACTTTGAGATGCACATTTTTTGTAGTATGTCTTTAAATGTTTTTATGTATTTAACTGATTTATTATTGAGATGATCTGATTGGTCAAATGTTTTTTGAGTGGTTTAAAAGTGATTTGGAAGTGTATTTTATCATTTCTGATGAAGTCTCTGGGACAAATAGCAAACATTAAATTTTAACTACACTAAAAAAGAACTTTCTTAGCTTTTCTAGTGCTTTTCTTGGTGGATTTTGTGTTGTACTGTGGACACCTTGGCCTGCTTGTTTGCTGCTTTTCTTTTATTATTTTCTAGTAAATGCTTTTTTGGCAACCACCAGAATTAAACTTAACAAGGCCTTACTATGTTCAGGCAATTCATATTCTATACCTCAACTTTAGAAAAATCCTTAGTTATACTCATTTACTCACCCAATTATCCTGACAGAATACTCTGTAGGGAAAATTTTAAAGTCTGCCAACTCATTAAGTCTGAAAACATAAGCTCATGGGTACCTCTTTCTTCCTAATTACATCTCCAACATTTGCTATCTACTTAAAATTTCTTTGGAGTCTGATTGGGCTATAAAAGTACCTATACAAACACTTGTAGGCAAAAACCTAATCTTCTAGACTTTGTTGCATATTTAAGACCCATACAAATGTCTTCCCACTCTTTTTTGTAAATTACTTCCTCTCTTCTCAATCTTTTCTGACCTCATCTAATTGATTCCTATAGTTATCATGCAATATTTTATATGCCCTACTAATTATCCCTTCTTTAACAGCAGCTGCTGTTCTAGATTCAACTAAAGTCAACCATTGCAGCTTTCTCACTTAGGATTCCCCTATCACTTTCTCTTTGCCTATAATCTGATATCAGTCCCTGATAGGGAGGGCGTCTGCAAGCCAGTTGTCTTCTTATCCTCTTGACCTCTTCCAGTCTATTATCTTTCCCTCTCATTATTTTTCTCAATACTGTGGTTCCTTTCCCAGCTTCCTCCAGTAAATTCCACCCCATTTTGCCTATTCTCTATACCCCTAATTGCAGTCATCCCTTTGGACAGAATCTCCTTTCTTCATTCCTGCATTGGATTAGTTCTTAGTATACTTTCTGCTAGTTTATGAACATATTCTGTATGACTGTTGTTATTCTCCTTAAGGATCTGCATCCAAAATCCCACTCTTTCCTTATTTATTGAATTTCCTCCCTGCTTCATCATTATACCTTTCCATTTTGAATTGTAGCTTTCTACTTGGGTTATGTATAAGAGTCTTAATTGTGCAGTTTTAAAATATCCCTTCAAATCAGGTAATCCAAAAACTCCTTGTTCTGTTGGGAGGATCAGTTAATCCCACTTGACTCTTGCCCTCTTCCCCTCCCAGACAAAATCCTTCATCTCTTTATTAATTACTATCTACAACTTCTCTGACTGGTAAAACTCTGCATGACCTTTGTATAAAATTGAAAGGGTACCTTTGTATAAAACTAATGGGTTTAAAAACATTTTTACTGCTTGTGTCTTGCTATCCACATCCACAGGCAAGAGCTGCCAGTATTATCTTTTTTTTAGTCTCTTCCCACATATCTTAGTTTCCATAACTACATCCTTTTTAACCCATTCTTCTAAATACATCATTTATCATCTCCCCATAAATATGCGTATTGCTGAACCAATTCATATGTGTACATAGTTTACAGCTATAGCCTTCATTTTATCTTAATTAATTTTATATCCTGATAAAACCCAGAACTGGTTCAGAATATTTCATGACACTGATGTCCTTTCATTTGTTTCATCAGATACAAAAGAATATTATCTGCAAATAAAACCAGCTTTTCTTGAATACCACGCCAACTATATACTTGAATTTCTGGGCCCCTTGTTTTCTTCAATAATGGTTCTAAATATAACGCAAATAACGCAGGGGAATGTGGACACCCCTGCCTGGTTCCTCTGGTCTGACACACCATATCAAAGAGGGACCCTCTCATCTTTATTTTCTTCTTTAATTCCTCATATATTCTCCTAATTAACCTTATTATTAAATCAGGAAATGCAAATATATCTATTGCCCTACTCATAAAATCCCAGCTTAGTCTGTTGAATGCTTTCTCTGGATCATCATTGTTCTGTTAATGCCAAATGTTTGCCTCACCTCCACAAAACCACATTGATTCATATCTATCAATTTTGGCAATATCTTTGTCATTCGTTTAGCTATTTTAGATATAAAATATTTATAATAAGAGTTTAAATGGGCCTATAAGAAGCTGGATCTGATGTGTCATTACTGTTTTTAAGTATTACAGCCACCACAGCTTTTTTTTCCAGGATGTTGGTGCTTCTCCCTCCTTTTAAAATACTGTTAAACAAAATCTTGTGGATCTTTATCACTTTCTTCCCTCCTAGCTTCCAAACTTCCACCAGAATGATATCTATTCCTGGACACTTCCCTGCTAATAGGTTATACATCACTAGTTTTATCTCATCTTCTCCTATCTTAACTGTTAATTCTTGAGCTTCATCTACCTCTAACCATGGGATATTTAAGTCTTCAATAAACATTTCCATTTGCATTTTTTCTTGAATTCCCTACTTCTCTGCTTTGTACAAATTTTCATGAAACTTTCTGAAATATCTGTAGTACATCTACAAGATCTCTGGTTATTTTTCTTGTAACAGGCTACCTGATACACACACACACACACACACACACACACACACACACACACACACACAAAAAAAAATATATATATATATATATATATATATATATATATATATATATACATACATATATATACACATATATATATTTATATATATATATATATATATATATATATATATATATATTACTATCAAATTTATGAAATCACCTTACTGTTATACTGTCGAGGGTAAAGGTGCGAATAGGCAACATTGCGAACGAAAATCCTGTCTACTCTGAAACGACACATAGTTTGCATTCACTGTTATGAGAGTCGCTGTTTTGAACTGTATCACACTACGGTGAGGATTGGGAAAATTACTCTTTTCCTCACTGTAGTGCGATCTTGGAGTTAGAATCTATCATTAGTAGGGGGTGTGGGTGTGCAGGGAGTCTTGCCCCCCTGCCAAACAGTATAAATGTGTATGCTTGGACAA
>NC_056743.1:701540105-701752605 GCF_019279795.1 Protopterus annectens
GAGATAATGTCATCCCTCTCGTAAATTTTATAATTATAATTTTACCATTATAGTCCTAATTATTAATTACTAGATAAAAAAAAATGCTGTTAGTAACAATGTGTGAAGCAGATGCTACATCTGTCTCAGGATAAGGATAAGGCCAATGTTATAACATCACAATGATGTGACTGGGATGGATTCATAAACTCACATGTCATGCGCATGGGTGTATATACATCACAGTTTATTTTTTGCATTCATGAAGCACTCTTACATGGTGCTGCATGGTTGTCCAATACAAAGACATGCAGCAGTGTGATGGGCTGGTCTCACAGCTGTACAGAATGCCAATCAGGCATTCTGAGGTAGAGGCATATGCTTATTAGCCAAGTGCTCTCTGCCTGGAACTGCCCTTAGGAAGCCATCTCTGTGGCCAAGTGATTCAGTAATGTTTTCAGCTATGTAAATCAGCACTGTCATTCCCACTACATCACGGGAATGAACACAGCCAAAAGGCTCTGTTAAGCACTGAACATGAATATGATGGTGGGGAACCACTTCACACTAGGGTTTGCTGTAAAAGTGTCATAGAAGCATCATCATCAAAATGGGTATTGGGGTGGGGGAAGCACCAAATACCATGGAGAATAATGTTTAAAAGTGCCCTACCAGCACCACCTTTACTAAGGGGCCCAAGGAGGTGGTGGACATATACTGATATCAACACTACCATGGGGGGATGGGGGATATACTGGACACCAGAGTATGTCACCCTAAGCCACAGAAGAGCTTGATTGAAATGTGTGGGGGGGGGACCTGGCACCAACTACAGTACAGGGTCATGGGTGGGGGGAACCATTAGACCACCAAGAAATACATCATTGTGATGGCATCAGTGTTACTACTAGGATCGAGAGAGGTAGTGGGAACTACTGGACACCAGGAAAGCATCTCTAAAGTGAAATAATGGCAGCAACATTGCTATGTGGACAGGGGTGAGAGGATACACCAAACCACCAGGGAATACCCCCATAAACCTCCCCATGGCACACACAATATGATGGAGATTGGAGGGTAAACCACCAGACACCAGACACCAGGGCTTACAGTCTTAAGTGCCATAATGGCACCAATGGTATTATAGTGCTGGTGGAGAACCAGTAGACTGCCAGGGCTGACGTTTTTTAAAGTGCTGTAATGGCACTGACATTGTAATGGGGGTCGGAGGTGAAGAATAGACTGCTAAGGCTTTCTCTTTAAACTGACATAACAGCACCAATGTCACAATGCTAATTGGAGGTTGGGGGATACACTAGATGACCAGAGCCTAAGTTATATGTGCTGTAATGGCACTAAAGTATTATGGGTGTTGAGGAGAATATGAGAGAGCAGGGACAGTTACAGGGACTGTAGTATGTGTGTGTATGTGTGCGTTTGTGCTTGTGCTTGTCATGTATGTGTGAGAGAGTGAATGGAGAGATATTTTGATGGCTACATGAGCAGCTGGGTACTACCATGATGTGCAGGTCACCATATAGCAGTAGTAACAGCAAGTCAGGAAACATGCAAATCAGCCAATAATGAGGTCCAACCTCTTTTGGCTAACATGTTATTAAATCACATTTGAGTTCCTCGCACAATTCACTCCATAGCCTTTAATGTTTTCCCAGGGTATTCAGTTCATAAAAGTTTCATTGTAACTTTTTTATATAGACTTATTACATAAATGATTTACTTGATTGTTAAATTCCACACAGAGCTATTGGAGAAGGAGCACTGACTAAAACTCTGATCTGTAATATGTGACACAATACATAATACAATAAGTAGACTTTTTTTACTAGTTATTGGTTATGCTAGATATTTATAGCACTTTTATTGTCTGCTGCATACTTTATTACTGTATTTTATAGCTATTGGCTCACTGCCTGTAGTGTTTTCTGCCTGAAAAGTTTCCATACTTAAGACGGTGTTTCTGGGCCTAGTTGTTTGTTAGATGCTGTGTTCTCAGCTTATTTTCAAGGCCATCTTAGTTAGCAAAAACCATCCCCCACTACAGTGAGAGTGTAGTGTTTGTGGTCATTGCTGGTTGGGGTTGCCAGGTCTACGGCTTGGAGAAAGCACCACATTGGTTCTTTTGAGATTTTTTTAAAGTTGTTTCAGCTTTCAACTTTCTGTTACTTAAGAAGTTAACTTGAGTGTTTTCTGCCATTCCACACAGAGCTGTTCGAGAAGGAGCACTGACTAAAACTTTGATATATAACAATAAGTAGACTGTTTTTTTGCTTATTTTTACTAGTTATTGGTTATTCTAGATATTTATAGCACTTTTATTGTCTGCTGCATACTTTATTACTGTATTTTATGGCTATTGGCTCACTGCCTGTAGTGTTTTCTGCCTGAAGTGATTTCTGTAGAGTGTTCTGACTAGACAGCTCCCCACCCTCCCTCCCTATCCTAGTGTTTTGTCTGTGCTTTTCAAACATTTTGAAAATATAGAGTACATTTTAATGTATTTATTAAAGCTGTATTTGCCTTAATAGTGCTACAACTCAGGTGCTGTAGGTTGCACTGCATCTGAATTGTTTTAGTGTTGTTTTTAGCTGCTTTTCTGTATATACAGACTTTTCTGTATATATAAACTAGCTACTTATTCTTCTGTATCACTGCCTCATTTTTCAGTTATGCACTTCATTTAAAAAGTTTTAAATTGCTAATTTTCTGGAGTTTTAATTGCATTTACTGTTTAGGGCTACACACTCAAGTGTGTTAGTCTTTTCTGTGTTTATTTACTGTATTATTGCATTGTTTAGCCTGTTTTAATGAACAAAAAAAAATACTATCTTGCTTGCCCGTTTCCTGTCTTTCCTAGCTAGTATAGTCCAGATCCCAGGCTTTGCTGGTTTCAGGACTTTATTTTCTGTGTTCAGAGCTATACAGACCTTGCGATGATCGAGGGAAGTCCTACTGCTTACCAGTGGGAGTGGAGAGCATTGCACTGCCTATCTAACACTAGAGGAGTGGTTTCCAGCTCTGAAATTGTAATTTTATTAGCCATTTTGGGCTGATTTCTATCCCTTTCAACTTTCTGGCTTAAAAACACGTGTGTTTGTGTGTTTTTCACATCGTGCAGCACTGCGGGCTACGGTTAAACTATTCCAGGTGCCAGAAAGTCTGCTCTTCAAATTTTCCCTTAGAACTATCTGGTTTCTCAGTAGTAGCATTAAAATCTGAACCTGTGTGACTAGCACTTGCTCTAAAATCTGCTGGAAAGCACTAGGAAGCCTTAAACTGATACAAGCACTCAACTCTCCTTGTTAATAAGGAGAAATTAATCGTAGGCACTAAACAGCCTATAATTGCAAAGTACCTTGCAAAGGTAAGGGAAAACAGCTCTTGTACTTTACAAAAAAAGCACCTAAACAGGCATGTCCAAGGGTCAGCTTCCTGTGATTTCTCCAGTCCACCTGGTGAATCTGGGCATACTGGGGCAAGGCAGCAACTGCCTCATGTACATAGATAACCCTCTCCTCCTACCACCCTCTCCTCCTACCACCCAACACTACAACCTGCAAGAGATGCACTTACATAACCAAACTGGAAGCAAAGCTCTCTCCAGCCAAGATTGTGCTAGACAGTCAAGAGGAGAAGGTTAACACCTGCACTACACATCAAGCAACACATAGCCCTTCAAAACCCATACCATCAACACCCACACATAGCAATACTAAACCCACATATGCAGAGGCCCTTAACATTAACCTGCCCAAGCAACAAGAACCTCCGAAGCTGAAACGCAAACAAATACCAGTCACAACCAAAGTGACACATAGCTCACAACACCAGTGTGCCACCCAACAACAGCCCCTAAGACAAGAAAATGCACCCAACACTTTAGTCATAGTTGACTCTATAGTCAGGCACTCTGATGTCCCACTCACTAGGCTGAACAAGGAGAAAATTACAGTCGGCTGCCTGTCGGGTGCCATGATCCACCACATAACGCATGCACTCAAGTCACTCCACAACAAGTACAAATATGTCATTGTCCATGTTGGAGTGAATGACTTGAGACATACCTCCATAGACTACATGAAAAGAGACATGGAAGAGCTCTCGGATCATGTGGCCCAGGCAGGTATGACTCTAGCCCTGAGAAGCATCCTGCCTTCACCCAGAATGATACCACAGTATAAGGACAAAATGACTGACTTCAACAACTGGCTAAGCTTCTGGTGTCATTCAAAGGGGATTCAG
Source organism: Protopterus annectens (assembly GCF_019279795.1). Classification (NCBI taxonomy): domain Eukaryota; kingdom Metazoa; phylum Chordata; order Ceratodontiformes; family Protopteridae; genus Protopterus; species Protopterus annectens. The sequence continues at coordinate 701,544,345 of NC_056743.1, forward strand.
TATCTGCCTGCCTGGGATGACATGATTGACAAACCACGATGCTTTGCCAGAGATGGTCTGCACCTATCACCCCTGGATTCAGGTTACTGTCTAAAGCTCTTACCACCCCTATAGTGCCTTTTTTAGGCAAGGTTCAAAGGACAAAACAACCACCATAACAGATACAAGCATGCAAAATCTGAAGGTAATGCTACTCAATGCTAGACTAAACCTCAGAATGCACTTTCTCAAGGCACTCCTAAAAATGGAGAACATCGATATCTGTGCAGTAACTGAGACCTGGTTCAAGCCTCCAGAGAGCACCCCTGCAATACCAGGCTACAACAATTACCACACTTTTCGGCCACCAAACCAAGACCGAAACACTAAAGGTGGAGGAGTGTCCATATTCACCAAGGAGATTCACACTTCCAGGCTAGTTGCCCAACACAATGCATCTGAAATTCTCCAGGTGCAACTAACACTAGATAAGACTGAAATCCAAATTGTAGCTTGCTACAGATCCCCCATTCTCACTATACCTTTCTAAACATACTGTAAAATATTAAGATACAACCAAACACCCTAATACTGGGTGATTTCAACTACCCTGCCATTAACTGGAAAAACTACTCGAGTACCAACACCTTTTCCCAACGGTTCTTGGAATTCATAAATTTCAATGCCCTGGATCAACTAATCCACTGTCCCAACAGGGGCTCCAATATCCTAGACCTGGTCATTACCAACATGGGAGATAGATGCTCCACACCAGTGGTCACCCCCTCATTGGTCAGGTCTGACCATAAGCTAATCACCCTTGACATCCACATCCCACCCCCATCTCCCAATAAGGAAACCTCTGTAAAAAAACTTCTCCAAACCCAACTTCATGCTACTCAAGTCAGAAGTGACAAGCATCATGACACCCATGCAGACGGGAGCTGAAAGTTTGACTGCTGAATCCAACACTAAGGCACTGTACGAGCACATCCACTTGTGCATGAATCGTGCCATCCCAAATAGAACCCAGATGCTATCCTCCAAAAAAGGAAGCCAATCTGGTGGTCCCATGCCATAAACAAACTATGCAACAGAAGGAGGAAACTGTTGCAGAAAGTCCCAGGATGCAAACAATTTCCTTACCAGCCTCAATAAGAAGCTGAGAGCCCTCATACAATCCTCCAAACCAATTTACGAAAATAAAATTGCTTAAGATTCCAAAGCCAACCACAAACCATTCTATATTTATGTCAAGAATCTAAATGGCAATGCTCAGATCTGATCTGAGCTACAACAGAATGGCATGAAATATACTGATCACAAGGATATTGCCAATATCCTGGCAGAACGATTTAGTGCCAGCTTCACCCCCCCCCACCCCCTAAAGGGCCCATTTCAATACCAAAAGGTTGCCAAATTCCAGTAATCATGGCCACACAGGTAGAAACCGCACTCTCCAAAGCTAATAATACAGCATCCATGGGACCAGATGACATCCCAGGCTGTGTACTACGTGAACTACAAAATGAACTGGCACCTCACCTAAGTGTCATGTTTAATCATAGCCTCACCTCAAGCCTCGTGCCCACTGAGTGGTGCACAGCTACAGCTAGCCCACTCCACAAAGGAGGATCCACCTTGGATCCCGGGAACTACCGTCCTATCAGTCTGACGAGCCTGATCTGCAAGGGCATGGAACAAATTATCATGGAACTTCTAAACAAAGACATTGGCAACCTTCAAACACTGGACCCCACCGAGTTTGGGTTCGTGAAGGGTCTATTTTGTCTCCCGAACTTGATTGACTTCTTTGAATCAGTCTCCAGAGCTGTGGACGAGGGTAAGGAGGTCCACACAGCCTAGCTGGACCTCACCAAGGCCTTTGACACCATCCCCCACTCTGAAATCATACATAAACTTACTAAGCTGGGCATAAATCCCTACGTCACTCAATGGGTTGCCAACTGGCTTACTGACAGAACCCAGACTGTAAAAGTAGCCGACTCCAAATCCAGCTCCAGACAGGTGACAAGTGGAGTACCTCATGGTTCAGTCCTGGGTCTGTTCTTGTTTAGCATCTACTTCTCTGAAGTACAGGCCAACACTAAGGGACTCTGGCTAACAAAGTTCGCAGATGACTGCAAACTGGGAGCCATTACTGAATCCCCAAATGATGTGGATATTCTACAAAAGGGCCTTACAGAAACAGATGCTTGGTGCCAGAGCCATGGGCTCAAGCTCAATGCCAAGAAATGTATAGTTATCCCCTTTGGGAAAAAACATGTACCCATGAATTACCACAAAGGTGGCAGTACACTAAACACCGAAAGTGTGATGAGAGAGTTAGGGACACAGGTGGACAGTGGTCTCACCTTCGATAACCACATCACCACAGCAGTCAGGAAATCCTTCTATGTGGCACACTTCATCACTAAGGGCTTTTCATCCAGAAAAAAGGAGGTCATTGTCCCACTGTACTCATTCCTCATTAGACCCATTATAGAGTACAACGTCCCATTTGGTATGTACCTCACAAGACATCTGCAACAGCTGGAAAGGCCACAGAAATACCTCACTAAAATAATCACAGGCCTAAAGCAGATGCCCTATGCTGACCGTCTACAAAAAACTCCAGCTATACTCTGTGGCATATCGTCTACTCAGAGGCGATCTTTGCTTAATATACAAGGCCATGTCAAACCCTGAGCTGTTGGACATGCTCCACTTAAAGAAATCCCAATCCCTCAGAGCCACACACTCCAGGGATCTAAACCTTGTCATCACAATGAACAAAACATGCTGGAGGGATAGGTTCCTGACCCAGAGACTCCCCATACTCTGGAATAGACTGCCCATATATGTCAAGCACAGCGCCTCCTTGGCCCTCTTCAAAAGGAACCTTGACAATTGGATAGGAGATAGGAAATTCACTTCAGGGATCATGTCAGTCACCTTGCTAGACAGGGGTCCAGGGAAGTAAATATTGTGGGAAAAAATATCCACGGAATTGTTATGGCTAGGCTTGTATAGGCCCTTGGGCCAATAGCCTAGTACCAACCTGTGAACCTATGAATAAAATCACTAGATACACATGATATTCTATAAAAGTGAGTCTTATCTATTTTATTAAAATATGTTTTAGATGAATATTCTCACCATGTAAAACTTTTTCTTTATAGGCTCCACATTACTTAGAATTTAACCTGCTTTGTTGACCTTTTTGAAAAAGTTACATCTAACAGACTGTTTTGACAACCCAACTGTGTAATTGCTGGCAAACTTGGAGCAGAAAATATTGTTACTAACACAGCTGACTATACTATGTAACTCATTAATGTCTCCATGCCATATAATACAAATATCATCAACAAAGTGCTTGCACAATTTTGGGTTAATGTTAAATGTATTCATAGAATTCACAAGGCAGAGAAAGACTATGGAGCAAAATCCCATAGCCAACACCAACCTCATAGTACATCTGCTGCCTCCAGGAAAGGAAAAGAAGGTAGTCGCTCAACCAATCCATCAAAGTTTACCTTAAAGGAAGCAATGGTATTACTTTATTTTATATGTAGTGAAAAATTATTCCACAGATTGAGGAAGCACACTCAGTAAGAAATCTGTCTCTCCAGTGTGTCTTATTTATTTTTTGCTGGAGAGTTGCCTTTAGTTTGAATGTTTGTGAAGTTATTTATTTTTTGAAGGAGTAGAAGTTCAGAGAGGGCTGGGTCCTTAACAGCCAGAAAAAGGAAACAGAAATCACTGTGCCGGAGTCTGTAAGACACAGGGTATGGTGATGCGGCATCAATCCTGTTTTGGTATAGTAGGTGACGGTCTATAGTCCAGTGATCATCTTAGTTCGAAACTCCTTAAGTATATATATAAAAACAAAACCCACTGCTAAATTTGAATATGTGGATAGTAATGCAGCACTCATTGACATGTCATGCAACTCTTTGAAATCATTTGTGTTAAAACAAAGTATATTTAATATTAAGCAAACATGGTTTGCAAACGTAAGGAAAACAAACTTGCAAACAAGAAATTTACTTAAGCTTCCAGTTCATTCTAGTCCTTCACGGAGACAAACTCCACAACAGTATGTAGCTTAATTTTTGTATCAGGCTGTCATGGGAAACAAATGATAGTATATTGAAAACCGATACTGTACCATTTATCTTATGACTTAATTGTGCTAGTCTGTTGTCATTATTTTTTGACAGATTTAGTGTGATACTTTGTTTGTGAAGTGTTTATTTCCCATTGCCTCCTTTCCTAGTACATTGACCAGGGGCAGCCCGTGCTATTGGACTGCAGCCCCCCTCAGCTGTAAAGAAAAGTAAAGAAATAAAAAGTAAAGAAATAAAACAATTTAAAATTCACGGATAAAAAAAATTTAAAAAGACGGACTTTCGTGCATGCGCACTAGTCCGGACTGCTGCTGAGACAGTCTGGAGCATGCGCAGACTGTCTCAGCAGCAGTCCATACTGGGAAACATGTAACAGCAAAGATCCCGGACTGGGAAATATGTAACAGCAGAGATCCCAGAAGTCTATGCAGTTTTTACTGCATAGACTGTCGCTGGAAACAGATCAGATCAGACCCGGACTGCAATATCGGCAGGCAGGGCTGGAGTCTCGAATCTCACGTGGTGGATGTTGGATGTGCTCCAGGAGTCTCGTCGGAGGATCTCGCGTAGTGGATGTAATGCGCGGGGAGTCTGAAGGGATTTGGATTTAATCAAGGGATCTACATGTACTGAAGGGAGGGGATTTGGGTAGGGTGTGTGTGTGTGTGTGTGTGTGTGTGTGTGTGTGTGTGTGTGTGTGTGTGTGTGTGTGTGTGTAAAAAAATTGCAGATTTTTGCCACATATTTGATCTGATCTATTCCTCATAATACCTGTGGCTTCTAAATGTTGCAATGCTTGATATTTGATGGTGCAGTGGTAGCATTGTTGCCTCACAGCTATAGTTTTTTCTGGTTTGATTCTTGGCTGGGGTGCCTTCTGTGTGTAGTCTGCATCTCATCCTTGTGTTTGTGTGGATTTGCTCTGGTGTCCTGCCATTTTACAAAGACATGTGTCTGCAGTATTTCTCCCTGGGCCTCTGCTGAAAATTGTTTTTGTTCCATCAGAAGTAAAATTGACAGGCATTTGAATTTCAGACTTCATATTCTTCAGAAAATACATAGTAACACAACCTTTTATTCTAACACAACCTTTTATTCTAGCAATTTTCTAAGTTTATAAGATGAATATTTGAAATGTGTCCTTATTTTTGGGACTGTATTACCCCATTATTGGCTTTGTCCAGGTGTTTTGTGCTAAGAGGTTGACAGCTATGATGAGAACTGAATTCATTAAATGATAGCCATTTAAGTTTCAGTCTTCTGCTCTTTCACAAAGCAGCTGATTTGGCATAGTGGTATGTTGCTTTGACTGTTTTGCACAGGGACCTTGGCAGTAAAATGTATGGTGGTAACACAGCATTTTTCTTTCACAAAGCAGGTGATTTGGCATAGTGGTATGTTGCTCTAACTGTTTTGCACAGAGACACTGGTAGTAAAATGTATGGGGGTAACAGCATTTTTCTTTCACAAAGCAGCTGATATGGCATAGTGGTATGTTGCTCTGACTCTTTTGCACAGGGACCTTGGCAGTAAAATTTATGGTGGTAACACAGCATTTTATTTTAGCAACTTTCCAAGATTATACAAGCAATGTTTAATGTGTCCCTGGTTTTTGGACTTTTGACTCCCAATAAATTTGGCTTTTTCCAGATTTCTTGTGCTGCGAAGTTGAGATGCAGTTGAGTATTGAGTAGATTTTACAAGGAGCTGAGAGCTGCAGGGGAAGAGAAGTTTAGTGCTGCTTATGCTATGTCAGCTTGCAATGTTAATAGCACAACAGGTTGTGTACTTGGTTTTGATGCAGAAGGTTGTTGGTTCTACTCCCACAAGGGGTGAATGCTGCCGTACTGAAAAAGTTAAGATACTAACTATGAGCCTGTTATCAGTTTGCCATCCATTTCCTATTGCAATATTACTAACTTATCATTTTAATGTAATATAGGCAATTTATTCCTCAGGGGCATCAGACACTTTATTTTTCAATGAAACCATGAAATATAAAGGTGTTTGTTAGCAGCAACCTCTTCATTAGTTACAGATTTATTTAATGTGGAATTATTTAGATGACTTTTTTACTTCTTCAGATATTGTGCATATTTACTGATAATGGTGGAATGTAGAATTGTGCATATTTACTGATAATGGTGGCCTGTAGAATTGTGCATATTTACTGGTAATGGTGGACTGTAGAAGTCTGAGTAGACTTTTATGATGGAAATGTTCTGAACTGGGCAGTTTTGTCATTATGGGTGCATGCATTTTGTTTCATTGTTTACTGGAAAGATGTTCTGAATTGGGCAGTTTTGTCATTATTGGTGAATGCGTTTTGTTTCATAGTTTACTGGAAAAATGTTCAAAACAATAGGAAGGTGTATCAAAGAGCACATGTATGTTTCATATGCAAGGGGTCTATGATTTGAAAACAGATCAGAATTAATCTTTATCTGCCACTGATAAAATGTATTTTCTTTGAATGTGGGTTTCAATGCTGTTTCAATGAATGTGAGTTTCAAGGGCGGAGAAGTTTTAATGCTAAGTTTGTTTAGCAGATGTCTTAGTGTTTGTGCTGTAAAATTCAAAATAAATCTTTCAAATGAAGTCCAAATCATCATAGAAGTAAATCAGTATGCACATTAGTGTTTATGGTAAATGGAGTGAAATAGCCAAGTAATGGATAATTGGAATGGCTGCAGGGGGAGGCTCCATTCGACCATGATTTTGTGAGGTGGGAGGGTGGCAAACTCAAAGACAGCCCCAGCTGAACTATACCTCCCAACTGTTCAGATTTTCAAAGAATGAATAGATTTTTGCTTCTTATATTTGGTTTGTTCCTCATAAAATTTGTGGTTTTCTGGCAAACCATTTAGGAATTAAGTCACTAAATAATGACACACTGAGTTTCAGACTACATAACCTTCAGAAAAATGCATGCTAAAGTAAGACCTGTTGTTCTATCAACTGTCTAAGTTTATACAAGAGCAATTTTTAGTACTGTTTATATGTTCCCCCAATATATTTGGCCTTGTCCAGATTTATTGCATTAACAGGTTCAGCAGTACATGCAAATAAATTGCTTTACAGAATTAGGCATAGCCAGACCTCTCAACTGTCCCTGATTTTGGCTCAAAATGTTGCTCTTCCCCCTAATAATCCCTCCGCAAAATAGCAATTTTTGGAAGAAAACATGGAGGGCTTACAATTAAGAAATAACTGTAATAATCAGAGTTATAGATTACTTTTATTTCAGAAATGCATGTAGATTCTTTTATTTTGTCAGCTGCTCAAGTTAGCAGTACTAATATTAAAGTGTCACTTCTTTGACAGGTTCCCAGCTGTATTGTGTGGCTATTTTATATTTTTACATCACATTTTTGGTCCATTTTTCATAAAATTGTGTTTTTTTGGCAAATTAGTGACAAATCATTAAAGACTGAAGTTAGAAAATAATGACAGACATTTGAGTTTCAGATTTCATACCATTCAGAAAATTCATACTAATGCAAGACCTATTCTATTATCTTTCTAAGTTTATAAGAGCAATATTTAAAAATTGTCCTTATTTTTGGACCTTTGTCTCACTTCTTTCTATGGCTTTGTCCAGATTTCTTGCTCTGAGGTTGAGAGGTATGACAAATGTGTCAGGGCCATCACAGTCAGCCAGAGACATTTCAAATTGTGACATACTTGTTGCACCCCACTCCACCATGTAGTGACTCTGGATGTGTCGAAGCAAGGCAAGGAGAAGTTATGCAGTGTAAATGTGCAGAGTATCCCCCCCATCCAAGGTAGACACAAGTACTAGAGTGGCTTTTCATATGTCCTTGACTTTTGCAGAATGGTCTGGTTTCTGTCATATTTTTTGTACTGTTGATTTATGCTTATTACTCAAAGTGCCTGTTGCTCTGAGTTTAAGTAGTAATACTTTAATGACCATCAGGTAAGCTTGGCTGAGATCGTAAGATGCAAGTAAGCTTTAATAAGCATACTGTTAAAGAATTGCCAACATTGAAAGCCTTTCTGTTGTTGCCATGTAGAGAATACTTAACTAGATAATGTATAAGCCTTGGGTATTGAAATGCATATGACAGTATTTGTAATAAAGGACAGGATTACATTATTTTAAGAAGCTCATTACACTTGGAGACTTCCAGTCATCTCTGCAGGCTTTACCTGTAAACTAAACAGAATGCCAATCGCATGGTCCATAACCTGTACAATAATCCTGTAAAGCAATGTATCTTGAGCTTATTTCTTGTTTGCTTTTCATTTTTTACTTTAATCATGTTTTCCCCATGAAACAAGTAGATAGTTATCAGGCAGCAGGTCTTTTTTTGGATAAGAAACATTTTTACAAGTGGGGGCATCAGAGATTTCTATTTTCAGCATGTTACTTGGTACTTTAATAAAGCTGAATATAAATTATAATTAGAACTGCAGTGCAAGAAGTGGTTTGAGTTGAGTGCTGCTTGTTTTTCTTATACTTGATTTTGACTGGCATTCCATTAATGTATTTAAAAAGTAATTAATTTTTTCATGCCTCACATCTAGATATTAAGTAAGCTGTCATGCAGCCAATGCATTGAAATATTTTTATTCTTCTGCACTTCATTTTGTCCTGATTGGACTCTCATAATGACGGTTTGGCACCCAGGGCAGTGTATTTAGTTAGTTTTTGTGGTTTTGAGCATGGCTCCTCCCCTTTCTGGTTGGCCACACCCCCTTCCCATTGACCCCCACCCATTCAGCTGTCTCCTGCAGCCCCCCTTTGATTTGAAGTCACCAGCCGCCACTGACATTGATACTTGAAATGGTGTATAGCTTGGCTTCCTATTAGAAGTGATTCTTTAGTACAAATCTTGACAATTCAAAAATTAAACTGCAATTCTGACAAAAACAGTGATGTATTCACCTTGCCACTGTACCTTTAAGGCACTACTGACATTGGGTGGTTGTTTCCCACAATCCTCTACTACTTCTAGGTGCTAACTCTGAGATTGCTGTACCTCAAAGTAAGGGGAATACATAACATAAATTGTAAAACAGCAGACCACACAAAAGTAAGGCTCAAAAGCTATAGCAATATTTTCGCAACAATACACAAATCTGTGTGTGAATAACGCAGGATTTACCAATGGTTGTTCTGGTTTGATCATGAGGGTGAAGGCCAAGAGACTACACAAAGTCAGTCATGGGTAAATCCTGATTTACCCATACATAGGACTGAATTATTGCTATTATACACTGACATTATTCAAGATTTTTTTTTACCTTTTCTAAACAATGATATTGTATAAATGGACTTTAGTGGTGTTCTCCCATATTGTAGTAGTCTGGGGCATCCCAAGTATGTAACTATGCATTCTCTGACTTTTTAATTGGCTGCACTGGATTGCTGTCTGTTTTTCTCTCTTTTTTTAACCTATTGAGATTGAACTATGTAGATTTTTGTAGATTTCCAGATACAGACCTATTTTCTGGTCTGTTCTTCATAAAGGTCTGCTTTTCAGGAATGCCTGGTTTGGAATGGAACAGCTTGCTAGGTATGCTGGGGAGCTGCCTTTAAGGGCACTCCCACCATTGAAATTGTTTTTTCTTTCATATAGGAGCAGTTTATTAGTGTGGGATAGGTTTGTTTTGTTTTTTACTGCTATACTGCCCATAGATTTGTAATTGTTAAACATTTCTGTGAGTCTATTATTAGCACGCAGAGAAACAACACTTAGTTTCAACTACCAATCGACCGCTTTCACCACAACTATACAAATATTATGGTATTTACTTTAAAGAATGTATGAATCTGACTGCAGACAACAACTAGAATTACAAAGAAGACATACGTGCTTGACCCTAAAGACAAACAAGTTAGCATTTTTGTACATTTGCTGAAAAGTCTATTTGTCATTGCTGTTATTGTCAGTGAGTTGCAAGAAAATCAAAAATTGTTATGAGGGACAAGGGAAAAGCATGTGGACAATCAGGGATGCTGTTCTAAAGTATGTACAGCTGAGAGTTATGGTAGGTGGCAGTATGATAAACAGTATTGTCTGCATTTATGTGTCTCAGCTGCCCAGAGTTCTACAGGTCATCTCCGATTGTTCTCCTATTTTGCTGCTCTTCTTGTAAAAATCTGTTACTGGTTCAGATAAATGATAATTTTGAAATGGTAGCCAAAATAAAACATTTGTGGATATTTTTAAAGAACACAATACTTTTTTCAGTAAATTACTCATCATGGAAAAACTTTTTTTTTTTTTACCAGCTCAGAGTTTACCTAAAAAAGAAACATGTACATTTCACAATGAGTTACAAGCTATCTTAAGGAAAATGCCCTGGTAGCAAGTTTTATGTGCACCATGTTTTGTTCATTTAATGTTAACAAAATTGAATAACAGCTGAATAATACAAAAGTTCCTTATTTTACGCAGGTCATCAGAAGCAGCCCGAGTCCCTTCATTAATGATTAATGCCCCACATTCACTGTGTACTGTAACTACACAGGTGAGTTCCCTCTATACATTTATGTTTAGTAAGTTGTATGTCACCATACAAAGTAACAGTGACAATTCCTGAATATAATGATAAATGCTCATTAACATAATTCAAATGACTAAGCTGTACTTTAAAAACGATATATCCATCATACATATCACCGATAGCCGGTAAATAAATAAAATACCTGTAGCTCTGATACTTTTAAAATAGTAGCTTTCATGATTTTTTTTGAAACAGTAGCTACAATAAAGCATTTATACTCAAGTAAGCTTAAGCAAGCATATTAGAGAGCATTTAGATTTCCCACATCACTACTCATCATTTAAGTCTTGTGGATGGCCAGAGTTTGGAAACAAACTATACATGTACTGTAAGAGTATTTTATCTCATATGATTTCTCTGGCCACTGAATGTGCCTCTGTAAATAGTAATTTAGCATAGCATTCTTACCTAACATGTTTTCTGTTTAAATCAAAAACCCTTTAATCCAGGTAGAATATATAAATATTTAGCAAGTACAGAAGCACTTTATTCCATAGTTATCATTGCACTTCCTACACTCATGCAATCTATTTGTATACAAAGCTTTAGTCTTTGTATCTACTTCTTTATGTACTGCATACAATTGTTATAATATTTCTTATGGATTTTGCTTATTTACTTCCTGCTGCATATCTTATTTGCTTTTGTGACTGAAAAAAATGGCCAGCTGACCAGTCCACCTGCCAGGTTGTCAATAAATAAATACATGCAGGTATAATTAACAAAATGGTAGCTGCAGACCAGTGCTTCTAGTATTCCATGCCTACAGTGCCACCTACTGGTAAAACACAATGCTGTTTTTGCATGCTCAATAGATTAACTTTTTTATCAATCTTGTAAGGTACTAAAACCTGAATGTTTTACAACCTTAAGAATTATGCTTTGTTTCAAAACTCCAGAGTATAATGTTTCAGTAGAAAGTTGTGTTTACTTTTGGAGTAACAAAATATAACTAATCAACTTCAGCAGTTGTTCTGGTGAAAAGTTAAACTGAGGGGAAACCATGACATTCACAATCCTAATGGAAAATAGTATTTCAATTTGCATATTAAAATTCCCATAGACAATGTGACAGGATGGCCCACATAACAGTACTTCTTACTAGAGCTCACTGAAGCCACAGATGCACTAGAGCGGCCTATGAATTCTAGCTGGGATGCCTTAAGGCTCGCAGTTATCCATGGTATCACCTGCATGCTGCCATATTTCCCACATTACTGCCATTAAGGGAAAGGTATGTTACTGTACTTAATGGCTGAGGAGCACACTGTGCAGTGGAAAAGAGGATGCAAGTTAAAGCAAGCTGAAGTCTTGTTGCTCTTCTACTCCCCCTGTAATCTACCAAACCCTTGATTTAAAGGTCACAGCTTATCAATTTCTTAAGGCAGACTCCAGAATGGATGTGATTTCCCTCCATAACTTCACTTTTCATATACAACACAATGCTGCAGGCCACATCTGAAGTGCATTAGCACACTAGGAGATTTATGCCACAATCCTGCTTCTTTGATACAAATGTGTGAAGCTATTATATACCATTTTTTTATTTTAATTTATTTTACATTTATTAACAGAATATGCAGACTAGTTCAAGAATCATTTTCAGCCATGATCCTATTTTACTATAACATGGAGACTGTTTCATCATATACAGAAAAGTTAGGCACCTGTTCCTATTAAGAAAATAATTAAAACTTTATTTGTATTGAGTATAAAATAACACAAATCCAAAGTACAAGAAAGAAATATAATAAAAGGTCATACAAAGAATATTTAGCAAGAAGATTATACTTACTCTGTGTGTCAGACTTTTGCAGATGTTTTTGAAATGGATTATAATTTTACAATGGCACAATTGGAGAAGTATCACTTATCTTAATGGGCATCTCCTCCAGTTTGAAAATCCTGACCGTAAATACTATATGAATTTAAGCAACAGATAGGACATCACAAGACAGTCCTGCATTTATTATTCCTATTTCCATACATACTGCAATAAGAATTAGAGCTATCCAAGATGTTAGAAATGAACATGTTGAAATATACATCAGTGCTGTACTTGGAGGTCAGCATCATCTAATTTACTCAAAGATAATCAGATATTAACTCGGCGACATGGAGGGGAGTCAGTCACAGTGTCTCCCAGTTCATAGTATGATGGAGGCCTTGCACATAGTAGTTTTACAAATCACTTTTTATCTGCGACACAAAGGGCAATCCTTCATGAAGAGTGCAGGTACAGCACACAAACTGCAGGTACAGCATCATAATCTGGGGGTTTCATGCAGGTACAGCATCATAATCTGGGGGCTCCATCCAGGTACAGCACACAAACTGCAGGTACAGCATCATAATCTGGGGGCTCCATGCAGGTAGAGCACACAAACTGCAGGTACAGCATCATAATCTGGGGGTTTCATGCAGGTACAGCATCATAATCTGGGGGCTCCATGAAGGTACAGCACACAAACTGCAGGTATAGCATCATAATCTGGGGGTTTCATGCAGGTACAGCATCATAATCTGGGGGCTCCATGCAGGTACAGCACACAAACTGCAGGTACAGCATCATAATCTGGGGGCTCCATGCAGGTACAGCATCATAATCTGGGGGCTCCATGCAGGTACAGCATCATAATCTGGGGGCTCCATGCAGGTACAGCATCATAATCTGGGGGCTCCATGCAGGTACAGCACACAAACTGCAGGTACAGCATCATAATCTGGGGGTTTCATGCAGGTACAGCATCATAATCTGGGGGCTCCATGCAGGTAGAGCACACAAACTGCAGGTATAGCATCATAATCTGGTGACTCCATGTGAAAAACATTCTCCTTCATCATGGCAAGATGGTACAGAAATATCATTGGCAGGGCTCTGAAATGGAAACAAAGGTACTTCTGTTAAGAAGCTATAGTCTGTTATGTATGTAGTTATGTATGGCTGCATCCAAAGAATAATGTGACAATGGGGGCAAAATCTTACCACTGTGGTGCATGTGCTAAGTTTACAAAATGAAACTGACTTCATTTCTTAACTATGCTCAAATCCATTATTGGATATATTGTACAGATACAGTGCATTTTAAATAATGACTGTACTAGGAAATATTTCATCAAACATATAATGTCTTTCTGTATTCATGATCATTATTAGGCAAACCTCATATCCAGTAAAGTACCAAAGCTTCAGGTTGATGAGATATTAATAAAAAAATCTTTGCCCTCACCAGACCTGTAATAATGACATCACCCCCATAACTGTGCAGAAAAGACAAAAGTTCTCAAACAGTAAATCAGCTCCAGTGCACAAACAAAAAACACACCAAAAGCTATCGGACAGTGAACCAGCACCAGTGCACAAACAAAAACCAACAAAAAGTCTTCAGACAGTGAACCCGCACCAGTGCACAAACAGAAACCAACCAAAAGTCTTCAGACAGTGAACCAGCACCAAGGCACTTTCTCAGACAGTAAACTAGCACCAGTGCACAAACAGAAACCACACATAAAAGCCCTCGGACAATGAACCAACACCAGTGCACAAACAGAAACCAACCAAAAAATCCTCAGACAGTGAACTAGCACTAGTGCGCAAACAGAAATCACACCAAAAGTCCTCAGACAGTGAACCAGCACCAGTGCACAAGCAAAAACCACACCACAAGTCCTTAGAGAGTGAACCAGTACCAGTTCACAAATAAAAAAACACACCAAAAGTCCTCAGACAGTAAACCACCACCAGTGCACAAACAAAACACATCCACCCATCAACAAACAAGCCTCCCACAGTTGATCATAATCAGGGAAACATTCATTCATTCACCCACACCCATAAACTAGCAACCACACACACACAAACACACACACACACAGAAGGCACACATACTCACACACAGAAGGCACACACACACACACACACACACACACACACACACACACACACACACACACACACTCTTGATTCTCTAACTCTCCTAGTGCAGCCACCCATACACACACACACACACACACACACACACACACACACACACACACACACACACACACACACAAATACTCACACACAGAAGGCACACATACATACACATATGGTCACACACATGCTCACACACACACACACACACACACACACACACACACACACACACACACACACACACACACACACACACACACACATTCAGGCAGTTTCATACATGCCGCTATGCACACAAAGACACACACACACACACACACACACACACACACACACACACACACACACACACACACACACACACACACACACACACAGCCACATACAGACATATGCTAAACACATCCCACTCATGTTTCTTTTGAATTAACCTGCACTGCAAGTACTTCCATAGTAAGGAATGGGTCACTGCTGTGTTTCTACAGTGGCCAATTTTTCCTCCAACAGTGAAATTTAATGCAGTATAAATTGAGAGCAGCTAACATTTGTCCTTATTGTGTAGCTTGGCCAGCAGTACCACGTCCTTGCTGAGGCTCCCTCTAGCACAAAACCTCAGCATAGAGCAGTCTATGAATCACAAAGGCCTACCACCAGTGGGAAAACCTGCACATTAAGGCTTTCCACTTGTGGTAAGGCTTTCTGAATCACAGGGTGGGTTTAGATATTAATAAGTTGTAAAGCTTCAAGAAAAAAAATCATGTCACTTTGCCCACACTATGATGTAATTTTTATTTGTAATATAGTCAAACAATGGTAAGTGTTTATAGTGCATCAGGAACAAAAGTATAATGTAAAACATCAACAAAAGGTAGAAGATATATGTTTTCTTGGGTCCTTTGGGTTCACTCTGTATTGTTTCACTAATGTCCAAATTTATTTGCATCTGCCTCCACCATGACAGGTTGTTTTGCCTCAGGATTATCTTTCTTCTAGTCTGCAAGGAGGCAAGTGAATTATTTTCTATTTTATGTCTGTCCTTCTCACTACCAAAATGTGACAGTTCAATAACAGCCATGTTTATTTATATATGTATTAATTATACATTTTATTTGCTTTAACTGGGCAGGTGGTCTGGTCTTACTGCACCATTTTCTCATATAATCAGACTATAAGACAAAATTGTCAAAAACGTAAACAAAGTCATATTGTGTAAGAATTGTTAAAAACGTAAACAAAGACATATTGTGTAAGATGTGATTATATTACAAATAATGAACTAAACTATACATATATACAGTGTAATAATAAGTTGACAAAAATAACAGGAAAAGCAACATACAGACAACAGCAGTGATAACCTGTAATATAAGACAAACAGGCAATTCTTTATATAAATAAGTTAAATTAACTTAGAATAAAGGCAGGTTCTAGGTCATTAAGTTTTAAATAAACTAGAATGGCACTAGTCTATATACAGCAGTTGCACTTAACCCTTTTGAGTATATATATATATATATATATATATATATATATATATATATATATATATATATATTTCAATAATAGTTCTTTATTATTTTTCACTTATTTATACAAACATTTAACAGAGAAATACAGAGGTAATATCCAGACAAATCTTCTATCAACATTCTAGCAGCATATATACAATATTTACATGAATGCTTCCACAATTAAAATAACATTTGTCTAGCTGTAGTCAGAAAGTAAAGGAATCCACTGTTAATGTCATGCCTGGATATAGTAACTTCCATTAAGATAGTCCTATGGAAACAAATGTTCTTTGACTTGGTGCTTGCTTAACCCTGAGTCTCTTTAATACCTTGGCTGTATTATAATTTTGAGACATGAAGCTGTGGAGAATTTCAAGGGCAGCCAATTTGTTAGCTCCTGGTGAGCAAAATGCACAGAACATAAATCTGCATACCAGTGAAGCTACTACTTGTAACTTTCTGCACTCTTCATGTTGATCACTACTGCAGTAGCCTAAGCTATATGGTTCATATTCTGCTAATGATATAACAGCCGGTCAGCTTCCAAAGCTTCACGGCACCTTCCAAGTGTCCAAACTGTCTGGCAGCTCCAGCTAAGCTGAGTAAAGGACAAGTCTGGGCACCAAGCCTTTCAGAGCTTCACTGCTACAGAAGAACATGCTCCTCTGAGACCTTCAAGGATTGACAGTTGTCCTTTGATGTTCCTTTGCAGGGAAGATAAGTTCCCTTTGGGGAAAAAAAAACTTACATTCTATATTTTTTATTTAATTTTAATACTGTTCCCTACAGGCAAGTTATTTTAAAGTTAGGAGTTTTAACAGACTGTCACAAGACTATACTTTATTTACTGTTTAAAGAAACCGAAAATCATTTTTTTGTAGAAAAATTGTGTTTATTTTCCTTTGTGGTGCTGGCAGAGTGTTTTAAAGTGCTCTTTACTGTGTTCTTTGAAAAAGCAATTGTTAAAGATTTTTTTCCAGCATTTGCTACTTGCTTTCCCCAGAAAAGAGAGACAATTTTTGGTTTGTCCATAGAACAATTTGTTTGGCTAAAGGATGGTCTTTCTTCCAGCCACAAAAAGACAAAGTTAAAGAAACAGTCTTTGGCATACAGCAGGCTAGTAATTTGCCTCAGCCACAGGTGGATGACTCTGCTGTGGCCATTAGATGTAACTCAGACCACTTATATTTTATCCTGGATTTCTCTGGTGTAGCACCTACAGCCATTATGGACTGGGAGGTTATCCACACGCTCTGCTGCTGTTGGGGTCCCCTCAGTAGGCAAGGGAGAGACATTCTTGTTGGTACTGGTAGAAGGAACATGGAAGACTTCCCTATTTTGTCAAAATGTTGTGCCAATACCTGGGGAAGATGCTGTTGCCATTAATAACACTGTTGGTACCAATTTTCCTGACAAAAAACCTCAGAAAAAGTAAGCATGTATCTACTTCTCCTCAATTTCATTAGACAGGATGAGTTTACTGAGTCTGGCTCAGGAGTAATTCAGGCTTTTAATCCTTCCTGACTGTAGGGACTGATACAAAGTTTCTCCTCAGATTTCTGATTTTGAGACAGAGGAGAGCTCAGTTTCTGGCTCTCCTAGTGGGAGATTCTCTGAGACTATGTCTAGAATGTATATACAAACTACAATACAAACTACAACAAAAACTGGAAGAATATAGTGGTAAACTCAGCCTCAAATGTTCAGCAAAAATCAAACAAAACAAAGAACTCAGGCTGAGAAATGTTTCAAACAGATACGTTTAATAAACAACTAACTTAAAGCATGCAAAGCTTTCAGGCATAGCCCTTCTTCAGTACATAATCAACAATTAACTCAACCAATTGCATTTACATACTTGCAATAAAAAAATCATATGACAGAAGCCACCAATAGCATTATTTGACTGAATAATTTTGACAAAAAATAAAAACAATAAAATTCACATTTTTAAATACATTCATAAAAATGACATTTATAAAAACATCAAAATATATACACTATCTGTACTATATTTGTTTTTTAATTAAAATAGGTTTTATACTAACTGCATTAATGTCTGGACATGTGTCTGTATGCAACCTTAATATCCATTCATATTCCCTGGTTTCCAAAACATTATTAACATTACCACCCCAAGGCTCTTTGTAATCACATCTATAACCCTAAACTTAAAATCATGACTCTCACCTTATTCTAGTATATGCTTAGCTAATGCATTCATGGAAATATTTCTACGAATCTCTGATCAATGCTCAATAATACAGTCTCTTAATCTTCAATTACATTTGCCTACGTAATACGTAGTACATTCAGTACAGGTTGCAAGGTATACAATATTTACATTATTCCATATTGCAAAGTAGTGGAATACAAATTCTTTTAAAGTTTCAGGATGTATAAAAACATTACTACTTATATAGATTTTTGATAATATAATTGATTATTAAAAATAAATATATTGTTATGTACTGTTTCTAACAATTGACAAGTATTCTCAATGCTCCTACCATCCATTTCAGTCTCTTGAAGTAAAAAACTTCACATTGACTCCTACCCATACTCATTGGGAATAACAGTAAAAAGTGAATTTATATCTAAAGTTACTAAAAGGAAATCTCTCTCAGGGTATGACTCATACTAATCGTAAAATGTCATTAAAAAGTATTTTATCCTTAACATAACTTTTTACCTTATACACATAACTACCTAGTATAGACTGCAAATAGAGTGAGATAGGTTCTCTTACCCACCCCCTTCTAGAGACAGTAGGTCTCATGGGGGGGGGGTGTACCAGACACTTATGGACTTTGAGCAATCTGTACAGAATAGGGGTGATGGGGCAAGTCACAGTTAATTAGTTAAAGAAATCAATAAATATATCTTAATTTAATTGCAGTTCATAAATAACCATATTTACAGCAGAAATATACTTCTTGACATCTAGCATGTCTATTTTCATAAAAGTAGATTCACCAGAAGAAAAATCAGTCATCAAAGGAATATAATCTTTCAAGTTCCTTACAACAATTGTTCCACCCTTATCAGCTTTTTTAAAGACAATATCTGGGTTAGCTTGTAACTTGTTTAATGCCTCATAATCCCTAACCATTAAATTATAATATCGTCTTTTCACTTTGTTTTCATATACTTGCCGTTACTCTTTTTCACATATGGTTTTAAAAGCTGACACTGTTGGAAAGCTATTAGGTATAAACGCACTAGTTTTCTTATAACTCTTATTTTCTAAATTTGCAGTATTATGAAAAATTAACTTTAAATTTATACCTTTTGTGAACAGTTTCAAGTTTATGAGAGCCTTGGTAACGGAGTCCACACTAGACGATATAAACTGCAAGCCTCTGTTAAGTACAGCAATGTTGTCAGATCCCAAACTCATGTCAGACAGATTAATAACATTAGTAGTACTTAAACATTCCCTTATCCCAGACAATTCTGTTTGTTTTTAGTTTGTGGGCCACTGTGCTTTCTCTTGACTGGAATTTCACCTTTCCTTCTTAGTGACTGACCTCTCAATTGGTCCCTGTGATGACTCTCCAACTTCTCTGGCAGGATAGGTCAAAATTGGGCAGGAAGAGTCTGAAAAACCTCATACACATTAGTTTGCATGGATTGAAGAATGGACTGTTCACCCAATCACTGCTCATTATCAGACATTGACACTACCAGTGCATTTGAATTAGCTGACAATCGAGATATAGTGGTTAATTGTTCATTCTGAAGACTTGAAGCAGAAGCTGTAGTATTTTCTAGCATTGTCTCATCTACAGCATACATAGATCCCTTTGAAACTCCAGTTTTATCTTTTTTAGTATGCTCATTTGGCCATGAGAATATATGCCCATAACTAAAGTCATTTGGATCTCTCAACAGCTTATGTTTCTTTGCAAGCTGTAGTTTCATATCAAAATTTGCTGGCCGATCCAACATAGACTAATAAATTTGCATACGTTCTTTGAATACAGGTAATGCAGCAATGTCATTCTCAAGCTTAATTATTTCATCTTGCATCTCAGTCTCTATTTTAGTAAAAAATTGATTCATTATTAATATATAATCTGAACTAAGTTTCAAATTCAGTTCCTGACATTTTCTCAGTAATTTTGGATATGTGTTGGCATAAGCATAATTTTAGTAAGAAACAAAATAAACAGTCTCAACAAAATACAGGTAAAAAGACATTTAAGAAGAAATAGCAAGAGGGTTCCAACAAGAATTCTGGAAACGCCAAAAAACAAGGACAGTCCAGTAAGTCAGAATGACTATTTACTATTCTTAGACTTTGTTCCCTTCTCCCACTCTGGCAGCCCCTTTTTTCATCCAGAAAGTCTGAATCTCCACTTTTCTCTTCAGCAACAGATAGTTTCAGAAAACTGGGTTCTGAAGATCATTCATCAAGGTTACAGATGGCAGTGGGAGAAAATTCTTCCATTCCAGAGGGTAATCCCTCATCCTCCAGATGAGACTATTTTGTTTCCAGCTGTCCTTCATTACATGCTGTCCAAGGGAGTGATAGAACCTGTTCCCCCTTCCCAGGTGGGAATGGAATTTTCTTCAATTATGTTTTTAGTGCCAAAGAAAGAAAATGCTTGAACTCCAGTTCCAGATCTTTCTTTCCTAAACCTGCTTGTAACAGTGCCCAAATTCAAACTTATGTCACTTCACAACCTCTTACCTCATCTTCCTCAGTTAAGTTTCCTTGTAATATTAGATTTAAAATATGCTTATCATTACATTCCTATTCATCCAGGCATTTCATCAGGTTTTGTATGTCTGGATCACATTATTAGTTCTCTTCCTTACCCTTTGGATTAACCACTGCACTAATGGTATTCACAAAGTGTCTAGCTCCAGTCACATCTCATCACAGTTTACAGGGTATCCACAATTTTCATATTTAGATTACTTGCTTATCTTTGCACAGTCTTTTCAAAGTGTAAGGAATCTCTTGAGTAAGAGATCTCCTAAGCTGTGATTCAAAGAGAACACTCAAAAGTCTTTCTTGACTCCTTTTCATAAGGTTGTGTTTCTAAGATATCAACTAAACATCATAATTCAATGAGCTTTTCTTCCACAGGGAAAAAAAACAAATCTATATCTAGATCTGTTTATGGAGTTTTCATTAGACTTAGGTCACTGCAAGGGAATACCTCTGGATTTTGGGTGTCATGGCTTCTATGATATTCATGATACCCTTGGCAAAACTTCAAATGAGAAAGATACAGAGGTATCTGAAGTCTATTTGGTCCCAATACCAATATCTCTTGACTTTTCAGATCCTAGTGTTGGGGTTTGTCAGAAAGGAAATCAGTTGGTGGAGACAACAGATATCCCTAAATCCAGGTCTGTCTCCTTCTCACTCCCTGTCCCAATGCAGTCAGTCACTACAGATGCCTTGAACTTTGCTTGGGGAGCAGTTTCAAGAGAGATAAAAGTGCAAGGTGTGTGGGACACCAAGAGCAGATGCAAGCACATACATGTAAAAGATATACTTGCTCTGATCAAGGCAATCAACTTGAATCATCTTTCGTCCACGGGATTTCTTCAGGTTGTTTCAGGTTGTTACAGAGAATACTACAGTCATGTGGTACATCAACAAGCAAGGGAACCAGGTAATACCCTCTCTGCAGCCTAGCCATGTTAGCTTGGGATATAGCTTCACTGCACAGTTTCACTCTACTGGTATCTTGCATTCTGTCAGAGCCAAACTGTGTGGCAGACAAGTTGAGCAGGACAAGGACAGACCCTTGTGAATAGAAATCAGATTGTTGTTCTTTCAAGATTTGATCCAAATGTGGGGAATTCCTCAAGAAGACCCCTTTGTCTCCTCTTTGAACAATCAGCTGGCATGATTCATCATCAGGGCTCTTTCAATAAGGCCTGGAAGACAGATGCCTTTTTCTTTTCCTTGGACAGGAATGCCCCTGTGTGCTTTTCCACCCCTTTTCACTAATGTCAAGGGTACTTCTAAAGATTCAGAAGGAATCCCTTAAGATCATTGTGGTGACTTCCTTCTGGCAAAAACAACTGTAGCTCTCCCTTTTTTTGGAAATGGCTAGGGGCAATTGCCATAAGTTTCTTCACAGACTGGATCTACTCACACAAGAACAGTGGTGTTTAATACACCCCTAACACCAATTAACTTCAATTGACTGCCTGGATGATAGCATCTTAATACTGTTAAAAACCTGTTTTCTGAGGATGTACAGCTGGTACTAATGAAGGCAATAAAGCTTGCTACTCAAAAAATCATGCATTAGCAGGTAGAAAATGTTTTCTTTTTGGTGCCAACAACATAACCAATACCCATTCAGGGCTAGGTTTGTTTATTTATTGGTTTGTTTATTTATTTATTTATTTGTCTTTTGTTAACCGGGTTAGTCCACTGGGGTGGGGGCCCAATTTCAGTTGAGACCCAAGGACAAAAGCTCCAAAACAAATGATAAAATAACAATAACAAAGTTACATTACAACTAAAATGAATATGAAAATACATAAGAACAAAAAATGTATGCCTTAGTGGAAATTAGTGGAAATTAGCAGAGTTTTATGCCTCAGTGAAAATGAATAGTGTAACATTCAGCAAAAGTACAGCTATGAACTAATAGAGGTAGAGCTTGGTAACAAAAATGAGGATTTACAAATGGGGCATAAAGAATGAAAGAGATGAACAAAAAACATGAGACCTACAAACAACATTGATGTGTAGTATAAGTAGGTAGAGAGGAAGAAAGAGTGTTAAATAGAAGGATTAATGTAGAGGGGAGAGAAGGAGTGTAGAGAAGAGTAAAGATAGTGACAAGAAAACAGTTATGAAAAGAGAGAGGTGTGGTGGGAAAACTAAAAGTACTTAGAGGAGGTAAAAGAAGAGATTATTAAAGAAATGCTCAGTGGCATTGCTAAGGTTCCATAGGACTAGTGATTATAAGTTTTGTCTGGATTTGCAATATTTGTGTCAATTACTATCCTATGGCCTTTGTTACTCGTCTATCAAGGTTCATTTATTGTCCATTTCAGCATGTCTGCCCATGGATCCTAATCTTTCAATGCATTCTCATGTCAAAATGGTTTTGAAATGAGTTTTGAATAAGATGCCTCCAAGGAAACCAATGGCCCCTTCTTGGGATCTTAGTTTTGTGTAAGAGAAGTTAACATTTGCTCCATCTGAACAAGATAACATGGCTGACTTGAGGTTCTTAATATGGAAAACAGCTTAAATTATTGCCACAACCTCTAGAAGAAGGGTATCTCAGTTGCAAGCTCTTATGGTGAGTCAACCCTACCTCATTTTCCACAGGGATGGCTTATTTGAGAACTAATCCTTCCTTTATGCCTAAAGTGGTATCCAAATTTACCTAAGCCAAACTATCCATCTCCTCGTTTTCTTTCCTGAACCTAAAAATGAGGGTAAAAGGATACTCCATATCTTGGATGTCCACAGACAACTCAGGGACTATCGTGACAGAACTGAATATATCAGCTCTTTAGATCAGTTCATTTCTTGAGAAGGAAAAAAAGGGCAACCAGTGTCAAAGCAGATTATTTTCAAATGGCTGTCTAAGGCTATTACCTTTTGCTATACTCACAGCAACAAAACTATTCCAGGCAGGGTGAAGGCCCACTCAACCATGGCCTTAGCTTCATCTATGGCTTTTTGGAAATGGTTGGAGTCTAGAATTATTCTAGAAGTGGCAACTTGGTCCTCTGTACATTCTTTTACAAAGCATTATAAATTTGATTCCTTCTCTAAGTCTAGATCAGGCTTTGCTAAGACCATTCTCTAGGGACCCCTGGACTCTTTTAACTTCCATCTCCCAAAATTTGTAGCTTAGGCTACTACAGCAGTGAAGAATATGAAGACAATAGCTCAGCCAAGTAAGTAAATTTACCATAACAGTAAATGTTTAAAAGATCACTGCCTCAGGAGACACACCCTCATACTATCCCCCTTGCTTATTATGTTGTTTGTGCCAGGATGTGGTCATTTATTTTTCGTTCTTCCTTGCCTTGTCCTTTCAGGGCTCACTCTCCTTCTCTTATTGGTGATAAAGCACTGAAGGGCTTGGTGCTCAGACTTGTCATTTAGACAGCTTAGATCGAGCTACCAGGCGGTTTGTGTGTGTAGAAGATGCCCTGAAGCTTTGGAAACTGGTCAGCTGTTATATCCTTTGCAGGATATAACATATAGCTCAGGCTACTGCAGCAGTGATCATTCAAACATCTACTTACACTGACTTTCTTTAATGGAACTTATTCCTTTCAGGTCACAGGAGGAGCACCATTTCATTGGGTCTGCTGATAAAGAAAATTTGCAGATATTTAGAGAGCACAAGTTACACATGAAGGCAGGGGTGAATATGTGAAGATCATTCCTATCAACTGCCCAGAAATTCACTGAATGTCCAAGTTGTTCCACATATTTTAGTCTGTTCCTCTGCTGACAAATCACTGAAGATCGCAGTCACTAAGTAATGACAGACATTTGAGTTTCAGACTTCATAGCCTTCATAAAATGCATGTTAATGCAAAATCTTTTATCCTAGCAATTTTTTACAACTTCTAGCAGATTATATGACATCAGCCAGCTTTATCAGAGACTCTCTTCAGGCTATTTAGCACAAACTAGAGTTCTAGTTCATCCTCTTTCTAACCCATGCAGGGCAGATAATGGGGATCAACAACAGACCAGACTGATGTATTCTGATAAAATCAACATCCCTTCCCTCTGCGCCACATAAATCAGAACTCAATATGGAATTTCGTTTGAACCTAGAAACTACTGTTTACCAAAAGAAATGTTGCAAATGCAAAGCAGAATTACCTTCATTCATCAGTGTTTCCTGGAATTGAAATGTATCTGGAACCTGTAAGAAAAGCAAAACAAAGTTTACTTTGCTATATCTTTTTGAAATGTTGCATTTCAAATCAGTAAATCAGTAATTAAAGTTTAAGGGGTATCACAAAAGTCAGTCAGCAAGGGACAGCACTTTTTATGCAGTTAAAAACCTGATGTACAAAATTATAGAGGTTTCTGTTATTTAACTGATCATTGTGATTAGGTATAGAATGCTGTTTTAAAACAGCAGACACTGCACCTTGACAATAAAAGTAACCTATGAAGATCAAAAACCTCTATAAACACATAGCTGAAATAGCTAGTTAGTAATATTAGAGCTTGTTCTTGTAGTAAAGCAAGAACAAGCAGCATTAGAAGATGTCAGGAAAATATATTGATTTTAATACCAAAGAAATGCCTTCCTATTCCTTAGGATTCAGAAAGGCAAAATGCATTGCAGTAAACTGTCTTGAACAGTTATGCCTAAGTTATTCAGAAACCGTGATACCTCTACAGATGTATGAAGGCACTAGCCTGTGGTATAACATCAGACTCACTGAGGAAGGCTACATGCAAATATGGCAGTCTGGGGGTGCATCTAATGCAAACTAGCCATGTGCGCTTCTCTGGAAAATCTGCTGACATCAGAATAACATGGCAGAGCAATTCAGCTCTGTTATGCTATCTAAGCAGCAAAATAAAAAAAAAGCATAGATGACATGTATTTCAGTGTTACACCCATTCACATCTACGGCGGGAGTGAAGCTGTTAATGCTGCAGGGGTCAAGTGCTTTGAAGCTGTGTGTGTGTGTGTGTGTGTGCGTGTGCGTGCGTGCGTGTGTGTGTGTGTGTGTGTGTGTGTGTGTGTGTGCGCGTGTGTGCGTGTGTTGCATGACTTGGTAGGGAAAGCACTAGCACAGTTAGATCTAAAAGTAAAGCGTTCAGTTTAGAGACATGATAATAAGGTGCTAAAGAAATGTTGCTCATTTTAGCTGAATCCTGTCTCAGAATAATAGATTATCACTGTCAAGTTATTGAGTACTATGGCACTGCCCAAGTAGCTCTGACTAATGTTTCTGAATCCGGGCCATTGTGTATTAAACCACTGCAAATAAACAGCTGCCACATTTTCAATTTTATATCCATCTCCAAAATCATATCTACTGATATTTTATAAATACAAATATAACAAGGCAATCCATCATGTTAATTAATAATTGTTAATGCACTTATCAGGGGTATAAGACTAGTTTGCAAATGTTCTTATCTTTTATTTTGTCACATCTTAACAGAAATTATTACTTGTGTGACACTCCACACTACTTAAACATTCTGTGCAATATCACAGATTTTTGAAGGCAGTTAAGGGTTGCTTGAGCTGATGAATCTGCCATTTTCCTGACTATTGGAAAAAATGGACACCTTACTTAACTGTATACTTTCCTTTTTTTATCTCATACCATGTAGAAATTATTGTTACATTTTCACAGGCATCACTGAATTCTGTGACTGTGTTTGTATGTGCCAATATTTCAGTTAAGCTAGTGAAGTACCACTCTTTCTGTGAACAGATACTTCACTGAGTCTTTCCTGAGTAATCCACCTTACATTTTCAAATTCCATGCTCCTGTTCTCATAGATTTCTCTTTAAATATAGTAGCCACCTGGACTCCATTTGCATAAAAATGTACATCACCCTCTCCTTTGTTCTTCAAGATAATACATGTGTAAGTATCTCCTTGTATGATTTCTGCTGCAATCTCTGTACCTTATTACTGCGATCCTCTCGAGTATTTCTCTCAAGACTGCATGCCTACTAAAATGTCACCTCCAGAACTGCACAGAGTACTTAATCTACAGTGCAGCCATCTTTTACAGTGGTACAACCATTCGCATGTATGGCAGGCATGGGATTGCTAGCAATTATTTCAGACATTGTACAGTCTAGATAGAAAGCATAGTCGAGCATTATTTGTGAAAGTTGTTGTGTGAGCAAAAGGCACTATCAGAAAAGTGCAGATGAGTTGAAATCGGGTAAACTGATTATATGTGTTACAGATAGGTCATGTCTGCAAAAGAATTTGACTTAATTGACCATTTAGGCACAGGAGAATAATATGCTGATAAATACATTAAAGGCTAAGCATATTGAATTTGGGAGGCATAAACTGAAAGGTGAATATTTAATACAGCACACAGTGATTGAAACTGTAGATTTATTTAAGGACCAGTGTCTATGGGTAGATCCACCAGTGAGTGTATCTAATCATATCAACCAATTGTTTAATGATAGTTAAAGAACTATAGGCTGTATAAAATGATTTATAAAGTCTAGGAAATTAGAAATGATGATGTCATTGTCTGTTAGTTACATTAGACAAAAACTGGCCAGCACTCCACATCTGCAATAACTAACATTTTATTTATAGTTATTAAAAAGCATGCAGAAGCATTAGAGGCATGTAATTCAAACAAGACAAACCAGTTTCAGCCAAAAGCCTTCTTCAGTGCCAAAAAGAATATACATTTAAATTAAAGCACACACACACACACACACACACACACACACATATATATATATATATATATATATATATATATATATATATATATATATATATATATATATATATATATGCATGCACACACACATCTTTGAGTCCAGGGGAAAACAAAGTACCCAATCTAATAATCCAACTCCATTCTTTCTTATTTAATAATTCATGCCACCCTAAATTATTCAATCCTTTAAAACAAATATGATCAATAGCAGTAAATCTAAATAAAGCAGTGGATGCTTGAGGGTATGTTTATTCAATGCATTGGATGTACGACAATTCCTAATATCACTAAAATGTCCAGAAACATACATTTTAAACTGTCTAGAGGTTTGTCCTATATAAAAAGCAGAACAGCTACATTCAACTAAGTTTATAACCTATTCAGAGACACAAGTATTCATACATAGAATATCAAAAAACAGAGATGTACTGGGAGATGAAAATTGTTTTACTTTCATAACAAACTTGCAGGCTGAGCAGTGTCCACAAGGAAAACTGCCTACTAATTGTATCCCTTCAATAGTCTGTTCTACAACTGGATCAAAATGGAAAACTTTTTTTTAAATGGTTCAAATAATTACCAATAGTTTTATATAAGAAAATTCACAATGTGTGGGTAACAGCTGTGCTAACCTGTTATCCAACAAAATTATTCCCCGATGCTGGTTAATTAGATTACAAAAAGCTGTGGAATTATGTCCAAAACTAGTAATCATACATACTGGACCATCTCACTTCTTTTTTACTCCATAATGTTGTAATGAAGATCTATCCATGGCGCTAGCAAACTTGTGTCCACAAAGGATATCATCCAGTTTATACCCTCTAGCTAGAAATCATGCTGTCATTTCTACATTATACTTATCTAAATCCTCAGCTGAAGAACAAATCCTCTTGACCCTTAAAAATTGGAACTTAGAAATTTCTTAAATGTATGGGGTGAATGACAACTAATAGCATCTAAAAGGGAGTTATAATGAAACTCCTTCCAAAACGAAGAAGTGGATAATGTGCCAACATTTTTAACAACCTTAACATCCAAAAAGAAGATCTGATTCATATTATAACTTAAACTGAATTGTACCCCCATTTGTTGTCATTCAAATATTGTACAAATTCTTCAGATAGGTAATATCAGATTTCCATACTATCCAACAAACATCAAGATAATGGCGCCTTTTGTCTACTTCTTCCAAAAAATATTATGGTTCCCACATACACACATTCATAGAGGTGTTTATAGTGAAACTAGCTATTTTGAATTGGGCTGTTAAAAGATTCCTTTAACTGGGCATGTGAAACTGCATGCTACAAATGCACGTGCACACACTCACAGATGCATGCATGCATATGCACGTGCACATGCACGCATGTATACAATGTGCAGTAGGCCCTCAGTTATAGGCACAAAAAGGAGTGTGGACTTCCTTCCTCATACTGTGTTCAAGAAACAAAACTGAGCATAAAATGAATGCTCCTTTGCTATTGCTGTTTCTGCATCACGATGGAAGTGTAGTCCCATCAGCATTTGTGCCAACTGTCAGATCAATGACTCTGAAAGGGATGTCAGGTTGGAATAATTGCAAATTGTTGATCCTGCAGACTTTAGCAAACTTTTTATTATGTTAAGAATAGCTTATTTACTATCCATTCATTTCTATATGCACTTTGTCTAACTGTAAGTCTCAGAGTGCCAAGCCTTTGGTGACAATCAACAGGTGCTAAGTAGTATCCTGCAGCTCCTGGAAAGAACACCAAGTAACCTTGAGAGAACACCATTCTGTCACATCTTTAGAATGTGGCAGGAAACAAGAGACATTTGTAGAAACTCAGTTCAGTACAGGCAGAACATGCAAACTCCACAGAGCCAGCAGCCAAACTGGGGAACAACATAATATGAGGCAGCAATTCTAATGAGTGCAGCACATTGCTCAGCCAACACCCACACCAAAATGGCCAAAATTATGGTTGGTGTTGCTATGGCAACATTTAGACTCTATTCACATACAGACAATTAGTCAGTAGCACAGTAAAAACTTACTTCAATACAGGCAAGGTTAAGCAATCTACAAGGGTACCCCAGCCCAGCAAGCAAGGGAGCCTAACATTAATGCTTATGAAAACAATGTACACTATTCTAAAACAATGTGATCAGGTGACAAATGACTGCCGTCCTCTCTTCTTAGATTACTCCATTACTGAGGTCTGATGACAGTGATTGAATGAAGGCTTCCTAGGTTCTCTTGTTTTTGAACCAGCCCATATAACAGGTAACCAAATCAATAAAAAAAGTGACAGACCCACTCTTTCACACCGAAGTAATTAACAAAGTTTAATATGTTTGCAGGGTGACTTACCATAGGAGGCTGTTTTACAGTAGATGATTCCCACAAAGAAGGTCAGTAATCCCACAACAAACACAGCTGTAGCAATGACCGTGTAGTAGTTTTCAAAGTACATTATGCCTGGCTCTATTACAGGAGAAAATAAGGTTGTGTTAATGACACTGCTGCTGAAATATATCTAAAATAAAGAGAGTCTGAAACAAAATATTTAACTTCACATAACTGTTTCAGTATTCCTTTTCTAATGGTTCTCCCTTGGGCAAAACTGTGCTATCAGTGGCCCAGTCTCATATTCCATTTTATCTCTGTATTAATACCAAGAATGAAACACAATTCTTTGTGTTTTATCTCTGTCACTGCAACAGTTATATAATATTTTTAGCTTTAGATATTCAGCAGCTTTTTGTGAATCACAGCATAACTGTACACACACACACACACACACACACACACACACACACACACACACACACACACACACACACACACACACAAAGGGATTAGATAGATTTGTATTCTTAAAGCCAATAGTATGTGTACACCAGAATTCTGCTGCCATGCTGGCAGAACAAAATCATTCACTGTTTAAACTCAGTAGTATTTCTCTTAAAATCAGTGTTTAATACAAAGCTCTGTTGGTAACGCTGTAACAGCACATGAGACATCCCACATAGCATAGATAAAGGAAGACAGTCCATATATGGAGAATCCTAAAGAAATGCCTTTAAATATACCCTTTGCTGTTATTTAATTGTAACTATAACACCCGAAACATAGGCCAAATGAAAAAGAGATAGGTCACTATGGGTTTAACAACGTCATTGCCTTAAATATAACAACAGATGAAAGATTTAAAGAATTATTGTTACAGAGGGCAGGAAAAACCACTAGATAAATAAGGCCACATTAAACCTAAATCGCAAGTTTACTGATGTACAAAACAAGTTAGAGAAGAACTTTGAACCAAGCGAAAAATCTAGACTGGATCCATGGCACATAGGAACAAATCCCTTACTGCAGCCAGCGATCTGGGTTTGATTATTGGCTCTGGTGGAGGTGGGGGGGTTGAGTAGTGAAGGGGCATAGCTCACTCACCCCTCATGTGGAGCTGGGAGGGTAGCATCTGCACACATAGGAAAATGCATTTTTTGAGTGATACTAAGGAAATCACTCCCTGTGCTTGAGGTGCTTAACACAAGGGAATGGGGTGCTTTCTGTCAATATCCCTTGTGGAAGTGAGGGACAACCATACGTTATAGCTCACTGCAGGTCTGCCTTCAGTTTCAGAAGTCAGGCATTCTTGGGGACCAAAAGGTTTCGGCTGAAAACCTTCGAGCAAGCCCTGATGGCTGTCTGAATGACACCTCTTCTCAGTCAACCTTCACCCTGATGATGGGGAACAAATTGACTGATTAGTCAGGAAAGGGCTGATGGCTGACTTGCAGCAGGTGCAGAGGGTATCAAAAAAAGAAACAGCTGAAAATATACCGTTTGCCATTTATAAGCATGAGGAGTACTATGGGAAAAGAAAATTAAACCATATGTTTATTGCACAAGAGTAAGGGCCCTAACAAGTAACTGAAGTCAGAAGCAAACAAGCAAGCAAACAAAAATAAAGACACAATTCAGAAATATTGCTCAGGAAGAGAGAAGAGGAAAAAATTAGAAATGTTACTGAGGAAGCATGCAGGGAAAAACATTTTTAAATTCAGATTCAACACTACAGAAAATCTTTAGGTGTATAAGATCACTAGAAGTGTTACAGATGCAAGATAAGAAAAATACATGAATGTAAAACAAGAACATTAACACAACAGACAGTATGAAAGAAGTATCTGATTATTTAAAGAATAAAGTAGTAAAACATGAGAGTCACAAGTCAGGTGTGTGAATATAACTGATGATAGTCCAGAGATGCAGAAACATGACATACACAATCGTCTCGTGGCTCATTAACAATGCATGTAACCATGCAAGTGTGTGCAGTGACATGCTTCTCTAGACAGCAGCAGCAGGTAATCGTGGGAAGATCATGTGGGACCAGCTCACAGCTGTAATAATATACAAACAACTGTAGAAAAAAACGTTGATTGAAAACAAGCCTCTAGGGTTGTCAGAGCGAAACCACGTGCACAGTTGGTATTACCTGTATGCATATCTATTATAACTCAAAGATCCATATATGCAGAGACATTTGTTGTGGAAGGAAGTATGACTTGGGGAGGAGAGTAGAGGCAGTAGTAAGGTCACAGAAACACACAAGCAAAAGACACAAGACTGCAAAGGGAGGTGGTGACAAATCCAGAAATGTAGAAGACAATGGAGAAGTGGGGAGACATGCACACAGATAGCAAACTAAAGTACTTAAAGTTAAAAAATGTGAAAGGCATACTGGGTAGGTGGGGTACAGAAAAATAACAGTATGTATCCACTGAAACCAGTTATGATATCAGCAGTTTGATCACTGTACCCTTACTATAATTCAAACATCATGAAAAAACGCAGCTACAACCATGAACAGATTTGAAACTAGTACCCTTTTCTCTGACATTCAGTTAAGCACTTCACTTACAATCTGTGTCTCAGAAACAGTAGCCTTAAAGCTATCAGTGAAGCACATAGTAGGTTATTGTTACACATTTACAAAGTGGAAGTAGAAAAGTAAAAAAAAGTATATATCATACAACCCAAAGAATATGTGAACCATCCACTCTGTTCACTGACACCCTCCCCATCACTTAATTTACAATCTGAGCCACAGAAGCAGTCATAGTAGAGGTGTCAGTAAAACAAATAGCAGGTGATTGCTTCCCATTTACAGAACAGAATCAGAAAAGTAAAAGCAATATACAACCAAAAGGGTATTCGAACCCTTTACTCTGTTTAGGGCTCTATGATTCTTTTTTTACAATCTGAAGTACAGAAACAGTTCTAGTAGAGATGTCAGTTTACTACATAGCAGCTGACTTTTAAACATTTACATTATGGAAGCAGAAAAGTAAAAAAAAGAAAACAACATACAACCCTGTGGGATTTCTACCCTTCACTCTTCTCAGTCACGAACACAAAAGGAAGGGAAACACCAGGTTGGGGGATGGGATGGGATGGGGAGTTTGCAGCTGTATTTTCTGCCAGTTGAAGCTCATTATGTGATTACTTTCCATCACAGGTACAATCACCACTGGGTCCTGACTCAGATGGTGGAGCCAATGCTGGACAGAGACACAACTCAAACAGTTGCCAGAGAAAGGGATTTTAGCCTCCAACTTCCTGTCTGTAATACCACCCAAAATATGTGACAGCTGCCAATAGGTGACAAAGGTGTCAGCTCTAATCACACTGCTTATGGGGTACACCTGTACTAGCATCCAGTGCAGGGGTATCTGAAGCAGGTGGTGCAGGTAGGGCAAGAGACGTGGAGGCAAACATGGCAGGCTGGGACTCGGATGTGCTCGGTGCTTCTGGTGGTGGTACTTCTGCTGGTGCAACAGGCCTTGTTAGTGGGTTGTGTGCATTTCACTACACTGCTGCATATAATATTAAAAGAAATGGAGATAAAGTAACAAAGAAAATAAATGTATTTAAGAAAGAAGATGGTGACAAAGGGGTTGGGGAAAAGTACAAATGCAATGAAAAACTGAAGTTCTTGTATATCGAGACTGATACAATTAAATAATATATATTTCTTGGACCAAACAAAAATTAGTTAATTTAACAAGGCTATTAGCAAATATAAATTCAAAAGAGAATTGAGTCAGCAACCACCATTATGTGTATTCTGAAAGGTCTGACAGATAGAGGATTCATATGATGAGCTATTTAGGCCATTAAATACCAGCCTGGATTCAGAGATGCTCCATTTTTATGTGTGAGACTAATGTATGTACAAAAGCAATAGATGTTGCTCAGGCATACATATTTCACTTACATGTGATAAGCAATGGAAATAACTTATCTTTGTGTTTAAATAATACTAGTCAACTAATAATAATGATCTTGCATATTTGACCCATGTACTGCTGTAGTTATGCTAATCAAACAGAAAAACAAAATTAAATATTTTTCATACTAATACCGGGGGGCGGGAATTAAACCCATAGCCGTCCTCACAATGTGACAGCAGAGCCTTAACAGCCCAAGTCAGCTGATCCAACTGCCCTATAAAAAGGGGATACATGCATGTATTACATTGTACAAGTAATAATGAGCTCAGCCCTAATTAACATACTCATCACAGCCAGACAGGTCAATCAGCATGATATATGCACCAGAGACACTCACACCCTCATCATCCTACCAAAGAAAACACTGTTGCAGGAGTTTGATTCCTGTTAAGGGTGACCTTTCTTCAGCATACTATATATGCATTATCCCTTGTCTGCAGCTTTGTATAAAATCATTATCATTGCCTATAGATCATTGTTAGGTCTTCTAATACTTCTGCAATACAGAATCTGTTTTGCCATTCAATTTCCATAGCTCAGCTGTGCCATCTGCCATTCCTCTCTATTTCTTGTTATTATGTTGTTGTTTGTCTTTCGGCTTTTTCCCGGTAAGGGGTCACCACAGCGGAACTCCAGTCCGCTAATGATTGGCAGTAGATTTTTATGAAACGCCGAGGTGCCAGTTCAATGCCCAACCTTCAACGAAGGCACACTCATTTATGCACGCATGTCTTTCGAACGCTACCCAACCGCGGGGAGGACATGCAGACTCCACACAGAAGGCACTCCCAAGCCAAGCCGAGAATCGAACGGGAGAACCTCTTGCTGTGAGGTAACAACGCTACTGCCGTACCACCACAGAATATCTTATTATAATCTTTCTAATTTTACATTTTGCTTTTTTTTTTTTTTTTATAGGCACCATATATCTGACCATATTCCGTCAATGATCTAGTTATGGAAACACACACTATACCTTTTTATTCATAACTCCTGCATAATGCTTGCTTAATATGAACATTAATATCATTTTATCTTCTTCCTTGATACGGTACAATTCTCTTTTGTATGTTGATAAAAAATGCAGTAGCTAGTATTCCTAGAACTCAGATCTCAGTTGCTTACTTAAATGGATAGGTTCTATCCAAGTCATATTTTTATTGTATTTCATGGCTCCTTATTCATAGGTTAGTACTAAGCTAACTGCCCTTGTGAGTCATTTTAAGCCTAGTCAATTATCCCTTGTGAGATTCAAACCCCGTACCTTGTGTTTATAAGGCAAACACCTTAACCATTAGGCCACCCTTCCAACCCCTATCTTATCTCATACTAACTGACTTATCTAAATTGACTTTTAAGCTATTCTCAGTTGCCCGGTCTCCATGTGTGTCAAAAGTATGTTGAACTCAGGTTGTCATCATTAGCATGCAGAGTATGTCATATAACATCAGATAACTGTTCCAGAGCCTTGGTCCTATTTGTTATAGGTAAGTAGGCGTTAATTTACACTGCTATGATCAATGTTATTTCCTTATATATTGCTGTAGTGATCTGTAGCTTATTTGCTTGTTAGAAACTACATTACTTGCTATAAGCTGCTCTGCTTTGTGCCATAACTGTGTGACACCCAGTCATGTAGCACACCAGTACAGAGGTTGTGATGCTGAGCTCTACTTCCACCTAGATTAGTACATTTACAGTACACTCAACAATGGCTATTTCCTTGGCAGAAGCATATTCATATCTAAATGCTTTGGATGTGGTTTCTGTACGCACACATATGTAGTACACATAGTATTCATGAAGTGGCCGATTTTCTTATCTATATATTTATCTAGGATACATTTATTTCCAATCGGTATTGCTGGTCAGTGCCAGGACTAAAGTACATATATAAATGATATCACTTGGTTACCCTTTGGGCAACTGGAAAGGAGTATTAAAGAGTTATGAGAACATAACAATGGATCTTCAATGATTGAAAAGGTCGTCAGGCTTGAGTTAGAACTATTCAATACACAGCTGAATGTGGAGACCTCATTCTTTATTACACAGTTCAGGTACCACTCTAGAATTGCATGCTCTGTGTCAGTAATGTGCATGCTCACAATCTGATCCAGGGCCAGAGTGCTCCTTCCTCTGTGGATATATGTACTGAAGTATGGTAAGAAACATCTCCAGACACACAGGGTGACAGTGTCGCACATTGCCCCGGGCTGAAGATGACATTTAACCAGAAAAGTTCATACTGTCATCTGGGCTGGAAATTCTTGATTTTTAAATTTATGTCAAGTCTTTGCAATTATTCACCTTAAACATGCCAAGTAACATAAAGACTGCAGAGTTTTTATCCCCTAATTTCTCTTTGTTAAAGTTGAAAAGTTGCAAAATGTTCTCGTACTCATTTTTAATAATTTTCTTCTTCTGGATATGCAAGTCTGTACATCTGTCTCTTTCTCAGTAATCCATATCTTATTGTTATTTTGCTTATTCTTTTTTATTAAGATTTGATTTTACCCTCCTACTGCTTGAAAACAAAACACAAAACAGAAAAAAAGTGTTTTTTATTTCTAGTTCATTAATTATGATAATTTGGTTACTGGCCCAACCTTAATTTTAGCAGTTACCGTAATGCCATCTGTCCAAGATAAGGGTGTAATAAAACTCAGATTTCCAGAAAAAGATACCTTAGGTTACCAGTCAGTTTTCAATACTCAATTTCAAATTTAAACTGATGTTTAACTGCATATTGACTAGGCACTGCTACAAAACTAAAATAAAATATCAAAGAGAAAAGGGCAATAAATAGAATACTTAAAATATATAATTCTCAAAAGAAAGGTCAAAGGATATGTTTTAAAATATCTCTTAAAAAAACATTAAGGTTTAGAGCAGACCTCAACCACATAAGGGGTTCAAATGATACAGCCCCTAAAAAGCAAAACAATCCTTGCTAGATGACTCTGGCTCTAACCTCGAAACTTCCAGCAATGGTGTGTTAGAAGTACAAGCAGGTTGACATTAGCTAAGAAGTTCCACAAGGTGGGAGGACATATGTTGTGAAAGGCAAGATGCATCAGGGCAAAAGCTTCACATGTAATGCATGACTGAACTGGTACCTGTGCAGACTCTACAACATGGGAGTGATGTGATGGGATCAAGATGCCCCATTAAGTAGCTGTTCTGTAGAATTCTGCACAAGTCACAGATGGTCAAGCTCAACATTTGGAAGTCCTGGGTGCAGAACATTAGAGTAGTCCTGCCATGAAGAGACCAGAACATACATAACCAAAGGTAATAATGCTGGCAGAATAAGGAATCTAACAAGGGAGATATTCCTTAGATGAAAGCATGAGGCCCACTGGTCCCTAAGAATGACACAATCAACAAATATCATCCCTAAGTTCCACACCTTTGACATGAATTCCAGTTTGTCACCACAACAGATGACACTGGAAAGAACACTGGAGCAGAATTGTGAATGGTGAAGTAGATGGTCATATCAACTATTGTGGAGGTATTGACAGTGGACTAAAACTGCTTCTGCATGTATGTCATCATTTGATTAGGATAGGACAGCATCTGCATTTTTTTAAATCCAGAGATTATTTGTGAAAGTATTATTTTGCAAAATATAAATATTTTCAAAAACCCATATGAGTTTATTAATTCCTAAATAAACGAATGAAAATTCATATTTGTATTAGTTACTCACCACTTTT
Organism: Protopterus annectens; assembly: GCF_019279795.1. Classification (NCBI taxonomy): domain Eukaryota; kingdom Metazoa; phylum Chordata; order Ceratodontiformes; family Protopteridae; genus Protopterus; species Protopterus annectens. The sequence goes on from NC_056743.1 coordinate 701,581,850, forward strand.
TATTAAAAGAGGTACATAGGTGTGATTAATGAAGAGATCATATAATGCTGACAAAATATAGGCACAATAAAAATATCAATGGATATGATGACACATGGTAATTGTTCCGATAATCTGCTGCAACTGAAGCATATCAGAAGAACTGAAGAAAACTTTGGCTTCACTTTCAAAAGCAAATGTCAAATCCATACAGTACAAGCAGATTTTCATTAATCATTGTGTGTCAACTCTAAGAGAAAAGCATAAACAATGAAATAAAAAAGTAAAGAGAAATTCATCTGGAAGATATTCCAGAAAGTAATGAATAACTAACTAACTAAATAAATAACAAGCGACCCCTCTACAGGCAGCATTCTGTCCACACACTGAAGTCAGGTCAGAAAAACAGTTACTTGACATTCCTCACCTGCTGCTTGTTCTGCCTTTCAGTTACAATTTAATAAAATTACTCCAAACTCAGATTAATCTACCCAGCAGCCTGCCATCACCTACTTTCTGCTAATCTTAACTTTGATATAATCTCCGTGGACATTCTGATTAATCAAATAATCATTGTCCAGCTTTATATAACATTAGCACATGAAGGGCTCACTCATACCCATTAGGTATTGTTTTGTACATGTGATTCATCATTTACAGAGGTATAGAGCACTGTCAGTTACAGTTTCAAACTGTACTTGTAGATAGACTGTGTGCACTTAGCAAGTGAATAAGCACCAAGAAGTATCCCAGGTACTCATGACAAGGAGCATCTGAAGTATGTCTCACTATTCTGTGATACTCTTTGTGCAACAGACAGCTAAAGCAGCAATACTTTATTATCTAAATATTAATGAACGTAAAAAAGAAAATGTTTTTCTGAGGCAACTACTGATATTTTGCTTTGGACCTTATCACAATGGGAAAACAAGATATAACATTTTCTAAAAACAGTGGAAACTAGCATTTAATACTGTACTGTTCAATAAAAAATGGAACCCACATTATTAGTAAGCTAACCTTATTCTGTGGTAACAGGTGCTATTCTGAGAGAGTCACTGGAGGGAGTTCACAAATGCATCTGTGGCATTTTCCTTTGATATTTACGGCAATGGAGAGGTTAGTTAACTCTCTGGAAAACGCATTTTGAATTGTAATATTTTGTGAGTGAAGTTGTGGCAGTCTGGTTTGCATTTAATTGTGATGTAAAAGGTACAGCGTTTTAAAATAAAGTAGCTCCAGTTTTTTGATGTTTTTGTTTTTTTTTTTTTTGTGATGGCTCGGAGCAGTTTTGTGTGAGTTTCAGCATTAATGACAGTGTTGCCAAGGGATGCAATGAAGAAGGTAGGTTTGAGATGTGAGAAAGATTTAGGTAAGAAAAGAAGAAGCTTAGTCTTTTTAGGATTAAAGATGAGTTGGTTATTGGAGAGCCATTGTTCAATAGAATTAAGAGTTTTGGCTGAGGAGGTGAAGGTCAGAGAGGGAGTCTGAGGTAGAGATGACTGTGAAGTTATCTGTGTATTGTATAAGAGAGGAGTCCGGACAGGAGGAATGTAAGTAATTACTGAAGATATTAAATAATAAGGGACCAGGGACTGAACCTTGAGGAACATCAGTTTTGATGGGGAGAAGGGAGACATTGAAGAGAGCCATTTAACTGATTGCTGTCAATTAGTGAGATAGCTTGTGAACCAGGAAATAGTTGTAGTGGATAGGTTTAGGTCAGAGAGTTTGGAGAGTAACATAGGATGAGATAGGGTATTGAATACCTTAGATAGGTCAAGGAAGAGACAAGAAGTTAAGTTTGTTATTGTCTCTGGCAAGGGAGATTGAGTTTATAAAGGAGATGAGTGCAGTAGTAGTGCTGTGGTAAGGACAGAAACTGTGTTGTGTGTTTGTAATTAAGTTTTCTTTGGAGTAAGTAGTCCAGGAGTTCCTTGTGTGGACATTTTAATAGTATTTTGGACAGTGGGGACAGAATTGCTATAGGCTGGAAGTTGGATAGTTCTATGGAGTTGCCACCCTTATGTAGAGGTATGGTATAGAATTGTTTCCAGATTAAGGAAATGGTGGATTCACTAATAGATTGGTTTATAAGAATAGAAATGGGGTAAGCTAAGGAGTTAGCTGCTAGTTTGAGGAAGAAAGGAGGAAGGTTGTTCATGGAAGGAGAGCAAGGCTTCAGCTTGAGAAGGAGGTGTTATATATAGCTAGTAGAAACTGGTTGCAAAGAAAAGGAATTATTGTTGTTTGTAGGGGGTGTAAGTGGGTGTGGGAGTGGGAGGTCTTCTTTGATGAAGTGGGGGATCTGCGGGGTTAGGGGATCTAAGGGCTTGTTTTAGATTGCTAATAGAGTTAATAAAATGGGAGTTGAATATGGTAGCAGCTTCTGCGGAGTGTTGGTTGGACAAGAGTTTGGAGATGAAGGGCTACCAGGGTGCAGGATTTGATTAACAGATTTCCAGAATTTTTGAAGGTTATTATGATGGGCTGTTTGGGGGTTGAGATAAAAGTTTAGAAATTAAAATTTCTAAAATTAGACTTGAGAAAATAAAACTATGTAGAAAAGCTTTAACAGAGTCCTAGAATCCAATGCCTGTTATTGAGAGTACAGAATAAGTAATTATTAGGATTCATAGTTGTTCAGACAGAGCAAAAAAATAAAAGCTGGGGCAAGGTCATGGGAGATGCACATGGGAGGCAACTAACTTTATACTTAGAGGGACTCAGTGTATGATATGTTTTTTCTTTGGACTCTTTATGCACTCAGAATTAAAGATATAATAAATGATTGAGTTATTTTATTTCCCACTCATTGCATGTCTCATAGCTCACTGCTCCAAAGACAGTATAGTATTAACCAGATGTCCAGATTACTGCAAGTTGTGGAACATCACATGCCATACCGTGCAAATGAGTACTCTGAAAGCTTTTAATAACAGACAGCATTCATTTTGCCAGTTTTAATGCATGCATTGGTTCTTTTAAATGATTTTTAAAACTCCTAAATTCTAATTTCCATAATTTTCTAAACTTGCAACAAACAACTGGACCAATTATCAGTCTTGTTTTTTTACAAACAGTTGTACGTTTAACTTCCAATCCATATCTATCTGCTTCCAGATTTCAGTAGGTTTCTACTTCAGTATAGTTTGAAGTAATAGGTCTTGATTTACCATGATCTAGTCATCATGGTCTGCAGACACAACACACATATCCTGGGAATTTTACACCTTAGTTAAATTTGGTTGTGTTCAGTTGGAAAAATCATTACATTTGTGTCTGTAGAGATATCCACTTATCGCCCAAGAATTCCTTATTTCTCTGCTTAGTATAAGATGTGATTATAAAGAACAAAAACTACCAACTTACTCCAGTGCACTAAAAGAGGCTGCTCGAGGCTGATGTGGTTAATCATGCAGGTATAGGTATCGCTTATACGTGGTGTAAACTCCACTGAGGTACGGATCTGATAGGTCCAGTCACCATTCGGCAATACTGGTGTTGTGTGAACAGATTGGTCGACCACCTCGCCATTTTTTATCCATGTGACGGCGATATCTGGAGGGAAGAATCCTCCAACATGGCATATTAGTGATGCACTTAAAGCTCTAGTTTTGGGAACAATGGTGTTTATTTTTGCAGAAGGTTGTGCTGTAAAACAAACCAAAAAAAACATTGAATGTTTCATTAAAACCAAGGCAAAGCACAGCTTTGTAAAATGCAAGAACATATGTTACATTTTTTGGCTAGGCTTGTATGGGTCCTAGGGCTGATAGCCTAGTACCTACCTATGAACCTATTGTATATATGCCCTGATTTGAGCAAATATTTATACTGATAGTATACTCCACATGGCAAATATTTAAAGAAGTGAAAAAAAATAGTAGTCCAAAATAATTGTGCCTATTCATAATTAATTAAACTATATTATACAATATGCTGACACTAATACAAAATGGTTTGGCTTTTAGGTTATACACTACCACTAATTTCTTAGCCATCTGACTTCTTATTAGTCATCCAATAATTTCTAGATTTTCACTGATCATCACAGAGTACCACAACACTTTTAAGTAGACCCCGGGATTCATGAAGCTCGGCGCATGGACAGCGGTAGGCTTGCGCCGACAGTGCGGCATGAAGATGGTGCAGTAGCGCCAAATGCATATTAATGAAGGCGCACTGCTGCCACAGCCACATGCACAGGAAAGGAGCGTGAGTGCATAGGGCGTGTCGAAGTGCCGCACGGAGGCGTGGAAATGGCAGCTGTAGACGTGCAACCTAAAATGCTTGCATATAACAAGTTGCAAGATAGTAATCACATCTGTCAGTGTCCGTGGATACTGAAACGTATGCAAAGCATGCAAGAAAGTTCCTGCGAACACAAAGTGAAGAAGCAAACACAAATGCACGGTAGGGAATAATGGGTCCCTATCCCGTGAACAAATGACATGGAAGACTGTGTGGCCATAGTCCAACGCAGTGTAGATAGCTATACTAAGTGGAAGTGAAACGCATCATATGTTAGCGAGCCACCAGTAGGTACGTCCAGCCCAATAGTGAGGGTCACCAGCTGACCCATAATGTGAGGGAGGGTACACAGCTGGGCAGATGTGTCCATAACAAAATACACGATAAATGTAGATATCTAGCAACCGTATGTCCGAATCATATCCCACAAGGCATGTAATAGTCACATACAAAAGGTATGTCCGTATTTCACATACCAAATGTGATAGGAAATAGAATAAGCATGTAAATGAAACAGAAGGAGCATATAAACAGCTACAACAATAAGGAAACATGTAGGCTGCCAAAATCCAGAAATCAGCGGTACAAGCCGAACTTGCCAGGATGTGTCACAGTTGAACGGGTAGTACCTGGGTATGCCAACCATGTAATGAAAGTTAAGTATGGGCGTGTACCTATGTGTGTGAGGTATAGCACATGGAAAGCAAACATGGCAGGGTAATCCACACAACCATACAGGTACCTGACACATGTAGGGTATTCAGTGTGTTACTCTGGCCGTGTCATGGGCCAACAACCAAAGCAGTGATATATGGGGTGTGAGGAATCTGTGTGTGTGTGTGTGTGTGTGTGTGGGGATGGGTAATGGTACAATCCTCCAAGGCAATACTGTGTTGTATACAGAATAGGTGAACCGGAGGTGTATGAGGGAGCAGCGGGTGAAGCTGAAAGAAACACAAACACATGTATAAACAGCTGCAATACAACCAGACAGGCCATACTGTAGAACACAATCCCACAAACATATGAATATTGAAATGTGCGATACAAATGTATAGACATGTCACCGGCACATACCCACAGATTGTTCCTGATGGAGCTGGCCATAACAAATGCAACACACCTGGATGCATAATTGACTACCCAGCATCCCCTCCACATCACACAACCTGCTCCCGTACCTGAACGTCCACCAAATCCAGCCATACTTGGCCTACTGGTTTGGTGCAGCCACAGCTACACATAGTGACCACTACACATATGTAGTAGGTAGTGTCACCCTAGGCAGTTGCAGGACTGCACACTATGTATCCCTTGCATGTAAAACCCCCAGCACATTTTCATATCGCCAAAAAGATGTTCGTTATTTCTCTTCTTGTGGATCGGTCCAATTTTTGGATATCCCTCATGGGATACGTAACCTGTGTAAACATTAGAATGGAAGACACAAAGTCCAGTCCAGTAGATATCTGGACACAAGTTGGAATGTGCATTAGAGGTGCACGACACTGTCCAGCCCTAAGTGGTCATGCATAACCTACTACCCAGGATCAAACACCTGCCCGTGACGCACGTGTCCCAACACGAATAAGCGGGAGAATATATGTTGCACACATTTGCATAGTGGCACATGGTATAAGGGTGATGAAGGCACTGACGTAAAAAGGATACCCCTGATCCACTGTGTGAAGGACAATTAATGTGTGTGTAGGTGTGACCTGAACAACAATGGTACAATGCCAAATGTCTTGTGACCACAGGGAATAACTATGCACCATACTGCATGTAACAGTTGCCTAAAGCGGTCACGTCAGAATAGAATAAATGTTATTTGTACAAGAAACAGGCAAACAACAAAAGTGCAAAAGGTATAAGGCTTACAGCTAGGAAACAAATGACTGTTCTAAACCTGCAGTGACCATGGCTGTGTTGGCCCAAACATTCTGGTGTCCACAGCAGGGTTGTCACCTGTCCTGCTTTGTGAGGGATAGTCCATCATTGGACAGTTGTGTCCTGACAAAAGACATTTCAAATGGCAAATGTCCTGGGATTGTAGGACACAATTATGTCCCATATGTTATGTAATAGTAGCAGAAAATAATTATTGCAGTATCTACAATACCTAAATGTTACAAAAAACAGAATAAGCAAATAAACCGCTACAACAATAGGCTTTTATGTAGGCAAATAAGTAAAGTTCTATCCGTTGTACTGACCATGGGTATGTGTTGGCTTGTAAAACCTGGTGTGTTCCGAAAATGTCCCATGTGAAAAGGTGCCAACCATAGTCACCGGAATACAGCACAACCCGTACATATGACAATGTCAACGATACCAATGGTCAGAGCATTCACACAATAACTGGCCAGACCCTTAAAAACTCACAAAGCCAGTGCCCTTTGGGGGAAAGGTGTTGAATGAGAATGACTACTCACAACAATGAAGAGTACTAGATGCGTTTAACTGCAGACAATTAGTAGTATTACGAATCTGTCAACATGTTCCAAGTTAATCGAACTAATATGGTAAAAGTGTCTGTGATTGTCCCTGAGTTGTCCCTGTCACTGTAGACACGAGTCCCTGAGTATCAGAGAGGTCTGTACACAGACGTACACCAACCAACTGTCCCAGCTGTTGACTAGACTATTGCATACCTGTAGTGATTTCATAACAGATGTCCAGAATAATATTCATTGTATGTATAAATGAATGAAATAGTCAAATGGGAAGGGAAGCATGACTCGGCAGACAGCTGCGTTAACAAACCCAAGTCACATGTCAGCATTGCAGAGTATCGGTTCCCATGTATCAGGCAGATGGAAGCAGATTGTATGAGGAACACGCATATAATATGATTACATCACTGGACAGGCCGCCAAGTCCGTACAGTCGAACAGCTGCCATTGCAAAATGATTACACAAACCCGATACTGTAGTCATGTAGTCCGATGTAATACGCATCACAAGGGATCACACACACCCAGCGTGAATGACAAATGTAAGCGGAAATGTCGGAGAGCGAGCGGCTGTAAGCGTGTTTGTCTACCAGTATGCCAGTAGTGCCCTGTCAAAGAAATGTGGAGTGTAAACGTGTATAAGGTGCTGTGACCAGAGGTCAGCAGTACTTAACACTGTGCAAACCCATGCACAACAGCTCCCACCTACTGGACTGTGCCTTACCCGGTTTGTATCCAAAGGCATCGGCCTGTCCGCAAACAAAGAACCGCCCTATACACGTGATGGTAGAAGTACCCTGTGCACATAGCTCATGTGAATTAACAATAGACCATGGCATATGTACAGACAATAGACCACAAACACCATACAGCGCAGACATCCAACAGTATAGCAATGAACTGGCAGATATGTCTGGACCACTGGTGTGTGCATGCCTGGCCATCCTGTGTTTCCAGTATGACTGTTGCACATGTTGTAGACTGACAATACCGCTATGTGTGTGAGCATGCAAAGTATGGTCAACTGTATTGCATGTGTCACATGTCCAGATAGTTAGTACTGTGTTGCTGACCCCTCCGTTCTACACAGACAGGTGACATGCTGTGTCTGCAGGGTAGCTAATGGTCATGTGGCATTGACAGTTGCTACATGTCTGTATAGCATGGGGGGACATGCAACCACAGTCCTACACAGCACCGTGGGTGGTGCACATGACACTCACATGTGTAGGTGTGACGGGAGGCACAGCCAACAGTTGTATACATCTGCCACTACTGTACTGGTCTGCTGGGTACTCCATGTCAGTGTGTGGACCTACCTAAATTGCTGGTTGGAGGGATACCAGAGTACGTCATTTCCCAACATTAATTACCAGCACAGTGGTGTTGGACGTCCTATTACACATCCTATATCAAACAGCCTGGCCTGCTGTCATCTGTGTGTGTCATACAGGGTTGGAGTCAGTCATTGGACATATCCATAGGCCATTGTATATCATTTGTCTGTATTGGTCCACATCTGTCCAGCTGCATGGAACGTGTGTGGGCTGTACCAACACACATGATGGTCAGCCCATAATCTGCAGTGGGTAGGACACCCTGTGTACTACAGGCTACCATTGTGACCCCCGTATGTGCTACAAAGGTCATGGTGCCACTATGGATGTGTACTGTCTGCTGCCCTAACATTTGGCCACCACAGTCACTGGTATGCTCACATACATACCAGAGCAATGGGTAAGTACACATTCTAATACAACCGCCACTTGTTAGGTCAATAGACATACCCTGGTTGTGTTACGGACTTGAGGATGGTGCTGGAGTGCTGCCTATGTCGGATGCACACAGTACACCTCCCATACATGGCCGAGCACAGGTACTGTCATGTTTGGCATCCATTGTACTGTGTGCGGGTCAGAGAGGGGAAATCTGTGGGTACCTACTGTGTCAGTGCATATGCCGTGTGTTGCCTCTTTGCCAAGGGCAGGTCATACTGTGCACGGGCTGTCGCCGACTGTGCCCTACACAGGTAGTTTCTTCACCAAGTCACACTGTGCCTGTATAGACCTTGGCAGTGGTGTTGAGCTGTGTGGCCCTGCCCCATGCTGTTTCTGCTGCAACTGTTACTGCAGGCTAACATTGTGTAGCATAACAAATAACATAACATGTATGCATGTAGCTTGTGAATACTGCAGAGCCCCTACAGATGTGTCCAGATACCAGAACTGTGAACCAAGCATCCCAAACACATGCACATGTATATGTCTTGCCTGTGCATCCGCCTCAGTATGGTGTGAGTGTTCAGGTGTGTGTGCATTGCTGAATGGTGTTATAAGCCACTACACCAGTGTTTACCTAGCATCCCCCACTGGGAGACTATAGGGGATGTCCACATAGGCACTGGTGTGCTACAGCTGTGTCAGACGCCATATATCGGACACATCAGAGCTTCCATGGCAGACAGCACACACATTCAATCTCATGCCCTGGCCATCGCATAGGGCCTAGCTGTTGGAGGGTATGCCCCTGCACTGACTGTATGCCCTATCCTGCTCCCTGGGTGGTGCTACATGTGCAGGCTATAGCACCCAGTACCCCAGGGTACTCATCCATGTGGTGGAACAGATTCATATTGCTGGTCCACTAATCACGTATGTGGAGGACCTGTATGTGCTCACTAGCATGTGTTGACATGGCATCTGTGAAGTGGTGCAATACTCTGGATGCAGATGCCTGTGAGATACCCATGATATCCCCAGTTGTGCTGTGTGAGGTACCTGTGGCTAGTACACCTAGGACAACACATTCCATGGTATCCACTGTGATGCGTTCCCCCCGGCCTGTGTGATGTGTTAGGCACAGGTCAACAAGCTGCTGTAGGAGGTCTCTGTCCACCCCATAGTGCTCCAACATCCCCAGCCCATGTAGACCCTGGTAAGTCACCCTCGGTCAATAAAGTCTTATGTCACCCCAGTAAGGGTTGTTTGGCAGCATACACATCCGCACTGCCCCAGCCCCCTACACATGTTGGTATATGTTGCCTGCTGCAGCCCGTGTCATTTGGTTGGACTGTGTCATGAAATGTCCCTGCAGGTATACACCGGTGGTGTAGAGTGTGGATGAAACATGTGTGTATGCTGCTTGCTCGCATTAGTGTACTGTTCATGTGTGGGCTGGCCATGTCATCAGCTGATTGTGCTGATCAACACCTGTTTGTGCAGCCTAGACACCTTGACTACCCCACCACTGCTGTCATCCCTCCCAACATCACCAGGCAGGTATAGATGCACCCCTAGCTTAGGTTTGCTAAGGCAGGAGCACTCCCGAGGCACAGTTCTGCAATGTATGTACAGTAATCCTGACCCCCCTCCCATGCTATCAACTATATGCGAGACCTGCACCTGGCTGACTACACACATACACTCCAGGGACCAGCAGCACACCCTGGTGATAAATGTGATACACCATAGTCAACCTCATCTGCATAGTATAGTCTTCTAATGAATAGTTATATGACCCATACCGAACCTCCAACATATTAACCACTGCTCAGTGTCGCTCAGATCCACACACAACTGGCAACAGGTACCTTACCGTCACCATATTCCAGCAACAAAATAACTGGTGTCTACATGACTACAACCCGTGGCCCTGCACATCACAATGTGCATTAACACCACGCCATGACAGATATACATAGATCCCAGGTTATCACGTACAGATCATCCGGCACAAATAGTCAATAGTGCTGAAGTCCCCAGACATATTTTCACATCTATGTCCACCTCTACATCTACATAAATCACATATATTATTTGTAGACATATATACATGGACATATATATATATATATATATATATATATATATATATATATATATATATATATATATATATATATGTATATATACATACACACATATACATGTACACATATGTAGATATGGCATTTATGTCATAACAGCGAACCACATGACAGCAATGCATTAGACAGGAATGGAAAGGAAACCACATGTGCCACCTGCATCATGTAGTGTTGTTTACATCAAGGCATGTGTGTTATGTTGCGTCACATGGGTCAGACCATAGCAAGGGTAAGAGTAGGGCTGCTGACAGTTACTCACCAGACCTATTGATGACTGTATGTGTTGACAACCCAGTGTCTTGGCAGAATATGCGGGCTAAGGACATTAAATAGGTCAGCAACAAAACAAACTGGACACATCCTGCAGCTAGCCACCCACAGATACCAGCACATACGGTATAACTGCCAAACACACACCTGCCATGCCCTGGAATCGAGCATCTACCTGTCTAGTCTACCACACTACAGCATTATGCAGTAACCGAATGCGCTACCGAGTTCAGGCATCACCGCACTCCCACAGGCATACTTCTAGGCGGATGACATCATCCGCAAAGGCAAAGATGCCGATAGGGAATGTATGTGGTGTGAGCCATCTAAAAGCATTACTCTGTCCCCAGGCAGCTAGAAACACACACACACACACACACACACACACACACACACACACACACACACACACACACACACACACACACACACACAGGCACACACCTGGCAGGGCTGGGAGTCGAACACACACCTAACTACCTTATCACACTACAGCAATACACATTTACAGAACGTGCTACTGAGATTACTGAACACAGCACTCCCAGAGGCATACTTCTAGGTGGGTGACATCATCCGCAAAGGCAAAGATGCTGATAGGGAATGTATGTGGTGTGAGCCATCTAAAAGCATTACTCTGTTGCCAGGCAGCTGGAAACACACAGACACACACACACACACACACACACACACACACACACACACACACACACACACACACAGGCACACACCTGGCAGGGCTGGGAGTCGAACACACACCTAACTACCTTATCACACTACAGCAATACGCAGTTACAGAACGCGCTACCGAGATTACTGAACACAGCACTCCCAGAGGCATACTTCTAGGTGGGTGACATCATCCGCAAAGGCAAAGATGCCGATAGGGAATGTATGTGGTGTGAGCTGTCTAAAAGCATTACTCTGTCCCCAGGCAGCTGGAAACACACACACACACACACACACACACACACACAGACACACACACACACACACACACACACACACAGAGGCACACACCTGGCAGGGCTGGGAGTCGAACATACACCTAACTACCTTATCACACTACAGCAATACGCAGTTACAGAACGCGCTACCAAGATTACTGAACACAGCACTCCCAGAGGCATACTTCTAGGTGGATGACATCATCCGCAAAGGCATGGACGCTGATAGGGAATGTATAGAGAGTGAGCAGTCTGAAAGCATATTACTGTCCCAAGGTAGATGTAGACACACACACGGCAGTGGTGTGATCAGGGCAACCAAATATCTACGGAGCACTACGACAACACTACATAGATATGGGACGCGCCACAGACAGTACACCCTTCAAGACAGTCAACCAGTGTGTTCAATGTAGGCATCCATCATGACATTGTAAATGGACATCTGTTGCCTGGATGACCACCATCACTATACAGGATGTCAATGGCCATGCCCATACACAGAGGCACATCACCAACACAAGGTGTTACTGGGCATGCCCACACGCTTAGTATCACACGTCCGTTTGGAATGTACTGTGTGTCCATCTACACAACGGCATACTGGGCATGCTCACACACTTAGCAGTTGCAAAGTGCCGTCTTGCATACACACGGATTCTAAACACAGAAGGGCGCAGTTTGGAATGTACTGTGTGTCCATCTACACAATGGCTTACTGGGCATGCTCACACAGCAGTTGCAAAGGGACGTCTTGCATGCACATGGATTCTAAACACAGAAGGGCACAGTTTGGAATGTACTGTGTGTCCATCTACACAACGGCATACTGGGCATGCTCACACACTTAGTTGCAAAGGGCCGTCTTGCGGTCACATGGATTCTAAACATGGAAGGGCACAGTATGGTGTTACTGTCCCCACGTACATGAAGGCCACTCACATGTACTGACCAGTACACACTCAGGAGCCATCACAGATGTCTCAGGTGCAGATCACAGAGGTACACACCGCAGTCTACAATGTAGCCCTCAGACATCACCATGTCATTGGACCAGCAATACACAGCCATACATTACCCCAACACTGTGTGACTCATGACCAGTGGACTGTACATAGGTCTACAGCAACTGTGCAGACTACACATGTACCGGCAGGGTTCCATCATGTGTTATGCATTGCAATGATACCACTGTAATAACCAGGAGCCCTGGATCTTACACAGCTGTGACAGATGACTGTCGCTGTACACCCAAGAACACACATGTTTGGATATGACATACATGTAATTGCAGTGGATATGTGCATGGACCACACACACAACACATATGTACATAGCATAGTTTTTGCTGTCCTCCGTGCAGACAAGTGGCTACAGCAATCACACGGATCACAAATGGAAGGTGGGTCCATGGCTGTTTAATGCTAACAGTACATGAGGTAGCAATGTTGACCGAGGACACATTCCCTCTGTACTAGTTACCCATGACACCCATCATATCATACAACAGTCCATGTGTTATGTATGTCATCACACATGTCCACCAATTGCAATGCATACAAACATGACTACATGACAGGCATGTAGGACCAACACACATGTACAACTTGTAGTGCGTATGCAGCTACCATGCATGTGCAGTAGCTGATGTATGTAACTCATCTGTGCCTAACTACAACATGCAGTTGCAATGCAGCCCCATCATTGACACCTGTATATGGTGACATACTGACAGTATGGTAGGATGTACATCACGTATGGATGGATGTGTACATAAAGTGGTGATCCACCTGTGCAGATGGATGTTTGCCGGGGACGGCTCACAGGTGTGTCACATGCCATTCTACTATTACATGTGCAAACAGTACGCTATGTTACTGTTACTTGACGGTGAAGACATAAAACCTACACAGCGGTCAGGTGTTACTGACTGTATGTCACTTGACACCTGTAACACTTACATCCTCCCGTGTGCATATAGCAGCACAATTGCCAGACGTAGCATTGGTACACATAATGTGGCCAATACTGCTGCATGTCTGTCAGACGTATCATCATATAGCAGGTGTATCATTCACAGTACTGCCATGTGTGTTTGCTTGTGTGACCATATATGCCACATATGGTGGGGAATACATCCCAATTGTTACACACCCCTGTACACTGTTGTAGAGATCTGTACATACTGCAGTGTGGAAAGCATGACGTAGGCAGGGGTGGTGTGTGTATCACACACATCAGCTATCCGTATGTGTATGACATTTGTGGTCTCCACAGTGTGTGTGTGTGTGTGTATGTATGTATGGCTGTCTGGTGCATGAAGTGAGGGTGTATGCTACCATACAGAACACACAAGATCCCTAACCCCTCATGGTGATGCAGTCTGCTACCCTGTTAATGCCATCGGTCTCAGCCGTACTGGCTACCTGTACATGTTCTTTCTCTGTGTCGCATCGTGTGGGTGCACAGTACTGTGAGGGTGATGACCACATAGGCAGGGGTCCTCACCTCAACACTATGGGGTGTGCATTATAGTGTTGTTGACCCCGTGAGTGTGGGCATGTTCCTGTAATGTGACAGGGTAATACTGCTACACAGTGAGGCCTCATGCTATCAAGTGGCCTCTAACGTTATCATCGGCCAGACCGCTGTGTACAACCCCTGCACCATGTCAACATACCTGTGATGTGACCTGGTATGGATGTCACGTCTCTAGCCACTATAGCCTATTAAACTGCCCACATGCTTCTGGATCAGTATATCTGTGGACATCTGTGGTATGTTAGCCTTTCCAACAGTCAGGTTGAGGCTATGTATAGCATGCTGATATTGCCATACGTGCCTGCGAGTACACCACAGTTTTACATGGGAGATTGCAAACACTGCTACCTGTAGGCATATGCAAGTAGACCATAAGGAGGGAACCAGGGCATCATTACCAACATGCTGTTACTGTTGTTACCGAGGCACATACTGTGAACATATAACAATGCCTGCTAAACCTGTACTACATGGTATGTCTGGTGCATGTTAACAGTACACAACTAATGCAACATACACTTCTCTCACTATTCTGTTCACCCTGTGCATCAGACCATTTGAGCATGTCCCTGCACCGATGGTGTGGATGACAGGGATGTGGCACAGACGTCATCATATGCACAGGGTGATAATGTTTGCCAGGGGTATAGGCTGCACCAATGGATGACATCATGTGTGTGGGTAAGGGCCAGTGATATGATTGGACATGTCTGTTCAGTATGCATGTGGGTGTTGTGGTGTCCTACAGATGTGTTTGCTGTGTGCGTGTATGTGTGCACACAGTTCTGCCTTTTGTGAAGCCTACACAGGGGTATTATTGACAGCTCCAGATTGTACAGACGAGGTTGTACAGCTCACTGTGCCCGGCCATGGCTATGTGACCTGTGCCTGCCAGGGGTTGCACGGGCACTACCAGGCGGAGGTACAGATTGGCTACTGTCCGATGACACATGTCCACTGGAACCGTGTCCCCACTGAGAACATACAGGGCCACATCCACATGGCCTGCTGTGTCCAGGTGTGGACAGCGCAGCACCAGCTGCATTGCTACTGCTACCGGCACTATGGGAGCGGGCATGTGAGGTGGCACGCTCATGTTGACCTGCACTGGGTGGTGTAGCTGGCCTATGTCCACGTGGCCTATGCCTCACTCCTACCAGATGTTCCGGCACAGACAGCTCACGCTCGTGGATTGCCATGCCATGGTCAAGGATTCCGACCATGTCACCCAATCACCTGTCCAGAACATCAGCAATCTACAGTTGAGCATTTGCCAATGCCTGCATGTTGTCGTTTAGGGTATGGATGGCAGCCCTCTGCAGCCTCTGCCCTTCTCTGTTCTGCCATTCAGCATGTGCCTGTGCCGCCATTACAGTCTAGAACATGAATCTGGTGATACCAGCTTCTGCGCTCTGTCCTGCAGGTGCATGTCTGCCAGAGGTCCTCCTACGAGCAGCACCAGCCACATGCCTGTGTGGCACATCTGCAGTCATTACACTGACACCATGGTGTGGACACACACCTTCTGTAGCCACCACACATTCCTGTTCCACGCTAACAGATGCTGACTGGCAGCAGAACTGTGTGCGGGGAAGAGGGAGACATAGCTGGGATGGCAACCATTGGTACAGATTCAGCCCTTGACAACCCTGCCTGTACCTCATGCATATGTTCATCACTGCTAGTATCTGTGGGGGCACTAACATCAGATGGACCGCAGGAGGGTAACGCACCTACATCACCTGTGAATGCAAAGAAAGACTCTAAATTACAATAAACACACACACACAGACACACACACAGACACACCATGCATGTGATTTGACAGATGGCATGCAGCATGCCTGTGATACAGCAGATGGCATGCAGCTCAGACATTAATAGTGTTAGTTAGCATACCTCCCTGGGGTGCACAATACAGCAAGCAGGTGTCATATCAGTAGCCATGCAGTTCACACAATCATGGTAGTATGCAAGTATCCCCGTGATACACCATGTGGACCAGGACAGGATAACAGTACACATGGCTGACGTGACCTTGACATGTAATCTGCTAACATGTGCATTAACATGCATACATGTCTGACACAATGGTGTCCTGACACATGTACAGCATTGTAATGGGCATCACATTGTGGTGTTGTCTGTATGCCATACAGATAGAATGCATGTTTAGCAAATGTGCATGAGCATGGAAGGGTAGTGTGAGCCATCTACATTGCTATACAGTGTGAGGTACAGACACTGTGCCATTGCATGGCATCATGAGGCATCTATATTGCTATACAGTGCATAATATATTGCATAGTCATAACTGCATGCATACTCATGACATAACTGTGGGTTGTGACCCACGATGCTGAGGCGTATACACACCAAACCATGCTGTGTCATGTGACAGGTCACTGGAGGACCTACAGATGACACCCCTGCACAACTACTACAGAGTCTTAGCTGCCTGGTAACCATGCCCACACATAGCAGACTTGTCAATTCACCATGTCCCACATGACACTGATGTACCACACACACGAGGTGCACAGCTGACGGTGATGTCCTACAGCAGCAAGGGAAATGTACAGTATCTGTGGCCTGATGCAGTGTCAATGTCTGTGGAAGCTGTAGAGGTGACTTCTGTCATGCTATGACATAGTCGTGATGTTCAACACATCTTATATGGTAGACTTCAGTGACACCTCCACTAGCTGTGCACAGGCTTTTAGAATGTCCAGTGTACCACATCAACTGTATAATCAGTCAACTAAGGCTATAATTGGACCATGTGTGGACAATGTGCAACAGGGTGTATACACATCACATCTACTGTGTGGCTATGTGTCTCAGGCCATCCCCCATGGCCATGTGTGCACATGTGTTGGCCAAATGTGTATGATGGCCGTCAATCTCACATGTCTGTGTTGTCCCATATGACATACACCCATAGATGTCGGATATGTCACCATCAACAGGGTTATGCAGACAACGGGTTGTATGTTTGGTATGTGGGGTATGGGTTATGGGATAGTGTGACATTATTGCAGCCAGAACACTGTGTCTGGGACATGTCAGATGGCACATCACAATGTGGTGCACCCATTGCAGGAGCATATAACACAATGGTGACTCCTGTGGACTGCCCATATCACAGCTCACTGTGTGGTATTGTTTGCGTACCACACGTGTTGTTCCAATGTATAGTACACATGCCTACATTGTACAACACCTCCACCATTGTATGCACAGCTGTCCACACATGTAGCAATGACGAATACTGTGGTGTCATGTCGGCGTATCATTTTGTTTGTATATATTGCACATGGGTGGCCAGTGTGAATGATAGGTGATGCGACCTGTATATCGTGACTGGACCGAACATCATGTGTACAGGTGTTAACTGGCCACATGGAGAATAGATCTATGCTTTAACATGCCTGATACTGATGACAGTCTCACCTGCAACAGACTGATGTCTGTGCGGCACGCCAGAGGTACCTGTATAGGGGTGACACAGCAGTTTGAACATTACCCATGACTGTATGACAGCCACAGGGTGCACTGTGCATGTTGACACATTTGCCTGTACAATAGCATATAGTATGCACATGTGTGCAGGGTAGCATACTGTAGTATGCATGTGTGTAAACATACCTTGCATATGATGTTACATTACATAATGTACAGTGACACATACAACTAAATGGGATATAATGGCCATATGTGCAGTAGTGACTTACCAGGCAACTCCAGGCTCATTGGTTGGGAGACAGCCACCTCCACGATGGCAGCTAGTGTTTGAGGATGCTGTTCTGAGGGTGTCCCCAGACTGGCCAGTAGCTCCTCGGTGTGTGTGAGTGGGGGCTGGGTTGGTGGCCCACCACCTGTTCTACCTTGTTCCCTGGTGATTGCAGTAGCATGCTGTTTTGCATGTTGTATCAAGTCCGTGCAGTGTCTGCGCACCTGCTGATAGGTGCTGTTATGACCACCCACATCATGCACCCTCCTGCGAAGATCCTGACACAGGTTGTCACGCTGCTGGGCATGCTGTGGCACATGGCTGAACAACACCTCGTAGTTCTCGTGGAGGTACGGGATGAGGACATCATCCTCCTGGCAGCTGTATGCTGGCAGGCGTGTATTAGGCATTATCTGTAAGACATAATGATGGTGACAGGTCACCGTATTAGAGATGTACAGAGATACTGCCGCACATACATTTCTAGTAAATCTAGTACATCTGCACAGTTATCTTTGCAAATCATCATGACACTGACATGACTGAAATGTTTGTGTCACACACATGTAACACCCGTTATGCATTGGATATCATCACCATATATGTGTGTCACCTCATTACATTGTTCATACTCCATGTGAATGCTGTCTTGATGTGGGCATGTCTGTTTGCCTGCACTGGTGTTCTTACCTATCAGCATATGCCTGGATGTGTCCATGGTAATGCTGTTGACCTTGATGCTGTGTATATGTCACATATCAACACATACACTGCCTTAATGGACTTGAACAGTGACAATGCACACATACACATGGAAACCTTTACATGCATGTGTTTTGCCATATACATCTACACGGCACTGTACATCTGTTCAACATCCTGCCACGGATCGCCTGTGTTGCACATGTGATAGACATGGGACAATGGCTAGTCGGACGTCATTCACAGGGATGGTTATCAACTATAGCATGTACGGGCAAGGTTTCCTAGCTGTATCCGACAGCCATTTTGCCACTGTGAGGTGCATCAGTGCCACATTACTGATCCAGACGGTTGATACTACATCTACCATGCGGCCATCACACCATGTATGACAGAGATGATATGTGCAGCTTTGATGTACAGGGTTGCATGGTATGGTGGGAGTATGTCACATGTATGGCACAGGGATCTGTCCAGCATGTGGCGATCCTAGTAGTAGGACGGTGGCTGTCCATGACGTATGTCTTTCAGATCAGAATATGGCCATGTAGCATGTCCAACATCATAGTGTAGCACATCTCTTTATGCAAGGTAGACAGCATGCTGCATAGTGGAGGTGAGGATTGTGAAGGCTGGTATCACCCATCCACGCATGGCCAATACCCCTTAAAGGTGATATGTGATCCAATATTGGTCACCCGAGTGCTGTGTATGCCTGTCCAATGCTCTCCATGCTTGTATGACTGCCTAGGGGGCCTGGAGACATCACCAACTCAGGGAGGTAAACTGTACAGCACCATCCCTTACACAGTGTCCATAATGTTGACCGTAGCCTAGGTGGTAGTTAATGGGTACAGGGATATTCACCTAGCGGAGACAATGCTGATATCATCCATCAGAATGTGCACATATGTCACACACCTCACCCACAAAGCCCATTCTGTATGTTGTTCACAACACTGAGACAGCTATTGCTCATAGGGCATGGCCATTCACATCCTTACATACGCAGATGCCTCACATTTGTCTGTGTGGTATGGGCTACAATGAGGGTGGAGTACAACACATTAACCCTGTTTTACTGTAGCTGGCACTGGTGTGATAGCACATGTCACTCTGGCACCCTTTGTAGTGTTGATTCTGTCAACAGGCCACTGGTAGAACACTCCTGTGACATACAAAGGTATATGTAGTCAAACATCCGTACTGTCATGTACATCTGTACTGCTAACATCTACATTGATAATGGTTCATGGACTTGCAGACCATACTCAGCAGGGTTATAGTGTGGTGCCACCAATTATGACTGTCGTCACCACTTGTGGGTTGATATTATCCAACACCCTATCTGTATTGTATTTCCATGCTCAGCACTTGTTCAGAACTTGTGAGCACTTCCATGAGCTACTGATTAATATAGCACCCATTCCACACCATTTCTCACAAGTACACTGTCTGTCCTTACATTTCCAGCTTGCTTACAGTACAACAACTGTTGTACACATGTAACTCACATATCTTGTGAGACATGGTTGTATATACAGGCATCTCCAACTGTCACGTACCAATGCTATTGCCTGTCTATATGATGAATATGTCGTACATGTGGCAATAGAGCAATTGTCTCATGTACACAGTCAATGCTCACCTCCCAACATATGACACTACAGCCTGTGGGAGATGCACATATGCAGTCCTGCTGGGGGTAATGCTGTCACCAACCCTGACTGCACCTGACAATCATGTGGGGATGTGTAACATTCGCAACACACCCCACTCATCACATAGTCTCACAAGATCTCCACCACCACAGGCCACACATACGGGTACAACTTGTTCAGTACCTCTCCATACTCTGTGTGGGCACCAAAGGCAGCCCCCATCACCAAACACAACAACAATAACTTATAGCCCACAGACTCATGTGTGCCCATCACATACAGCCAATAGGGTGTTATAACATACACAACACACCTGTCATAGGTGACTCTGTAGGCGGTCACACTGATGTTAAACTCAGCAGGCTACACAAGGCGATAGTCGCTTACATCTTGCTGTCGGGTAACTGGTTCTGCAACATAACCTATGCACCCATGCCACACCTCACCAGGTACAATTTGTCTGTCATTCTCCATGTTAGTGTGACTGCCCTGAGATGCAACTTCACAGACTACGTGTGCACGGACATACAATAGCTCACCAGTCTTTTAGCCCTGAAGGTATGGGCCAAGCCCTGGGGAGCATAATGCATTCATCCGGACCTGATACCACTGTACAATGATTGACTGTGTCACTTCAACAGTTGCCTATGCTACTGCTGTCATTCCACAGGCATCTGGTATTTGTCTGCTTTGACTGACATGGTGAACAAAACACGATGCTTTGGCACAGCTGACCTGCACCTGTCAGCCCTGGGAGTATAGATAACATGTAAGGCTCTTGCTGCTTCTATACTGTCTGTCTTGCACAGTTTCAATAACATTCACCACCAGAACGGGAACAGGCAAGCAAAACATCGGGTCATGTGATGCAATGCTTGACATCTTCATCTCTGACACACGCAAGCAAGGCACTCCTTATAATGGACCACTTCAATATCTCTGCAGTGACTGGGACCTGCCTCTAGGCTCTGCAGAGCACACCTGCAATGACAGGTTATACACAGACCATACTTTTCAGTCATGTAACCTGGACCGGCACACCCACAGCTGAGGTGTTTTCATATTCCACTATGTTGTACACACATACTGGCTAGTTACTTAGCACAATGCATCAGAGGTGATCCACGTGCAACTAACTGTGGCCAGAACTGCTATACACATTGTAACAAGCTACGGGTTCAACAACATACCCCACGGTTACCAGACCTCATTTCTTGGTGTACTGGACAGTAGGGCTCAGACAGGTCTTACTGATGTGAGACTGACACTACCTCACACTTAACTGGGATAGCCACTCATGTACCAGCACATTAGGCCAAAGCTGTCCGGGATTCATAACCTCCACTCGGCTGGATCAACCTATACACACCACCTCCAAGACCAACAATATCCTTGACATGGACACTACCAACATGTGACTGGTGTTCCACACCTGGGGTTATCCCCTCATTGGTGGATTCCGAATATATGCTAATCACCCTTGTTATCCACATCCCGGCACCACACCCTTCATGGCATACACAGTACAAGAGTACTACAACGCCTACTACAGACATCTTATGACAGCAGTAGTTAACGTCATGACACCCGTGCAGATGGACAATGCACATACAAATGCTGAAACATACCCCAGTGCACTTCATTAGCACTTACATGTCTGCATGGATCATGCTATTCCACACAGAGCCATGATGGTACCCACCAGATAACAGATGCCACTCTGGGGGTCCAGTTCCATGGACATAATTTACAACAGGTGGAGGATGTTGCAAAGTGGAGTACAATCCCATGGGTGGGGTAGCTCACTGGTCAGCCTCAGTAGGGCTACAGGATCCCTCATCACATACTCCTTAACTAGCTACGTAAACATTACTGCGACACATTCCAGGGTGTACCACAGGGCATTATGGAGGTATGTCAGTAGTCAATGGCAATACCACATCTGCTCTGACATACAACAGTTACTCAGGAACATTACAGAACCAGGTGATATTGGCAACATGCTGGCGGATGGGTTCAATGCTAACATTACACCCTCTCACTCCCTACAAGGCCATAATCCATGCAGGAACATTGCAGTGTCCCTGCGGTCACACCTACACAGTACTAACCTGCACTCTATATGGCCTGAAACACTGGCCCATGTGACCGTCCAACATCCCAGGCTGTGATTTACACAAACCCCTGAACGACATGTCTCCCCACTTGGCCACCATATTCAGTAATAGCCTTGTATCAGACACTGTGGCCCCTGAATGGCACACAGCAACAGTTATCACACTTCACACAGGTGGCGCCACAATGCACGAGGGGGACTATTTCCCTACACACCTGACTGGACTGTTCTGCAAGGCTATGGGGCACATCATCATGGAAGTCATTCACAGAGACATTGGTGGGCTCCGGTCCTTTGATGCCACCCAGGTTGGACTTGTTAGGGCCAGAGCATGGCTCCTACACCTGGTGGACTCCTTTCATACAGTTACCAGGGTAGTTGATGATGGTAAGAGGGTCCACACAGCCTACATTGTCCACTCATTGCCTTGTAGCACTGTTCTCCATTCTGGTATTGACAACATACACATCCACCTGCACATCGACCCCTATGTCTCAGGATGTTATGCAAATTGGCTCACGGACAGGACACACAGAATGAGGGTAGCATACCATAGTACCTACTGTATTTCAGTTACACTTGGCATACCACAGTCCTCAGTCATAGGGCCCCTCATGTTCGGTATATGCTTCCCTGAGGTACAGGCTAACACAGAGGGACTTTCCCTGCCTAGCTTTACAGACAACTGCATACAAAGCGCCATAATTGATCCTCCAGCTGATATTGACCCCCTCCATAAGGGTGTCACTGTGACGGATACCTGATATCAATATCATGGCCTCAAGCTGCATGACACAAGGTGCATGAACATCCCCTTTGCATTACACCATTCACCCACTGACTATCACATAGGTGGTAGTCCCCTACATACCTGTTTCATTGTACGTGCTCGTAGTACACACATATGTCACACCCACTCCTTTGATAACCATATTGCCACTGTAGCGTGGATATCCTTTTACGTGGCCACACTTATCTGTACTGGGTTTGTAGCTGGAACATAGGCACCCATTGTACCTCTGAACTCCAGACGTATACCCACATTCAAGGGTACAACACCCTGTTTAGGATGTACCTTACACAACAGCTACGGCTTTACATACCACAACATTAACACGCTATGACATTTATTGAGCTCCGACGGTTGAAATATGTGGCAGAACTACGGACACCACATCTGTACACATTTGCATACTACATACCCAGGGGTGACCTCTGCTGAACAGACATGGCCTATGTCCACAACAATATTCATGGATATACTCCACATAAGCGACATAAGCAAAAGCCACTGTGAGCAACATGCTCATTTATATGTGCACACACGCAATGATGAGTGGGATGTGCTTGAGGGTTACATTCCCAAACCAGACACTCACCATGCTTTGGAACATGATTCCTATGTACATCACTCAGGGACACTCAGTAGCACTGTTCATATGATACCTCACTTGGTGGATGAGAGACACATGTATGCCAGGAATCACTGCAGTGGCTGTACTGTGCAGAGGTGCAGGTAACACATGGCTCTGCTGTTCACAGACAGGACACTATCCTAGAGAGGTGCCACTGGTGTGAACACTGTAGTTGTGCTTACACAGACTTGCCAGACTGCATAGTACCCCACTATGAACCTGTGAAGCTATTACATGTCCTTTGTGCATGGTTAATTGAGTAGCCCTTCCATTTAGATTAGCTATCATGCTATTACAGTGTCCCATGACTACAAGCCATATGTATCCTGTTATTGTATATTGTACATGCCAATAGACGATACCTTTGGTATGCATGATATGCCTGTTATGCTGTGTAGAATATCTGACATATCTACCTACAATACTGTACATTACACATATTTTACATAGTATCCCATAATGCAAAGCATACTTGCACAGCGGGACCACCTTCGACATGTCATTGTCGTTATATGCCCATACACATGCCCACTGTGACAGTATATCAACATATACTACCCCTGCTATGGCACGTACTTGTTGGACATACCCTACCACTGATGGCGGGTGGTATGGAATTGTTCTGTTTAAAGCCCTCATGTAGCATCTCTTGTGGTGTCTGTGATGTTTACCTTGTGGCCCACTGCAGGACACACAATTTCTACAAGCGTTACTATGCTCAGCAAGACATCACTACATAATACCTTGTCCCACTTTATGCATTGCGGACACTTTTAATTAAAACAAAACAGGCTATACATACATTAACATAATTAATACAAAACAGGCTATACATACACTTACATACCGAGTGTTCTACATACCTTGTTATCGTTCCGGACTTTCGTAACTATCTCTCTTACATTGTTTAAACAATTCTATGGTATGAGCATACGGTTTGAATGTCTGGCAAGTCATCCTTATATACGTCGATACCTGTAACATGTGGTTTCCTGACGCCAATTGCTGTTCCTGAATGACTTATTACTTGCACATCAGCTGTGCAGCTACTCCATTCGCCAATTACGTGGCAACAGTGGGGTATAATTGAATTCTCCACTTGGGCGTTGCCCATTTGCCCTACCTTTGGGGAGACGGCCTGTATTGTGTTTTGTTCTGTGTAATTGCAACTGCTATGTGTAGAGACACGTATAGTTTGGATTCATGTCCCCCGTGGATTGTGTGTGACGGCTAGAGTATGTGGTTCTACATGTGAGTGTACCTGTCATCCCAACCGTATGATAAGGGACTATTGCAAACAAAACCTGTAACATCGCTGTTTGTTCCATTATACAACGGCTACAATTTCACATGGCGCCTTTAAATGTGTCTCTCACAAGGTATGTTAACGCTTCTGTAGATGTAATTGACTGACTGGATGTTTGTGATGTAATTACAGTCTGTATTGCTATAGTTTCGTGTGTGAGGGATGTAGGTGGGTGTACGTAGCATATACAGGTTTGTGGGGCTTGTATTTCTACATATTCCATATATGTGTGTGGGCTCCTTCCCTAATTAAAGAGCTATCAGTTAGTAGACTTTTGTTACGGGATTATACATTGGGCCGTTGTTAATTGGTTTCTGTATAGTATGTAGGTGAGGTTGATATTTCCATACCTCCGGAATTACAGCGATATGTAAAGGGATGTTACTAACTGATAGCTGTCCCGTGTATTTCTGTCCCAGATATTTGCAATCATTGCAGTTGTGTTGGTAACTGAACCTCATTGGCATGGGTTGCCACCTTTTCAAATGGACATTGTGGGACACTTGTGGGACACACATCGGTGTTTACAGGCCGACACATACCCATGGTCAGTACACAGGATATCACATACTTTTATCCTCAATACATACTTATTGTTGTAGGACTTTGGCTACTTATATTGCATGTAACATTTACGTTTCTTACACACAGGCATAACTATTTAATGCAACTATTACATAATATATGGCACATAATAATGTCCTACAATCTCGGACAGTTGCCCTTTGTAATATTTTATGTCAGGACACAACTGCCCAGGGAGGGGCTGTCCCTCCTAATGTGGGACAGGTGGCAACCGTATGCCTAAGGCTAGCTATAACCACACCTACCGTAATGATCTACCTCCGAGTTGGCACTAACAGACACACGATGCAGGCACACACACACACATTACAGTCACATGGAAATGCACACGGCACCCTCAACACACACATACACAGACTACGGCAATCACAAACACAGTTGAACACAGTACCTACGTGGACTGCAACACCGGCAACGGTGACTAAATGTCCCTTCTTATCGTGATAATATTACTCGCGGTTCTAGTGTTCCGGTACTGTGTTCTTTTGGTCTTTCAGCCTCGTAGTTACGCGTGTCGGTATGTGACACATTCCATAGTTGGCGGTGTCCTATTTATTTGTACCTCCAAGGTTTTATGAATGTCGTTGACCTATCTATATATTTGCAGATATTGGTGAATCCGTATATATCAACATATATCTCTCTATCACCCTTTCTATCTGCATTATGTCTATGTATATATGTATGCATGTATATATATATATATATATATATATATATATATATATATATATATCTGACAGGGAAAGTGACAGGCAAACTACACCTTTCATTGTGTACTTGTCGGTGTATATTGTTTCCTGGACCCCACACGTTTGTGTCTGAACCTGTCACATTACACACCTGCCGTAGGTACATCTTAGCTACCATGGTGTTAGGTGATTGTATACATGATTGCGTGTTCTACTCCTGGCAGTGGTCGTTTTACCCCTCAGAGCAGGCGCTATTAGTACAGGGGTGAATAATGCTGGTTTCACCTGTTCTGGACATCATTGACCGTGATCTGTGCTATATTCAGAGAAGTTTAGCCCTGTTTCGCGCATATCTATACTCATATTTAAATATCGCTTACCAGCACTGAGCAACGCATATTCCCGCTAATGTGTGCTAAACATGATCTAATGACCTGCATCCGACATGCATTATTCGTGTCTTCGGGATTATGTTACATCCCTTGCAGGACGTGGGACTGGGAACATGCATGACGGTCACTGCATTTACCACTTGGCCATCTGGGATTTGTACACGTGTTATAGCATTTTGTATGTGGAGTATACTACGGCTGTTACTCCATACTGCACTCACATGGGTAACTCAGTTAGTTTACATATGGATGAGTCCAATTACTGGTATGTCCATGTGAAGTTTACTGGATGTGCTCCAGCATTGGGTATGTATAGCACAGTGAGCCACACACGATAATGTGCTACACCTTCAAACGAACGTAGGTGGAGCATGCTGGGATGACGAATACCTGTCATGGGTACACCCCATGCCTTGACACAACATCCATGATTACATTATGTGGAGCCCCTCATTAACGCAGCAGGGAATCCGTGCAGAGTGTGTGCAGAACAGTGCTTACACACATGTGATCCCGCGATTGCCTCTGCTCCACTGAGTGACAGTTGGTTACTCGGTGTTGTGGCGACAGCAGACACTGTTTACCTCATTTGGTGTATGGCCTCTGACAATCGGGCGTGTACCTACCGATGTACCTAGGAACCTATACACACAGCACCAACATCTGCTGATAGGCGCATGCACTGTTCAGGTGTTGACATTCCTTGTTCCAATAGCTGTTGTGTGTACAATGTTTGAGGGCTGCTTATGTAGGATTCACACAGTAGGCCACCTATACATTACAATTTACAAGTGGTCGTGTGTGTGTGCCATCCATTTTACTGTGTGCGCAGGTGGAGAGGTGTGTCAGTCTGTAGGGGCCTACACTGTCAGAGTATGTGATATACGTTCCCTCTTTGCCAAGGTGTAGGCATATTGGGCATGCCTCTGTCTACTTACTGGGGCTGGCACAGGGTGTTCGTGGTCTGAATCCCTCTGTGCCTGTGATGGCCTTGGCAATTGTGGTGGGCTATGAGGGCCTTCACCATTTTGTCCCTGCTGCAGCTGTTTCCGCAGGATTATGTTATGTAGCATGGCACATATTATGAAGGTGTGGGCACACGTGCCTGGAGAGTACTGCAAGGCTCCACCAGATGTGTCCAAGCAACGGAACTGTGATTTCAGCATCCCGAACACACGCTCTATGATGATTCTGGTTTGTGCATGTGCCTCATTATGGCGTTCTTGCATGGGTGTGTGTGCATTTCTGATGGGAGTCATTATCCACGGCTCCAGTGCATAGCCACCATCTCCCACAAGGTGGCCATGTGGGATGCCCCCCCTGACAAATACCTGATACAGCTGTGAGGCATGCCAGATGTGGGAGTCATGGTAGCTTCCAGGGCTGCCAGCACACACATCTATGATAATGCCCTGGGCATTGCACATGACCTGGCAATTGGAGTGGAATCCCTTGCGGTTTATGTAGCACCTACCATGCTCACCGGGTGGTGACTTGATATGTATGTGCGTGCAGTCTATCACACCCAGTACCTCAGGGTAGTGTGCCACATGGTGGAAGTGACGCATATTGCTGGCCAACTCCTCCTGAGTTCGGGGGAAGTATATATGCTCATTGGCATGTGGTAACATGGCATCAAGGAACTGGTGTAGTACCCTAGATGCTGATGCCTGTGAGATCCCCATTATATCTCCAGTTGGCCTTTGAAAGGTACCTGTGGCTAGTATTCGCAAGCTTACACATACCTTCGTGTCCACTGGGATGGGTTCCCCTCTATTTCTGGTTCTCAGGCATGGCCGGCACAGCTCAGCTATTTGCTGTAAGATGTCCCTGTCCACCCTGTAACACTGTACTATCTCCAGATCATGTAGCCCCTGATAGGTTACCCTTGGTCTGAACACTCTTCTCCTCCTCCGGGGCCTGCGGTGGTTGTCAGCATCATCCTCCACAACACCGTCAGTCTCTAACACATGGTGATGAATCACAGCTATGGCAGCTCCCAACATGTACATTTTAAAAGTTCCCCGTGTGTTTACACCTATGGTGCAGTGTTTGGGAATACACAGGTGTGTGTAGGGTGCTTTCACACTTTATACTATTGTGCTGTGAACACCAATGATGTCATAGGGTGTGTATGTACGATCGTAGCTACAGGGTATCTTATGTGTTTTACTACAGGAACTACTATTGTGGTGCCTTTGGTGTTGAATTACATTTGTCTGCCGTGGATTACCTCTTGCTCTTCCCTTTACATTTCTTCACATTTCACCTACAATTTTCTGGCATGCATCCAGCAGCCTGCTTTCATTTGTACTTTCCTAGACCTGGCTTATCTTGCATAATGTGTTCTATTGCCAGTCTACTGTAGGTTTGCTTTGCTCTGCTATGACAGTTCTCCTTTCTTTGCAATCCGATGCCTCCCCTATCCTGTTTTGCAGGTTTCTGTGAGCAGACTTGTCAGCTGCCGTTGATTGCCCGTTGTGAGTTAATAGGTGTTAATTGCTCAGTTGTACTCCAATTACCCTACTGTGGCATTTCCTTCTTTTCTTCCTCTGACCTTCATGTTTGTGCTATGGTTTGCGGCACGTGCATCTGCTTACTGGGTTTCGGGCACGTTTTCATCCCCGTACACATGCGCTTTCACGCACCATGTGTGCTGTCAGCTAAACGATTCTATACCTACCTCCTCACCCCTGTCCTGCAGCTTTGCTTAGCAACGGCCAGGCCAGATTTGCATTGCTCCAATGTGCTTACAGCTACGGTGGCACACCCCACTGCTGATGTCATGTATACCTCTGAGCAACTCCTCGGTGTTATAGTGCTGCACCGTATGGTACATCCTTAATCTAGCGGGACGTTTGCGATTCAGTATTACCTGCCTCATTTGCATGGCATTGACTACTAATTCATAGTTACCACGCCGAACACTGTCACAGACCCTTAGCAACCCTTGCAGCTTGGTTGTGGTGTACCATGCATACCATTGCGTATTATGGTGAAATCCTGATTTGTATTACATTGCGATTTTATGACACTTGTGTATATTTTCTTTGTGTTCCAGTTCGCGCACACATGTCCTGCAGTTGTACTTTGCGTTACTGTGGACATGACATTAAATGTTTTTTTTTTTAAGTGTTGTGCATCTTTTCTTATGCCATTGGCTGTGTATTTAGCCATTGGCATATGTTAACTTTGTAATACATGAGGCTTGGCCACTTCCATAGCTCCGATGTTCTGTTTGGGAAAATGTAAACCATGTTTTTTGGTTTACATTTCCGTGTGCTTACGCTACGCCTGCACCACTTCATGAATCACTATTTACCTTCATTTGCATGGTGCGTCACTGCACATGGGGTGATTAGCATACCTAAGCCGAGGGCTGCACAGTTCTGGCATACGCCGGTAGTGCACGTGGAATTGGATCATACCTGAATCGCTCGACGGCCATAGTTGGCATTATACCGCCTACTCTACGCCTGCGCCTGGTGCAAGCTTCATGAATCCTGGGGAGAGTCTGTTCCTTATGCAGTTTTATAATCAGTGGTAATCAGTGGTATAGTTTTGTACCATATTCTTAGGAATGCACTATATCTGTTTCTTGATAGTTGTAAATTAGTTGATCTGAACCTGTGAAAAGTAACTCTCATTTTCTAAATTAATCATAATCTATACTTGTTACTTTAATGTCATATTATTTCAGTTTTTGAATCCCATGTTTCTACTAGGTTTAGCTAAAAATACCCCTGTGAAGTGGAGTGTGATTTCTTCAGTAGTTTTATCAAATCATAAACTTTTAAATAAAATTAATTATCGGATCCAGTCTGATAAAAATATTGTTAAGACATGCCAGTATGTGGATTATTGTTAACTACAAACTCAGTAAATACATACATATACATACATACAAACAAATGTTTCAAGCACGGGCATTAAAGCCCTTCTAGCTTGCCAATATGCCAAAACACTTGTTCCCATAATAAATGTCCAGGCTGTTCTTAAAAATATCTAATCTAGTACTTGCTTTAATATAATTTGGTAGTCTGTTCCAAGCATCAGCTACTCTGTCAAAGAACCAATTAGTGCACTTCTCATTCCTATAGAATCTTCTACATAGGTTATCTGACTATTCTCTAGTACTTTTTGATAACCCCAAACATTCCCAGAGGTAGTTGTCTCTAAATACCCTATATACCTGAATAAGATCTCCTCTTAAATATCTGTAAGAGACACTGTACAAGTTCACATATTTTCGTCTTTCATAATAACTTAGATTTTCACATCCATGGATGCCCTTAGTATATTTCCACTGTACTCTTTCCAGTTTATTCATGCTTGTTTTCCTATAGGGTTTCCATATTGTTATTCCATACTCAAGTTTGGGTCTAATGTAACTAACAAACAATGACTTCATTATGTTTGATTTCCTAGACTTTATAAATCTTTTTATACAACCTATAGTTCTGTAACTATCATTAGCCAATTGTTTGATATGATTAGAAAAATTCATAACTGAATCTACCCATTACAGTTTTAATCACTGTGTGCTGTATTAAATATTCACCTTTCAGTTTATGTCTCCCAAATCTCATATGCTTAGTTTTTGATGTGTTTATCAACCTATTATTCTCCTGTGCCCAAATGGTCAATTTAGTCAAATTATTTTGCAGACATGCCTAAGCTGTAACATTTGTGATCAGTTTACACAGTTTTAGGTCGGACTCGTCAGCATATAGACTGTAGAACACCTCAGGTGGAAAAGTAAGGTCTGAAAGATACAATCTAAACTCTACAAGTACTTCTGCATATCATATCGGCAGCTGGATGGGCCTATGATGATGATGTTTGTCTCTGTCTTGATGTTCAAAGTAAAGTTTGCTTACAGATTTTTCTGTTACTGTGGTACAGGACTTAATCTGAACAGCGGTGTTTATCCGAAGAAGTCTCTATTTATGTGATGAAAGTGCTAATAAATACTCTTGGAGTGGATCGTGAGACTTGGTCTCTTTCTTTTGTGCATAAATGACTGTACTAGTTTAATGCTGACGTATTGTTGCAGAAAAATACAAGTTTTTTTAAAAGACTAAACATATGAATACTTGTGGCTACTTAAGTTTTGCTGAATTTGCAGCATTTGTGCAAATGGGCTCTACTATGGATCAATTACCAAACAGCAAAACTTTGGTGGAAAACTTGCATGCAAGTGTTTTTTTTTTTTTGGGGGGGGACTAATCCCCAATGTGGGGGGGGGACTCCCAGACCCCTCAAACATATATACTCCAACTCCATAGTTGCACCAACTCAAAAGAAGGGAGAAATATCCCAAAAAGAAAGGAACTGCTGCTAACCCAGACTTATAAATCATACTGGGAATGATTTCCAATGGAAAACAGTGGTCAACATTATGTTCCTCAGAGTCTTTTGCTTCAGGTAACTGCCACTCGAGAAATTTCATAGTGCCCACCAGTAGAGGAACATATCCTTGGCTAACCACTTTTTTTTTTGAAGACCTGAAAGAAAATTAAACATGGATGCATACTGCTCTTTCCTAAGAAAGTCAACCTTCTTAAAGTCATTAATATTTAGTGGTACAGAAGAAATTAACAAATAAGAAAAACTAATTATGCAAAGAGTATCAGTTAGAATAGATAACATATATCCTCACCTTTAGGTTATATCAATATATGCAGTTAAAGTGCAAGTGCCAACCCTTTATGAGTAGTTAAAAGTTAAATTGCATTTGACCAAGGACACCATATATGTTTTAACTTACACACACACACACACACACACACACACACACACACACACACACACACACACACACACACACACGATTAACTAACTACATCTTTTCCAAACCCCCAACCCTAACTGACTTTTAATAGTTTCTCAAACAGTTAATCTTTTGACGCATAAAGCTTTAAGGCAGTATATTGCACTAAATCCACAATAGAATATTAGATTAAATGCAACAATATGCTGATTGTGATAGCCTGGCAGGTTGATTAAAATTTTCTGTTCAGAAGGCAGATGCCATAAAAATAGTCCTAATTTACTTATATTTGGGGAGGGTCCCTTTACATATGTCAAACAACTGCAAGCAAGTATTCTGTACTGAAGGTTAACCAAATACACTTGAAGTATGCAAATAACACTGCAGTCATTTATAAAGAAATCAAGTATTTACTGGCAAGGAGTGAGAAGCTGTGAGAAAATTGTCTGGAGATAAGCTATGTTTCTTATGTCACTGAAAAAGACTGTTTTCAAAAACTATACCTAGCAAAGCAGGCATTTAGAAAGAGAAAGCTTAAAATAATTACAAATTGGTTCTTGATGAGTTTCTCAGACATCCAGAAGCAGACTGTCTCTATATAGTGTCACTTGGTTACAAATTACTGTAGGTGCATTTATTTAAGGGGCTTTTTACATAAAGTTACATTTTTAAAGGAGCAAGGTCCTTGCTACCATGTACCATAATAGACTGCTCTAAGTATGTTTTGTTCTTCTTCTACTACAATATATTACACAGGTCAGATAGGTGTCTGCATCTAGACTTCACTTAGTCTCTAATTTGAGATTAATGCAATAGGATATAACAGAGCATGTAACATAACATAACATGCAGGAGACTGCAGCTTTCCCTAAGACATGTTGTTTCCCCATCACTACACACACACGTGTACACAAGAGACCCACACACACACATACACACGCACACAGGCACACACACACATGTGCGCGCACACACGCACGAGCGCACACACACGTGCGCACAACTTTTATCCAGCTTTGTCAGGAAGCTAAGGCTGATTTAAAATCTCAGCTCTCTCATTTTCTTCTACCATTTCTGATAAATTATTCCATACGTCAACTACCCTTTCTGTGAATAAATATTTTCTCATGTCATTTTAAAGGTGGCCCACTGATCTGCTGGTGTTGTCCTGTCTTACTCCTCTCTGACTCCTTTCCATCACATCATCCTCTTAATATATTGTTTCTTCTCTGTTTTACTGAGAAATGATCAAGCTCCCTTAGCCTCTCTTCATAAGTCATACACCATTCTTATCACATTCCCCTGTATCCATCTAATTATATGACACTCCCTCTCCATAAGGCCTCTAGGTCTGTATTTAAAACTTCAGTTGCAGCTTAACTGTGGTCTAATCAGTAAAACGCATTATCATTTTCCTATTTGTGACTTCCATCTCCTAGATATATGTCCTTGAACATGTTTTCCATTTGTTTTATTCTATACTTTGCTCATAATGGTTTAGGCAAGTTTTTTTTGTTTTTTTACTATGCTATTTTTTAATGTGGTATATCATCAAGTCTGATTCTGTCAGCTATTTGTTTCCGTCTTGTTGCCACATCTACAGATATCTAATATTCCTGCCATAATAGATAATCTCCTTAAAAAAAATAAAAAAAAATTTAGTGACTTCATTCCTCAGATCATCTCAGTGATTTGCCAGAAAACCACATATTTATGAGAAAAAGACCAAAAATATGAGCTGAAAATCTGGACATTCTGCAAAAATCTGCACAGTTGAGAGGCATGAAACTGACTCATTTTAGGACAATCCCAGTACATGTATCTCACAACAAAGTTATATTTCTGCACTGGAACTGCAGACCCCTAGTGGTGAAAGGATGTATACTCACATGATAAGCTTTATTTTACCCCTGTAGCCATTTTAAACAGTGTGTAACATCTTTCCAGAGACCTTAGCTCAGCATTTTATTTTACTGGAAGCTGTAATGCAGATATAATGGTGCAACACTTTACTCTGTAAAGGAGGAAAGCTTTGTTCTTCTTTTTGAGACTTTATTTTCTCTCATCTTTACATATTGTCACTATTGTCACTATGTCATACCCCAGAATGATATCAGCTGATATCGTGGCCAGGATATGCCAATAGCAAAAACGTATTCTGTATCAAACAAAAGTCAGTCTGTATCTTCAGATATGAATACATTTGCTTATGATCTGATTTCAATGATATAACATCTCATAGTAAATGTAGGCAGTTGACTTGTAATGTTTAGTTGACAGTATATACATTTATATTGCTCAGGTGTGGTTTAATGATCTTATTAGAGTCCTGTTATGTTAAGCGAATTTTGCTTATATATTGCCCATGTTTCAACTGGTTTTCAACCTGCTGCTCTAAGTCAATTTTACAAGCATCCAGCTTTGTTTAATTTTAGTTTGGACCAGATAGTAAGTGAGTGACTTGAGGTTGACTGTTGCTGAATTTAGGCTTGGTGGTTGTGGTTACTGCTTTTGATAAAAAGGAACAGTGCTAGATATTCTGAATAAACTAATTTGTATTTGTCCTGAGTTTTTCTTACTAATTGCCTCTTTGTTGCTGTCTTGTAGCTGACTGGTGCTTTTCCAATTTAGGCAAGTGTTTTGATCTCAAACTCAGAACATAATGCATATTGAGAAATCAAATAACCACCATGGAGATTCATTTTTCCCCACCCATAACAAATGAAAATAAACAAGAGCCCTTTCTTCAAAATATTCCAGTAACCATTAAAACTTGCCCAACCACTAAATGCATGTGTTCATACACTATACTACATTGATTAGACCTCAATGGTCCAACTAACACGACGTCATATTTCTGAAAGCTTTACACAAATTAATACAGGCTTTCCTGACAAACCACTCACTTTTTCCACTGAGAGTCACTAATTCACATGTACAATTTGGCATATATTATTCTGACATAAAAACAATATGAACGAAATATGATGAACCATGTTTGCTGATGATTGCAAACTTGGGGTGGTTATGTCCCATTCGGATACTGAAATTCTCCGGCGAACACTGACCAAACAAATCATGGACTTATCGTACACACCAAGAAATACAGCATAGTTTCCTTTGGTACTGCTTACCATAACTAACATTCCACTTACATGTAACATATTCTTCAGGGATGTGGGTACATGCATTGGGAATACTCTAACATCACTTCTCCTTACCATATAGCTAACATTCCACTTACATTTAACACATTCATCAGGGATGTGGGTACATGCATTGACAATGCTCTAACATCACTTCTCCTTACCATATAGCTAACATTCCACTTACACTTAACACATTCATCAGGGATGTGGGTACATGCATTGATAATGCTCTAACATCACTTCTCCTTACAGCTAACATTCCACTTATATTTAACACATTCATTGGCGATGTAGGACATGCACTAACACACTCTTCTTTTACCACCATTCTCTGTGATGCTTAGAAAATCCCTTAACTTTGCTTAACTTATCCTTTATGGTACATCATCCAGGTTCAAAGAAGATACAGTCCCACTTTATTCACCCTTATTAGGCCCATCATTTAATATAATGCACCCTGTGGCATGCACCAGGCTAAGCACCTAAACCAGCTAGAGAGGCCTCAGTGTTTCCTCACTAAAGATCTCAGATTTGAGTACTCTTAGCTGCAGTTATAAAGTAAAAGGCATGTCCCTAAACTGATCACCATACAGACTCCTGTGGGCTGATCTCTATATCTATGTACCAATATATGACCACAGAGACTGATATTTTCTCCTGCAGTATAAAATAAATACAAACTCTTAATTTTCTGCGTATAACTGTCTCAACTATTAATAAATACTCAGTGTATCAATTATACATATGATTCAATGTATGTAGAAAAAAAATGTTTCCTCTCTCATCACGCATTGCACACCAAAAACTTTTCATTCAGCTGTAAAGTAATATTCTGATTATGTATGTAATGTGTAATGTAGGTATGTTAAAAATTAATGAACTATAAATAATGTTTAAACTCCTGTGCATGTGTATGAACTTGTAATTATAATACGTAGCATTAGTGGAGCTTATTTTCCTGTGGCTCCACTGAAAAGTAGCACTGGTCAGTCAGACAGTCCCAGTTAATGTAAATAAATAAATAATGCTAAGGAGCTTTGTTGCATGGGCTGATATATCATAGTGCTGAAATGTGGTTTACTGAGCTTCATGGAGCCTTGCTATACTAAATGGATTTTGTTTGTATTTGGACCTGCTGTGTTAACTCATTTTTTTTGCCTTGGCTTGATTCTCTGGGTTTGAACCAGACAGCAGGTGGGTCACTTAGGACTGACTGTTGCTAGTTTTGAGCTTGGCGGCACTACCTCTGGTGGGATGAGGAACGATCCTACTCCTGTTTGAACTGTCAGCTGTTTCCCTTACTTTTGCTTGCTAATTGTCTGTCTGCTGTTCCCTTGTACCTGAGCAGTGGATTTCTCCTTCAGACAGGTATTTGCTTAGCATGTAAGGAAGTTATGTAAATAGGCATGGTCTTCATAATGGTGGACCGTGGTTTACTGAGCTTGATGGGAGTCCTGCTGCATGAAGTAGATTTGTGTGTGTGTGTGTGTGTGTGTGTGTGTGTGTGTGTGTGTGTGTGTGTGTGTGTGTGTGTGTGTGTGTGTGTGTATGGTTCTTGTTTTACCTTGATTTGGATTTGCTATGCTTGTACTGAGTTATGTTTTACTTATAGCACCACAATAGTTAATTTAATATTATTGGCATGGAATTATTGGGTGCAACCACAGGTTTTTACATTTTATGCGTTTTTTCTGAGCTCATTCTTGTCAAACCTGGATCTAGTGATCTGCTAAATTTCATTCAATTTTAAGACAACTGAGGGTCCCTTCTGCTTAATTCTTGCTATAGTTCACCAGTTAGGTGGTAATTGATATATGGTGGTGTATCAGCCTCTGTCACCCTGACTTTGCAGTTTGTTCTGTCTCCTTCTGTTGCTAGCTTGTTCATTTTTCGAAATCTGTGACAGTGTAGAAAGTGTTTCATGGTCACTAGAAACTATTTACTTTTACTACTTGCTGATACTATTTTGAGAGGTGTAAATATTTGTTAAATTTGGACACTAGTCTCTTGCCCACTACACAAGTCTGGAAGCAACTTAACACTACACCACAACCATGAAGCAACAGACTCACTTTTGCTAAGACAAAAAAAACCTTCTGTAAGCTACCAAGATTTTGACTGAACAAACCTGACCCACGTAGCACTACCCATTGTAACACATCATCACAACTTCACCTACAACTATAGTGAGTCCTCCTAGCTCCATGCACATAGGGATGGCTGAGACTATAGCCACATATGTTAATGTATTAGTAATAGGTGGCTCTATAGATAGGCACACTGATGCTCCAGTCAGTAGACTGTGCAAGGACAGGGTCATGCTCAGCTGTTTTTCTCTGGTGCCAGGATAAGGGATCTCACCAGAGCTCTGAGGTCCATTCATCGTAAGTATCCGCATATGAGCATAATCTTGTTGTCACCTACATCTGGGTGAATGCCCTTAGATCCTTTATATTGCGGTTATGCACAGAAATACAGGTGGGCTCTGCATGCATGTATCTAAGGCGGTTAAGACACTAGCCTTGACCAGAATTATTTTCAAACAAAAACAACTGATTTAGTTACTGGTGTCATTTCAGGGAGACTCAATATGCGCTATGACAAGAGGTAATGATTGACAGGTCTGCCTGCTTGCCAGGGATTGCTTTCACCTCTCTCCTTAGGGCATATATACATTGAGAAGACTTCATCTGCCTCCACAATAGTCTTTTAGGCAAATTTCATTTATTCATCATTCCAGCCTAGAAAATTCTAATGTTGCCTATAATAAGGTGGCTCTGTCAATGCCTGGAGTCTCAACAAGAAATTGCCTGATTTGGAGGTTTTCTTGAAACTCAAGAGTATTGATATATATGTGTTGCTATTAATTATTAAAGAAATGCGGTTTCAATGTCCCTCTACAACACAGTGCAGTACTACCACACCGTCACATCATTGGGGGAGGTTGGAGGGTACCTATTTTGTCCACTCACATATTAAGTTGTGCCAAATAATTGAAGACTCTTGATTTGAACTCTGTAACATTTTGGTATCATTTGATAAGGTCAATTACCACGTTGTTGCTAGCTATTGATTTCCTTCATTGTCATCTGCGGACTGTACTAGGTGCCTTAATTCCTTCTCTTTTAGTCTCAGGGCCATAATCCTAGGTGACTTCAATTATCCGTCAACTGTGAGTCTTACACAGCTAGCAATAAATGTGCCCAGCATTTCCTAAAGCTTGTTAAAATCAGCTCAATAGATCAGATACTCTAAGTTCCCACAAAGGAATAAACATACTTGACTCTGTCTTTACAAATGTTGTCTTTGTCTGCATGCCTGATAACACACTCCCCTCCCAAATCACCAGACTTGACAAAATTTTCTATCAAAATTAGTACCAAATTCCATATGAATTCAATTACACTGAGGGAATATTCCAGAATCAACACTCTGTCACTACTCAAGGGCCTTATGAATTTCAGAAGCTCTTTATTTACTGTTGACCATAGTTCCAAAACCACCACAATTCACTTTGATTTTTATAGCCAAATCAAACTGCATAGACAAGTTAATACCTATTAAACATAACTATGGTGATATATTCAAAGGTAAACCCTGTAAAACTTTCAAATAAACAAACATTGTAAAGGGAGGGGAACTATAAATGGTTCATATAAAAAATTCCATCAATAGTCAGAAAGAAGAATATAAACAGGTATGCAGGGATCTTAAATATGTGCTTAGGAAAAGCAGGCTGAATATGAATTGAATGTAGTCAGCTCTTCAAAAGATAATAACAAGGCTTTTTTTCATCTATATTAGGAGAATAGAAGTAATATCCAGTACTGCTCTGAACTCATATTGAATGGTACTACATATTCTGATATTGAAACCGCAGCAAGTGTTCTTGGTGACAAAAGTAGCTCAAAATTTTCCCTTCCTTGCACTCCAGCCTCCCTTCCCCTGAATCATTTATTACTGGTCCTCCTATTATCACTATGGACCAGATCCTGAAAGCTAATACCAATATTAAAAATAAGAGATCCATTGGGCCGGACAATATACCTGGCTGCCTTTTTGCTAACACAAACTATTCTACTGCTGAACCCCTCCTCAGGCCTGTTAATCTCTGCTTCTCCTCAAGTTATGTACCTGAGTTCTGGAGAAGTGTGGTTGCAGTGCCCCTATATAAGGGCAGTATTAGAAATGACCCAGGTAATTATTGCCTCATTAGCCTTATTAGTATCACCTTAAAATCATGGAACAGATCTTAGTCAATCTCATTAACAGCAAAACTGTTAACTTACAAATATTCATCCTTGGTCAGTATAGTTTTGCAAATGGTATGTCTTATTTACTTAATTAGGTTGTTTTTTTTTTTTTTTGATGATGTGGTTATCATTATTGTAAGGGGTCATTCTGTCTATACCACTTATTTTGTCACTGCCAAGGCATTCAGTATGATTCCCCATGAATTAATTTTTTTTATAAGCTTACCAGAATAAATATTAACCCATATGTTACTTGATGTAGTGCTGTTTCTTTGAACATGCACAGGATGAGAGTCGGGGGTACCCTCTTATCTAATAGATTAGTCACTACTAGAGTCCCTTAGAGCTCTTGGCTAGGTCATTTTCTCTTTGGTCTTTACTTCGCTGATGTGAACATGGATATATAAGGTTTGTGTCTGAACAAGTTTGTGGATGGCTGCAAACTAGGTTTCACTATTGATTCCTCCACAGATTCTTATATTCTCCAAAAGGGTTAGATAGCATCAGCACCTAGTGTTCTGACATTGACCATACACTTAACGCAGAAAAGGTCAGTGTAGTTCATAGGTTCATAGGTGTATACTAGGCCTTTATGAGCCTAGCCATGCAACCCAGCCCAATTGTGTCCCTATGTATCATGGGTATATATTAGGAGTGGGTATGTTAATTAAGAAGCTTCTAGAGGTTATGTGGGGGTATGCTAGTTTGGGTATTAATCTCTTCCTCTGTCTCTCAGAGACATGGGGGGGCCAGACCTGTGGTGAATTTCCAATTTCCCATCCGTTGGTCAAGGTGTTAGGAAAATGCATAATAGCAATACTCAGGCTTAGTGCATTAAAGGCTTAAAAGGGTTAATACATTTATTCTGTTCATGTTGTATGAATCTGCACAGCTATTAGAAACTTTAATAAGAGACACTTTATTCTGCTTATGCCATGAAAATATGTGCAGCTGCTAGAAACCTGATAAGAGACATTTTATTCTGCTTATGCCATGTGAAAATGTGCAGCTGCTAGAAGCCTTGATAAAGAAAACAATAGATGTTTGAAAGCTTAAACCATAGTCAGCATTACTTGTACCAAAGCTAGAAATGTACCTTGAATCTAGACAAAATGTAACACATGTATTAGAACTGTACAACTGAAGAATTGAAGAACCAAGGAGGGCTAAAATAAGCCCAAGGCTAGGTTGTTTTTCCTCAAATGTTTTTGCAAGACAGCAATAATCTGACCATGTCAGTAATAAGTCTGGTAGCATTTTCTGTGTCCAACAGCAAAAACCAACCAAATAAAATAAAAAGTTCCATACTGAACAGACGAAAAAAAGTTATTCACATCACAATTCCTAAAGATAGCGCTTAGTTAAAGATAAGCGAAATGCAGAAGTCTGCTTCCAGCGCTCAGTCTGCTTTTAAATAGTTTATATTGACAATCTGTATTTGAATTTATTTTTATTTTATTTTATATACAACATACAGAAAGCTGTGTCTGACTACGTCAGCAGTAGATTTAGTAACATTTTCTGTGTGACATGAAGAGAACTGTATAAGAATAACATACAAATCTCCAGAAAACCAGACAAACCTTGTACCTACATGCTTTGTCTCCTTGCTGCAAGTAATAAAGGGTGCCTTGCTTAAACCTAACGTGCATTGGTCTTTGAAGTTTTTCTTTTACACAAGGTTACACTTAAATAGGGTTAGGAATGGACTCTGCTTGACATGGATGGGGAGCCTGTTCCAGAGTATGTGAATCCTCTGAGTCGCATATCTGTCTCACCAGCATGCCTTATTTATGTCACAAGCAAAATTTAAATTCTTAGATCTACTAGTTCTGATGCTGTTCATTTTTCATCAGAGCTGGATCTGAGGATGCCTTGTATACCAGGCATAGATCACCTCTCAGTAAACTGTAGCAGGCCAAGTATAGAAATAGGGCTTTAAGGTGATCCATATAGGACAGTGTATTTATACCCTGGATTCTCCTAGTGAGGAACATTTGTGGGCATTCGAAGTGTTGCTTATGTCTGGTCAGCTGCATGCCAGAGGAGTCATTATACTTAATGATGGATTTAATAAGGGTCACTATGACC
The DNA here is from genome assembly GCF_019279795.1 of Protopterus annectens. NCBI lineage: Eukaryota > Metazoa > Chordata > Ceratodontiformes > Protopteridae > Protopterus > Protopterus annectens. The sequence goes on from NC_056743.1 coordinate 701,624,030, forward strand.
TTCTTGGACCAGGATGCCATGACCTTACTTATAAGTTGGGCGACATAGCATGATTTTCTTACTACCTTGGCCACATGTTTGTCAAAGGCCAGATTACAGCTACATATGTTACCATATTCCTTATTACTGTGTCAACTCTTAGGGGTGCCTTATTGATAGAGCAGCTAGCCTGAGTGGCAGTTTTCCCAAAAGGCACTATAATACATTTCTTCGCATTAAGTTTTAATGTCTCTCTTGATATATTCCAGTAGATCATTAACACCCACATGGACTACGATAGAATCATATGATACCTTAAATTCATTAAATCCAAGCAAACACAGGAGGGTTATGGCTGACAAAGTTTGCAGATGACTGCAAACTGGGCGCCATAGTAGAAAACACATCTGACACAGATATCCTTTAGAAGGGGTCTCGAAGGCGGATAACTGGTGCAGAGCCATGCCCTAAGTAAAAAATGCAAAAAAAAGTCATACCCTTCCCTTGGGAAAAGGTTACCCTACTAGCTACCAAATAGGTGGCAATCCACTGAAGAAGAAGTTAGTTAAGATCTGGGGAGGGAGGGGGAGTTGATAGTAGTCATTCGACACCCATGTAGCATAGCTAGTAAGTAGTAGGAAGGCCCTACATTGCCACCTTATCATGAAGGTCTTCTCTAGATCAAGGAAGGAGGTCCTCCTCCTACCTTCATCACTCATCAGACCAATGATTGAGTACAATGCCCCATTCGAATGTATCCTGACCCGACACTTGTGCACAGCGACTGGAGCACAAAAAAAAGTTCACAAAAGGATAAAGGGTCTCAACATCTGTCCCCAATGTCCGACTGAAACTCTCCTGACTCTCACTAGCTCTAGGTAGTGCTCACTTGCAGCCTTGCCTACAATACAAAGGCCATAAAGACAGATTTGATGAATATGCTTCACCTGAAAAATCTATCCCATCAAAAAGCCACAAGACTTAGAGGAACTTAAAACTATTAATAGGGCCTGGAGGGGGGGCTGGAGGGATAATTCATCTCACCCTGGATCCTCCTATGCTCATATATAGAATCCCTATATATGTGAGGCAGAGCACCTCAGCAGCCTGGCAGAGTGAATGCTTGATGGGGAAATTCATGATCGAATATAGGAGAATACCCAGGGATTACAGGTCGACAGAGGCACAGGCAAAGCAAAATAAATAGCTTTCAACCCCATACTATGTTGGCGTAAGTAAAGAAACCTGGAGCTAGGCTTGTAAAGTAAATTGTAAAAAGATAGCCTATGAACCTGTGGTGTAGTAACTTGAGTGTGTGTATAACTTGGTGGAGCCTGGCTCCAGATGAACAACTATTATCTTCTTGTTGACTGGTGAGCAGGGCATCTGTGTGTTGTACAATGGAGTCCCAAATGACAAGAGTCCTGGGTAATGTGTTTACTTGCCTTATCGTCTTTGCTCTTGGTACACTAGTGGGTGTAGGCGTATGTGTGGCGTTTATTGTTGCTGCAGTTGAGTGCTTTAGAGATTACTGAGGATAGATGTTGCCATTTATAGACTTAGGAGATCTTTGAGGCTTGGGAAGATTGCTATTTAGTGCATCAGCATAAGTCAGTCTATGTGTGCGATGGACATTGTGTGGTGAATGTAGTGTGTATTCCTGACAGCCTTTTTGACTCCAGTGAAATTATGTATGTGTATCTGTCTTATATTTGTTCTTTAAGGATTAAATGATTGGCTGTGAAAAATAAGACAATTGTGACATTGTCTCATGATGCCCATATCTACAAAGCTGGCTACAGAGACATTTACAAATTGCATATCCATGTTGTCTGGACCTGTATTTGGGTGGGATACTGTAGATTGTGAGCTGGGTTATACACAGATCTCTTTGGCTGGTCTCTGGGGCTTGAAGTTGCATTTGAATATCAAATCATTTGCATTGATTATCAAATAAATGGCACCCCTCTTAAGGTGGGTACAGTCATTAAAGATCCAGGCACTTTTATCAAGAGTGAACTGTGCTTTGATTATCAAGTAACAGTCAGACAAGGAAAATCTTTTTTTCATTGCCTAGTTAAGGTACATCATCAAGATACAAAGAGATCTACCTACATTTCTACCAATATTTCTCCCTTAATAGGCTATTCATTGACTATAATGCTTCTTTTGGTAGGTGTTTCACAAAATATGTAAGCCAGTTTGAAAGACCTCAACACTACCTAATTAAAAGTATCAATGAGATAGATTTCCTTATTTGTCTGAATAGATTTCCTTATTTGTCTGAATAGATTTCCTTATTTATCTGAATAGATTTCCTTATTTATCTGAATGGGAGCACATTTATTAAATGAAACTCTCAAATGTCAACATCTGTTTTGTAAACACAATTAAGTCAACAAAAAGATAGCTATGAGGTGTGCGAGACTGACAATCTCTGGGCTTGGGGAACATGCCCCTTCACCTGAGAGCATGCAGTCTCAGAGTTATTATATATAATTAGCAGTGAATGTGGGGGTAAAAGAGGGATTTCTGCACTAGTTAATATACAAGGTACACTCTATGATTTGTGTTACTAGATCTCCTGCAACGTAGAAATACTGATAATGTTAGGAACAGACAGTCCAAAGCTTTCAACTTATATTGTAACATAAAAAGAATTTCTTGGAAAGGTACGCTAATTACCCAAATAATTCCTTACATGTGGAATAAACATCACTTGCCTGTTAAACAGTGTAACACCTCAGCCTAATTCAACTGAAAACCAGATGATTGGATGAGTTCAGATAAATATTATGGCCCTTATCACAAAGGAAGGTAAATCTACTGGCTATATTTCCTAGGGTCTGTGGCTAGGCTCTATATGGCTGTTCAGGCCACTTGCCTAGTACTGACCCATAAACATTTGTATCTGTCTTTACCGGAGTATGTGTCCCTCTGGCTACATTTAGCAACAACGTATAATAGCCTTTATCGAATATATTCTCAGTTTACATACCTCTCCCATTTTAATGTCTTATGAGGTAAGTTGAATCAACAAGAATACTGAAGGGGCCATGTTTAGCAACAAAATAAACCCCAAAACATCTGCTTCCTGCACTAGAAACAGTATAGTGTGACAACGTTTATGGTCAGGAGATAATTTACTTATAAAAGACAATGTGCATTCTTTAAAGGGGCATGACACGTGACCACTGTGAACCTCCTGTTGCATCTATTGTACATATCGAATGTATCACACAGTGCAATGCCAATATGCTCTTCTTTAGCACTGCAGCATGTCCTCTGTGTAAACAGGAGTATATAGCTGGCAAACACCATCTGACTCTCATGCAGAGAAACCTGGCTGAGTACGAGTTCAGATCATGGTCTGAAGCATTTAACTTACACAGATTTTCAGATGTAATCAGGTAGGTCAGCACAGTGCATCTGTTAAAAAATATTTAACTTTCTGAAAAGCCTGATCCAAAGTCATAGTTCACTTCACTTTGTCTAGCTTGCTTTTGCTTGTCACTTCTGTGATGCATTGAGTGAAGAATACCTTATAATAATAACATCCTGCCCTCCCATGGAATGCCTTTCCCTGTTTCTTAAATTTAGAAAAAGGTCAAGCCTAGATTGTTCTCACTCTGAAAGTTTTGTCTAGAGGATGCATTGGCTTGCCTGTGCCCAAAGTGAGGAGCCTCTGCTAGTCCTGTCACACCTTAGCCTTGATTTGTTAGACTTGTCTTCTTCAGTCTACCCAACGTCTCACAAACATGCCGATTATGATCCTACCACGTCAGGGTGCAAATGATGATATCACCTATGTAGTCAAGTGCAAAGTCTTCATCGCCTCACATGTGCGATCAGCTAACTTCTGAAGGTAGAGGGTGAGCTTAGCATGCTGAAATTCTGCCTGGTAAATCCATGTAATTTCAAGGAATTAAGAACGTTTATTACTTCTGTTGTCAAGAATACTTGCCAATAACATCTGTCTAAAGTAATAAAGGTAAAGTATTTTGCTTCCTCCAAATCCAGCTGCTCTACAGACTCATGAATCTTAACTATGAGGCAAAAATATGATCCTTTTGGATTTCTTACCCATTAGTAGTCCATGCAGCACCAGATGTGACAATCCATTTTAGGAAGTGGTACTGTAAATCAGGACTTTTGGAATCCTGAGAACACTCCAAGATTCAACATCTATTGCAGTTGCTCCATAGTGGTCTGTCCACCTTTTTAGGTACCCTATAAAAAGCCTTACTGGCTCTTGGACCCTGGGTTCTCATGATGCATGCCCGTTTAGGTGGACTTTAATTTGCCAATCAATATTGGCCAACAAAGGATATTAATAAACCATTTTCTCTCAGTTGTTATATATCGAAGGGGGTTAACATGCCACTGCTTAATGAATTATTTTCCAGTGTTGTAATTGTAGTATTACCCTCTGTGTGAAGACTACTGTTTTTACATTTTGTGTTATTGTCTTAGTTGGTTTTGCATGTTTATTATTTTGTTAAGCTCTGTATCTGTTTTTTGTACTTGTATATGCATTATTTTTTTGTATATGTCTGGAGCTTTTCTCCTCGGGTCTCTGCTGAAAAAGGGCTTCTTGCCCAGTCATACTAACCCAGTTAACAAATGTCAAATAAATAAATAAAATAAAATAAATAAATAGCTCCCAAACTTCTGTAACACTCCTTTAATTTCCCTATACCTGCATAGGCAATAATTACTTTGAAAGTACTGCATTATCAAATTAAATCTCAGACCAAACTTCGCTGGAAAGAACAGTCAGTTGATCACTTAGTCTTCTTCTCTGAGCCACTGCACATATTTAAAGGTGATGCATACTTGCCACAGTAAGGCCTGACTGCATCGATATACTGGAAACTGTGTTACTGACTCATTTCTGCTTTTTTCACTATATGGTTAACATCAGTCATTTTTCATGTAATGGCACACAAAGACACTGGGCCTCTCCCCCCCCCATGTTGCCTGCAACATTTCTGTCAGAGGTACAATTTTGTCACGTTTGGGTAGAAAGGAGGTGGGTACTTGTTACACTGTCCCCACAAGAAAAATAAATACTTATTCTTGTTTTAAATAACCTGATATAACCTAAAACAAAAACTTGCAATAATAATTTCTACTAATTCTCCTGCTATATTCACAACTTTATTTTCTGATGAAGAATAAAATCCTACTTTGTGCATATAATGTATATAACAGTGCAAATATTCATGTTACACATTGTTTACATCTCAGAACAATGTCATCACGTTGTTGAACATTGCCTGAGAATTCGTTCATTGTTTGTATGCAAGTATGCTTTAACAGTTTCATATTCCGTGACTGAAATAACTTTTTTGTGTAAATACTAATGTTATATTAGCTAACTTTGCAACATCATTTTACAGCAGTTTGTTTGCTGTTTGTTTCTTGTTTCTCTTCATGTTAAATATATTTTGTAGTTCCCAGACTGTGGCTGAAATGAGTCTATAAGGGATCAGCGCACTATCCCTGTTAACTAACTTAGTAAATAAATTAACTGATAAAAATAAAATAAAACAATAAATAAACAGATAAAAATAAAATAAAACATGACTCTTAATGCGGTCAGAGAATGTTCTAATCATGACCTTAAGGGTGGAATTGAACCACTGTACTTAACCATCTGCATGTAAACCTCACAGAGTCATCGTGGACTGCACTACTTCACAGAACTTTCACAGACAGTTCAGCAGCTCTATCATGAAATTAGTTTCCTCTCTAACATAGCTTCCAGGTGAAACAACAAATTCTGCTGTGAAACTATATTGGAGTATTTGCCACTTTTTCCTACCTCAAAACATACAGAGTCCAAATCTCAAGATACCCAGCATCTTAGTCCATGGCTACAAATATAAACTTTTACACTGGAATCTGGAGTGCTGAGAGGTTTCATGGCCCCTCCATAGCTATGGCTACACTCTGAAATGCTTTCATTTAATTACATTTGCTTGATGACAGAAGAAGGCAATAACCTATTTAGTTTGTTGTTAAATGGCATTCAACAGTCCACTTCTTTACTCTTATCTTACCCTTCAGTTTTCCTCCACTTGTTTCTAACCACTTGAATGCTTGAATGCCTTGGTAAATTCCTTATGTACCACTGATTCTGATAGTCCATTCTTTAGGTCTGCAACCCTCTCTGTGAAGTACTTTCAAAGATCCTGGAAGTACTCCAGATAATCTACTGCCTGTCTTCCCTTTTCAACTGTCCTTCATTTTTCAGATGACTGCTTCACACCACCATGACATGATCCTGTGCACCTATATGATATCACACTTGTCTCTTCTGTTACCTGATGAAACAATCCAAAAATATATTGAAATAAGTTGCTGTGATTATCATCCAGTGATGATCTCTCTGGCACCTCATTTAAAGTCCATTCTTAATATGACAAACAGGTGTCACAATATACTCACTCATTTTTCCCCTGGAGGATTGGAATACTGTGAAAGCTTCCATAAGCCCTGAAAGTAAGATCTGGCAGTTGTGCTTGAGCTGTGTCTTCCAAATTAACCCTTACTTGCTCAACCTTTGAAGGAGGTCCAGTACATTTTATTTCTTGCAGCTGTAGTTCAGAACCACTGCTGCTGTATAGCTTTACCCATAGGAACTGGATGTTCTGCCATCTGTAGACACACACAAGCTGGAAGGCCAGCTGGCAAGCCTCTGTGATCCCCATTCTGTTATCACTGATATCATATTCAACTGCAAAAGTATGGCTATGAGGACATCTGTGTAGTCAGACTGCATTCCTATTAGCACATTTGTAGGGGTGTCACTAAGCACTGCCTCTTTCTTTTTTCAATAGTACTTTACAAGTCCAGGAAAATGCAGGTCAATGCTTGCTGAAGGGGTGTTCCTCCCAGTCACCTAGCTGTAGTGGACTACCTCCTGGTAACTGGGGCTCTTCTTTGACTGGTTGACTCTTGGATTAACCTAGGTTTGACATTTCTCATAGCTCCTATATTATCAGGTACCTTATAGAAAGCCTGTCTTACTGACTTTTTGGTTCCTGTGTCCGTATGACGTTTATTCAATTAAGTGCACCAAGGTTTGCCTTTGAAAATCTCCCCCATTTCTTATATTACTGATTGGAGTTCATGTACTTGATTTTGTGCAGTTGCTTTGAAACTGCTAAATTATCCATAGGGAACTCAAACCAAGCCTCAGTGAGACATTTACAGTAGGATCCTCACCTGTTCCATCACCACAGATACGGCAAAGTGCTTCCTGGAAGGGGTAGACTTTGATCATGCTGACATCAAATAGCTTGTGCTACTATACAATCTCTGGCAACTGAAATATATACTTAAGAGTTACTTACCTTTTTACATGCTGCTGAAATAACCAGTCACTCATCTTTCACACAGTAGAGAAAATACTGTTGTGCTAACTATTCTGCAGGATGGACTGAGTGCCATCACATTTTCTCAAGCTAAAATAAATGCATTAGATAACTTCATAAATACAGTATGTAATGACTTCATACAACTCTCTCCATATAATTATAGACAAATACAGTTTTGTACCATATTATAGTAGATAGCCATTAAAACATACTGCAAATGGTGCAGAAGGGTGGAGATCTTCACTGATCCAGGAGACTCAGGTTCCAGTTAGAGGTCCCTGCACTGGGAGAACAAGAATAAGGGGGTATGGCCTAATCACCTCTCCAAGGTGCTGTGGAGGGTTGTGTGGACTCAAAGCATGGCCTAATTCACTCTCCAAGGGGCTGTGGATGGTTGTGTGCACTCAGGGCATAGCCTAATCACCTCTCCAAGGGGCTTGGAAGGGTTGTATGGACTCAGGGCATGGCCTACTCACCTCTCCAAGGGGCTGTGGACAGTTGTGTGCACTCAGGGCACAGCCTAATCACCTCTCCAAGGGGCTGGGGAGGGTTCTGTATATTCAGGGTCACACAAGGCATTACAGTTTCTATGGGAAGGACTGGAGAAACTACTACTAAGCATTTCAAGAAGAGGGGTAGGACTGTACAGAGGGAATGCCCCTTGTGGAAGTTAGGGAGTGAGGGAGTGTTTCAGGAAGAGGGGCAGGACTGCACAGAGGGAATGTCCCTTGAGGAAGTGAGGAAGTGAGGGAGTGTTTCAGGAAGAGGTACAGGACTGCTCAGAGGGAATACCCCTTGTGGAAGTGAGGGAGTGAGGGAATGTTTCAGGAAGAGGGGCAAGACTGCACAGAGGGAATACCCCTTGTGGAAGTGAGGGAGCATCTTTCACTGTCAGCCCACTACACATGGATGTGTGCATGGAAAAGTAGTGTCATTAATCAGAAAAAGCTCAAACCACCATGAAGGCTGCCTAAACAATGGCTCTTCCTGACCCTCATCTGGCCATCACCATAGTGATTGGGGAATAAAATGGCCAACTGGTTCAGAGGGGTCTGATGACTGAGAGACAGCTGAGGGGGAATAGCAAAAAAAAAAACAAATACTGAGAACAAAAATAGCAGTTAATATCAATCATAGCTAGTTTTCAATTGATAAGCCAAATACATCTTTAAGGACAGACTTGCAGTGGCTCTGTGTGTTGAAACCTTTTAGATGCCAATATTATTCTGAGTACGGGGACTGGTGCAAAAATGGTTAATTTAGCCAAACACGGTGAAAATTCGCTTCCTAATCTTGCCCTCTCAATGTATGATATTAAACTAATTTAAGAATTACTGATGAAAATTGTTTATGTAATACTACTAGTTATAAACTACTAACTTCAAATTAGTTCTACTTTTTAATGAACTTCCATTTATAACTTGACAAAATGTTAACAATGAGCTACTGTATTCAAATTAAATATGTCTTCTAGAACGGTAAATACATTATTTGAATTTTCCTATGTACTATTTAAGGTTGAACAATTAATTATATCATCCATACTGACAGCAATAATGAAGTTTCCAAAAAATAGTTATAATCTGAATGGTTCACATTCTATATACTATAGCACATTCACATTTAAGACTGATCTCATAATTTTATCTATAATAAATGAATAAAGGAAGCGTGGGTCCAGCACAACTTCCAAGTCAAAATACAACCACTCCCCCAGTTCCTATCTTGACAGTGCTTTTAAGCTATTCATGCAACTTAAGGATGACAAATACATTTCCCTTCATCTTCTATAGATTAAACATATGTTTAAGCTAATTCTTCCATTCCTAGATTTCTATAAAATTATTTTGCATTGTAATTATGTATCCTCCATCATTTATTACTTGACACAAAACTATTAAAGCATCAGAACAGGCAATTGCTGAATGACTTTTACATATCTAAACATTTTCTTCAAGAACTACTATAAAGAAAAACAGACCTGGTGTGAATCTGTAAGGTACATCATATGTTAAATTGCATTTTCTTGGAAAAAAATCTGATATGTACTTCATTCATTACCAAGGACATTATCTTATTCAGAATGTTTTCATAAAGCCATAACATAGCATTTCCACTCTATCCTTTCCAAAATCCTTCTATAATTTAGGTGTCTTTAAAGCAGCTTCATTATATGAACTGTGACAGTCTATGCTGAGTATTGGAAACCTTGCCAAATCCCTCATAATGGTGGTCAATTATTTATAAACTATTTGTTTTTTTAAATCTATTGGAAGTGGAGGCAGTAGGCTAATAAAGAAACATGGATATATCCTTATAGTTTCCTGTTCTATAAACAGGCACAACATGGGCGCACATCCCTCTTTCAGGAAATGTACTCTCTAATTGGTGTTGTTTAGTCAGTTAGTCAAGTCCAACACTTTATGACCACTGGTACTTCAGCATACCTAGCCACAAGACACATACCTATCAACAGCTACTTCTTTAAGTTCTGGCAAATTAATATTGATTATTTTAGTGATGTTATCTATCAATGTCTCTAAAAAAAGTGTAATGGATTGCATTATCATGCCCAGTGGACCATTTCTCTGCCATGAACTATCTGCCTTCGGTGGCCCTACATGAAGTAGCTCACAACTTTACTGAGATACACAAGCACCTTCACCTCAAATATTTTACACAGATATGTGATAGATCAGATCGAATACTCAAAGTCAAGTTTTATAAGCCTGATCATGTGAGGCATGAAAGGCAGATCATGTCTGCTCAATCTGATAGACTTGAAGCTGCCACCAGAGTGGTAGGCTGTCCACACAGCCTACCTCGATCTAGCCAAAAAGCCTTCGACACCATCTCACACTCTGGAATCATTGATAGGCTCACTAATCCAGGCATTAACCCATACATCACTAGATGGGTTGACAACTGGCTCACTGACAGAACCCACACGGTGAAAGTAGCTGACTCCAAATCTGACTACCAGGCAGTTACAAGTGGAGTCCCACAGGGATCGGTTCTGGGTCCTCTCCTGTTTGGTATCTACTTCTCTGAAGTTCAAACCAACACCAAGGGACTCTGGTTAGCCAAATTTGTGAATGACTGCAAACTGTGAGCTATTATTGATTCTCAAGCTGATGTGGACATACTACAAAAAGGCCTAACGGAAACCAACGACTGGTGCCAAAACCATGGCCTTAGGCTCAATGCCAAAAAATGCATAGTCATTCCCTTCAGGAAAAACACGGTGCCCACAAACTACCATATCGAAGGGAACCTACTTAACTCTGAAGGTGTTATAAGGGATCTAGGGACACAGATAGATAGCAATCTCTCCTTAAACAACCACGTTGACACTAGTTAGAAAGTCCTTCTACGTGGCACATCTCATCACAAAAGGTTTCTCAACCAGGAAAAAAAGTCATTATCTCTCTCTACTTGGCCCTCAGCAGACCCATTATAGAGTACAATGCCCCATTTGGCATGTACCTCACTAGACACCTCCAACAACTGGAAAGGCCACAGAAGTTAAGCACTAAGAGGATCTTGCAACTTAAACATGTGCCTTATGCAGACAGACTTAAAAAATTTAAACTTTACTCCATCTCATATCGACTACTTAGAGGTGATCTCTGCTTGACATACAGAGCCATGTCTGACTTAGTTTTGCTAGACATGCTTCATCTGAAAAAATCCCAATCCCTTCGTGCTAGTCATTCCAAAGACCTCAACCTTATCAACACATTAAACAGAACCTGCTGGAGGGATAGGATCCTAACCCAGAAACTTCCAGTACTCTGGAATAAACTCCCTATTCACATCAAGCAGAGCACCTCACTGGCCCTCTTCAAGAGCAATCTTGATGAGTGGATGGAAAATAGGAAATTCATCCTGGGGATCACTTCAATTGCACTGCTAGATAGGGGCACAGGGAACTAACGTCTGGTAAGCCAGATGACTGGGAGCACTATTGGGCTAGGCTTGCAGTGGCTCCAGGGCCGTAAGCCTAGTACTTACCTATGAACCTATGATCCTGATATCCAGGATATCTGTGCCTTTAGCAGGTTAAGAGTTATTCAGTTTGATTAACCAGTATATATGCCATGATGGAAACAATAAAAAAAATAAATTAATTTTCCTGCCTTCTGGCAGTAGCACTATCCTGATCATACTTAATAGAATAATCTGTTAAACCGTTATACAAACTGTTGTGGTTTGCCAACCCTTTTCCCATTTTCATTTCCCAGAGTTACTTTTCCTGTCCATAATGTTATTGTAAACCTACCAAATCTTACAAACATTTATAATACTTCCCAGAAACTTCACTCTGGACCTTAGCCTTTACTGGCAACTGTTTTACAAGATTTAAGGTGTGCACAACTTAGATAAAACAAGTAATACAGAAAGCTCTGCTGATTTACCAACTATTTTTAATACAAGAGATCAACCTTGTATTATCGCTTTTAGCACAAAAAATGTTTTGGCATTGTCTAATATAAAATCCTGCATATTAGTCAGATTGTTGAAGGTACAAAATTGTATAGCTTTTTTCATTTTATTATTTTCACATAGGGCAATTTCAGCTATAACCACTTACCATCACAAATGTTATAACCAGCCAGGAACTATTCACGAGTTATGTTTTGCAAAAGAAGCATTATTAGTTACAAAGATAAGCAGCGCTTTTACCACTGACGTACTAATACACAGACTCTACAGAAGAAGGCCTCAGTCAGCTGACATGTACTGACTAACACACAGACTCTACAGAAGAAGGCCTCAGTCAGCTGACATGTACTGACTAACACACAGACTCTACAGAAGAAGGCCCCAGTCAGTCTTCGTTCCAATGAGTTGGTTACCAGTGGAAACTTTAGATTTTGAAATGACTGGCAAATGAAATCAGGATTATCTATTTGACACATATTACTATTGCCAGGTGTATTTACTGGCTGGAGAGAGTTTAGCTGGGAAACGTAGCAAAGCAAGCCAAGCCTCTTACACTAGTTTTGAATGTGCAGCAGCTGTAGATCATTTCTTTGAGTTAAACAGTATTTTTTTTCCATTTATTTATTTGTTAACTGGGAAGTTATCTGGTCCTCAGATACTTTGTATCCATGGTTTCAGACACAAAGACAATAGGCAGGCAACGTAGTGCAGCCAACGAGAAAGTATGTTTTGAGAGGTGGCGGGAAATGGATAAACCCTGAGAAAATGCACATAGACAAGGAAAGAATATATAAAACTCCACACAGACAGTGACCAGAGTTTAGTATCGATCCCAGGACCCTGTACCTATAGGGCAGAGATCATATCAGCAGTGATAATGTAAAAATGTTAACCATTTCTGTTAGCTGTAGTCACTGCAACCGCCACTGATGCTATAAAGTTTTTATCGAGCCATTCAGGCCAATAAAGCCAAACTCCACTAGCAGTAGACACAAAATATTTTGCCTTCTTTGAGAGCTCAGTATAGTATAAAGGAAGTGGGATTTGGCTTTATTGGCCTGAATAGGATCATAGGATCATACGAAGTTACTAGCTAGGGCCATTACAAACCTAGACAAGTTCTACCCTTATTTCCATGATCAGCACCTTTTGTCCCTGTCCAGGAGGGACACAGGTAGAACCTCAGGGTGAATTTACAGTTACCCATCCAATCGTCCAGATTGCGTTTGAAGAGCGCCAGTGAGGTAGGAGTCTGTTCCAAAGGTGTGGTAACCTATGGGAAACAATTCTGTCCCTCCAGCAGGTGGGTTCTATTAATGTCACATACCAGGTTAAGTTCTTTAGAGCAAGTAACCCATTTAACATTTGACTTGTGGATATGCAGCATTTCCAATAACACAGGGTCAGAGATTGCCTTATATGCAAGGCAGAGATCGCCTCTGATTAGTGTGTATGAAACAGAATAAAGTGACAGTGATTTCAGATGATCCACACAGGACAGATGCTGAAGACCTTGAATTTTCCTTGTGAGGAGCCTTTGTGGTCTCTCCAATTGCTGCAGGTGCTTGGAAAGGTAAATACCAATAGGGGCATTGTACTCAATTATTGACCTGATGAGGAAAGAGTACAGGGAGGTTATAACTTCTCTTTTTCTGGAGGCAATGCCCTTACCTATGAGATGAGCAATGTAGAATGCCCTTCTTACCACTGTAGGGACTTGGTGATCAAAGGTAAGGTTGCTGTCAACCTGTGTGCCCAGGTGCCTCACCACTGAGTACGTACGTAGGGTGTTATTACTGATGCAGTAGTTAGCAGGAACATCAGTCATACCAAAAGAGATGATAATACATTTTTTGCATTGAGTTTAAGGCCATGACTTTGGCACCAATCATCTGTTTGTGTAAGTCCGTCTTTTAGGATGTTGACATCATTTGTAGATTCTATGACCACTCCCAGTTTGCAGTCATCAATAAAATTTGTCAGTCACAGACATTTAGTTTTTGCTTGTACATTGGAGAAATAGATTCCAAACAGTAGAGGTTATAGGACTGGATACAGGTCTGCTGTTGGAGGTGGATTCCCCCATTTTGACTATATGTGTTCTATCAGTGAGCCAGTTAGCAACCCATCTAATGATATAAACCTTTGATAAAGACTTTAAAAGTTCAGAAGTCATGTAACTGGAGCACCTGTCATCAAGGGGTTATTTGCATTTTTCCCATTATCTTCCTTCAGAGGAGGTCTGCGAGGGGTTTGCCTTTGTTGACCTGAAAGTAACCACAAAGACTTAAAAAGAAAAAAGGTCATGGATATTCAGAAGTCATGTAGCTAAAACATTATGTCATTTTTAATTTCTCCAAGTCTTTTGGGTTTCTAATACCATGACAGGAATGGTCCCCATTCCTAAGTCAAAGTATGATTAAAGTTCATAAAATTAGTATTGTTTCACTCTTTGATGTTAGCCAAAAGTGCTCTTCGCAGCACCCGCAATGTGCCCAGTAATGACTCCTTCTGCAATTCGTACGGTGTTACATGAATTGGTAACATATCTAAATACGATTGTAAATTCTTTTTTATAAAACCATTTGCTCATACTACTATTGGAACTGCCTGGGTATCTTTCTTCCACATAGCTCTCGTTTCTGCCTGCAGATCAATGTATTTTATGCCTTTGTGTCTCTCTGGAGGTTTAAGGTATCACACAGTTAAAACTCTAGCTTGGCTGGGTTTTTCTTGCAGTTTTTACTGAATGGCTTGCCTGTGTGATCTTTTTACCCTTTGGTTTTGATGTTAGTTGGGATATTTTGCAGGCACCTTAATGTTTATTCTGTGTTTCTGTAGTATAGCCAAACTATCTACTTATGCTGTACTGATTAAATCAATAAAAATGCTGAAACATGCATTTCTACAGCTAGTGGGGTTTGATCTTATAGGCCTGAATGTAGCCATAATGACATAAAAAGTGAAAAAGGCAGGGACATTCAGAAGACAAACAGCTGAAACTCTTGATGTCCTTAATGGGTTATTTGCATATATCCCATGGGCCTCCATTACAGGAAGTTTAATGTACTGTACAATGAAAGCTCTAGATTAGGCTGGGTTTTTTTTTTTGCAGTTTTTTTTTGCAGTTTTTACTGAAATGTATTACACAGTGAAGACTTATTTACCCAGATTTTTTTAAGTTTTTGCCCAAGTGATTTTTTTCTGTGTATTTTTTTATTAGTTGTTGGTCACTATTAACAGGAAATTGTAAGAGAGTAGCTGCCTAACTTTCATAAAAGCAAATATACTTAACACAAACTGTTTCACTGTGTTATTTATCACTATACGTATGTAAGGTTAGTAAAATAATAAGGTAAAGCTTTTTGTAGTAGCACTTTATTTCCTATACATTCTGGCTAAAACCATAGAAGGGAAAGTATTAAAAATGGTTTACTGTAGCAGCATTTCACCAGACTCGTTACAGGATGTTCACCTGCATAATATTTTCCTAATTAGAAGTTATAGTCAGTGTTTAGTACTAGCTAAACTGAACTAGTAACTCATTAAATGGGTGAAGGTCAGAAATCTTTTAATTCACCTTCATTGTATTCAGGACATAACTCAATGAGCACAGCAATATGTCTAGAAAGTTGTTATTTTTATGTGAACCTCTCAATGACAACCAAACCCATTGCTAGCCGTAGGACTTCTGTACCTTTTCTGCCTGTATTATGGGCTTTTATAAAACTATAGAAGACATTATCATCCAATGGTAATCTGGAACTTTGTTACAGTTTTAATTTATTGTACTTTTTAAGGTAATTTGGGAAGAAACAAGCATGCCGCTGTTTTTTTGGAGGTTTTTTTTGGATGTTAGTTCATTTCTTACCTTTTCTCTGCACTGTTTGCTTCCAGTATTCACTCATGTCATTCTTGCAGGTCACATTTATCTCTTCTTTCAACTCATCCAACATCTGAGCATCATTGTTGAGTTGTCTTGCTATAGTATATCCATAGGGTGTTAAGGAACTGAACATCCCTTCAATGGGATCAAAATAAAGGAACGGATGATTATTGAAGGTGAATATATACAAGTACTGCATGTCTTCTAGGCTGCTGAATGAGCACTCTGAGATCATCTGCAAAACAAAACCCCCTGTAGAAAGATATAACAATGTAAGTCATCTGCAGAACACTGCCAGGTGCAATGAAGATTGTATCAACAACAGCAAAAGACAAAAATCTCCTAACGTGATTATTTGCATTTGTCTTTATGACATTATCTTTTATATTACTTTCTTGGCAGTAAAGATGAGCAATTAGAGCATAGCCATCTGAGCAATGTAAACAAACCCTATCCAGGGATCATTTGTATGCAGTGCATTTACCCTACCAGATGAGCTCTAAAACACTGTACAAATCATATCCAGGGATCATTTGCATGTGGTGTATTTACCCCACCAGATGAGCTCTAGAACACTGTACAAACCCTATCCAGGGATCATTTGCATGTGGTGCATTTATCCCACCAGATGAGCTCTAGAACACTGTACAAACTCTATCAAGGGATCATTTGCATGTGGTGTATTTACCCCACCAGATGAGCTCTAGAACACTGTACAAACCCTATCCAGGGATCATTTGCATGTGGTGCATTTATCCCACCAGATGAGCTCTAGAGCACCGTACACACTCTATCCAGGGAGCATTTGTATGCAGTGTATTTACCCCACCAGATGAGCTCTAGAACACTGTACAAACCCTATCCAGGGATCATTTGCATTTGGTGCATTTATCCCACCAGATGAGCTCTAGAACACTGTACAAACCCTATCCAGGGATCATTTGAATGTGGTGTATTTACCCCACCAGATGAGCTCTTGTATTTACCCCACCAGATGAGCTCTAGAACACTGTACAAACCCTATCCAGGGATCATTTGCATTTGGTGCATTTATCCCACCAGATCAGCTCTAGAACACTGTACAAACCCTATCCAGGGATCATTTGAATGTGGTGTATTTACCCCACCAGATGAGCTCTAGAACACTCTAACTACTTAATTTTAATTCACTGTGCTGATCTGTCTTTCAGTTTCTTAGTCCCAGCCTTCCCTAGCTAACCTCTCAAGTTTTCAAGTCCAAGTAAACCTCAGTAGGACATGGTCCACAAGAGCAGATATGAAAGCTGTTAAGGTTGCTGATTATGTTTTTTTTTTTTTTTTTTGTTAGCTGAGACTTGTCTATTATATTTTCCAGTTTCCATTTCACTGAAATATATATATGATTAGGTGTGAGTTAATGGAACAGTGATGTTAACAATGTTTACCTTTATCCTCACTGCTGTGCAATATTGGATTTATTATATTTACAGAGTGAGATTTTAGGGGCACACACATAGGGATACAACAGATGTCTTCCTGCAAAAAGGCTGCTTTCTAGTTTCTGTGTTTTCTTTTGGGATTCTTTTCATGCAAACATTTCTAATAAGTGTATTTTTTATTGCATTTGCATATAACTATCCCATTTGTCTAATTATCTGTCTAAAATATGGGTGGATGTTTGTCATTTCTGTCACTGTTTTTCAGCTAAATAAATGTGCCTGTCATAATGTTCTAAACTAATGTCCACTTCTGGAAACCAGTAAGAGTTTTACAAGTTGGTATCCAAATTCAGTCCAGGGTCATTTCATCTCTCTTTATCAGTTATTAGTTCTGTTTTTATTGAGTTTTGCCATCCCGCCCAAAGTGACAATCAAGCCTCTATCCATGATAGGTCCATTTGTTTTTTCCAGGTCCAGGCATCAAAATACATCCAAAGGGAAAGCCAAAAGTAGGCAGAGGTTAACATCATCTTCCTGCACTGGAAATGAACTTTTTTTAAAATTTATTTAATTTGTTATTCTTTTACTTCCACTGTTGACTGTCATGCACTGTGCCTTTCCTACTGTGATGAGACCAGTATAGGTCTGTGCTGCAGCACACTTATGATGCTCTAGAATCCCCTCATTTTAGGACAGGGATTCTAAGCCTTCATTCAGCCTGTGTTCTTGCAATGGGTTAGGTCAATGTCTTTATCTCTCTAGATATATTATTAACAAACGAGGGTGGATTGGTCCACAGACCATTTCAGCCATGACCTGAGGCAAATGGTAATGATACTTTAAAGTAATTGACAACAGAATATTTAGTTGCAATGTAATGATAATGCATCATAAAGGGATTGGTTGTCCATAAGCCAACTACTCCTATACCTCCATGATAGGCTAATCTAACTATTAGGTCACTAGTCAAACCTGGGGTGTCTGGAACACTGTCAGGGATTTATCCCTCTATGCCAAAGACACAGCTTTAGTTATTATGTTTTTTGACATGCAATGGCTACATTTCCTATTTAATTTTTTTTTTTTTTGTTTCTTTATTATTTGTTAACCAGGTAAGTTTACTGGTTCTCAGAGATTTGCAGCTATTAGCCAGACCAGAAGGCTCATACAATGACACACTATGAGTAGAGACAAAGGAAACATTCTAATAATGTTCTTTACCTCTCCATGTTCTTCCTTTAAAAACTGTAACGAGTAAAGTCACAGCCCATCTCTAATGACATTTTATTTCTTTGTATCATACTCTTATTACATGCAATTGCCATGATAGGGTTTCTTCATTGTTATGTCACCATTAATTTACTAGTTTTAACAGGTGTACTATTTCTCAATAACACTGTGAAGAAATAAGCCAAGTCATATAACTCAGACTGGGGTAGTTACCAGCCTCCTGCAGATGTGGTTAGTCCAGTGTTCATAGGTTCATAGGTAGGTACTAGGCTCTTGGCCCTAGGGCCTATGCAAGCCTAGCCATAACAATTCCCTGCCTATTGCTTCCCATAAATATTTACTTTCTTGGACCCATGTCTAGCAGGGCTACTGATGTGATCCCCGGGGTGAATTTCCGATCTCCCATCCAGTCGTCAAGGTTCCTCTTGAAGAGGGCCATCGAGGCGCTCTGCCTGACATGTATGGGCAGTCTATTCCAGAGTATGGGGAGTCTTTGGGTCAGGAATCTATCTCTCCAGCATGTTCTATTCATTTTGATGACAGCGTTAAGATCCCTGGAGTGTGTGGCTCTGAAGGATTGGGATTTCTTTAAGTGTAGCATGTCCAACAACTCTGGGTTTGACATGGCCTTGTATGTTAGGCAGAGTTCGCCTCTGAGTAGGCGATATGCGACAGAGAATAGCTGGAGTTTCTTTAGATGGTCAGCATAAGGCATCATAATTCAAAAGAGGTAGATAACTTCTCCCCACTCTGGATCTCAAAGAGTTTAACCAACACATCTGTTTATTCAGTTTTGGAAGGTCTCCCTACACGGCATTATGCCTTTGATATTGGAGAGCACTTGGATGGTCTTTCTTGACATAATGGAAACTTGCTGGCATATCAACATTTAGGGTCTATACTTGGGATTCCTCTGTTTTGCTATGGGCATTCATTGCAGCACAAAGGTACTAAGGTGTATGTTGTATTGCCAATGTTTTGCAGTAGAAGGATCTCCTAGTGTTCCCATACTTGAATGACTGACTCCTAATTACCCCATCCAGGGGACTTTATAGAAGAAGCCCTGTTGTGATACTCCTAAATTTTTGGTTCCTGTAGGTGACCATACATTTGATGAAGTCCCTTCTGAGTCCTGCTCAGAAATAAGCCTTTTCCTGTGTGATACGGGTCACACATCCATGTTGATCATTCCTACCATTGCAGAGGTTATAGTCTTAGTGGACTAGGTAAAGTTACAGTGCAGGGTCCAGGTTTGGAGCTTGTTATTCCTTCTTTTTACAGATGATGGGTACCATGATCTGCCTGAAGCTACTCTGTGAATCTGATTATGTATGTGTTACAGTGAAGTATGACTGAATAATGGTTTCAGAATCAACATATTTACGATATTGCTTCTAGTGTCAGGTAGGTCCTAGAATGGTGGAAAATCACAGGTTTCTTTTGGGTCTTCTAGTTCTGCATCCTTATCTATCACAATTTTTAGTAATAGGTTCATAGGTTCATACTGGGCTATCTGCCCTAGGGCATTTATAAGCCTAGCCAGAGTGTGTTTGGCTTTCGCCACCCATTTTAAAATAATTTTGTTATGCCCTTTTTCAAGGTTAGTATACTGTGCCTCTGTCTAACAGTGACACAGAAGTGATACCCGGGGTAAACCTACGATCTCCCATCCACTCATCAAGATTCCTCTTGAAGAAAGTCAATGAGGGACTCTGCCTAACCTGGACTGGGATTTTATTCCAGAGTGAAGGCAGCCTCTGGGTTATGAATCTGTCCCTCCAGCATGTCCTATTTATTTCAGTGCTGAGGTTCAAGTCTCTCGAGTGCGTAGCTCGATGGGATGGATTTTCTGAGGTGCAGCATGTCCATTAATTCTGGGTTGGACATGGCTTTATACGTCAGGCACAGATCGCCTCTGAGCAGGCGGTATGCCACTGAGTAGAGCTGGAGTTTCTTTAACCGGGCAGCATATGGCATCTGTTTGAGCCCTTTGATCCTCTTGGTGAGGTGCTTTTGGGGTCTTCCCAGTTGCTGCAGGTGTCTGGTAAGGTACATCCCAAAAGGGGCATTGTACTCAATTATGGGCCTGATGAGGGATGAGTAAAGAGGCATGATGACCTCCCCTGATCTAGATGTGAATCCCTTCATGATTAGGTGGGCTATATAAAATGTTTTTCTAACCACTTTGGCCACGTGGTTGTCAAATGAGAGATTGCTATCAATTTGGGTCCCCAGGTCCCTAATTACATCTTCTGTACTTAATGGATTACCACCTATGTGGTAATTTGTGAGCACTTTGTTTTGCC
The DNA here is from genome assembly GCF_019279795.1 of Protopterus annectens. Lineage (NCBI taxonomy): Eukaryota > Metazoa > Chordata > Ceratodontiformes > Protopteridae > Protopterus > Protopterus annectens. The sequence continues at coordinate 701,644,680 of NC_056743.1, forward strand.
AAAGGGATGACTATACACTTTTTGGCATTTAGCTTGAGGCCATGGCTCTGGCACCAGTTGTCTGTTTCTATGAGGCCCTTTTGGAGGATGCTTGTGTCGGCTGGAGTGTTGATTATGGCGCCCAGTTTGCAGTCATCTGCAAACTTGGTCAGCCACAGTCCTTCCATGTTGACCTGTACCTCCGAGAAATATATACCGAACAAGAGAGGTCCCAGGACTGAGCCTTGTGGGATGCCACTTGTAACTGGTTTGGAGTCTGACATGGCTCCAGCAATTCTAACCATGTGGGGAGCCAGTTTGCAACCCATCTAGTGACATAGGGGTTTATATTTAAGCTGGTGAGCTTATCTATAATGCCTGAGTGGGGTATTGTATCGAAGGCTTTTGCAAGGTCCAGGTAGGCTGTGTGGACCACCTTCCCTCGTCAATGGCCTTAGTGACTGTTTCAAAGAAATCAACCAGGTTTAAGAGGCAGGATCTGCCCTTAACAAAGCCAAACTGGGTAGGATCCAGTGTCTGTAGGTCCCCAATATCTTTATTTATGAGGTCCATGATGATCCTTTCCATAGCTTTGCAGACCAAGCTAGTCAGGCTTATGGGGCGATAGTTTCCAGGATCCATTGAGGCACCACCTTTGTGGAGAGGGACCACTGTTGCTGTACGCCACTCTTTGGGTACATATCCTGTAGTAAGGCTGAGATTGAACAGTAGTTTTATGTTTGGGTTTAGCTCTTCTTGCAGTTCATGTAGGGCGCAGCCGGGACACCATCTGGTCCCATTGATGCTGTGTTTTTTGCTTTGGAGAGGGCAGCTCTTACCTGAGCATCTGAGATGTCAGAAGGGCAGCACTCTGCTGGGATAGATATTTGCCCTTTTGGTGGGGAGGGGGGGAGAGAAGTTTGTGCTGAACCTGTCAGCTAGGATGTTGGCAATGTCTGTGGGTTCGGTGTATTTTTTGTCATTTTGGACTAATTCTGAGCATATCTGGGAATTCCCACCCAGGTTCCTAACATAACTAAAGAAAGCCTTGTGATTATCCTTAGTGTCCTGTGCAATTTTTCTCTCGAAGCTGGCCTTAGACGATATAATGAGTGCCAGTAGTTTTTTGCTAATACTGATCAGAGATGCCTTCCCTTTTTGGGATTTTGCTCTATCATGTAGTAGCTTCCTCCTTCTATTGTATAGTTTGTTTATGGCTGGGGTCCACCAGACAGGACGTCTGCCTTTGGAGGATTGGGACTTGGTTTTATTTGGGATTGTATGATCCATGCATTCCTGAAGGTGTTCATAGAATACGTTTATAAAGGATTCTGTGGTCTGGGCCGTATTTTCCACAGGCCCGGGGGCTTTGAAGGATTCCACCTCAGTTTTGAGGAGTGTGAAATTTACATTAGAGAAGTTTTTCACTGTGGTTTTCAGGGCAGGGGTGGAGTCGGGATGTGAATATCCAGTGAGATTAGTTTATGGTCTGATCTTACCAATGAGGGATACACTTCTGGTCTGGAGCATAGAGTCCCCATGTTGGTGATGATCAGGTCCAGTATGTTTTCCACTCTTGTGGGAGTGGTAACAAGTTGTTCCATAGCATTTGAGTTTATAAATTCTAGGAACCTTTGGGCTAGGGTGTTGGAGCTAGAGTAATGCTCCCAGTCTATGTTTGGGTAGTTAAAGTCACCCAATATAATGGTATTTGGAGAGACCTTCATATTTTCCAGTGTTCTCAGGAAGACCAAGTGGGGTTCCTGGGTTTGGGAGGGTGGTCTGTAGCAGGCTATAAACTGGAAGGCAGTTTTACCCACTGTTAGTTGCACATGGATAGTCTCTGATGCTTCGTGCTGTGCCACCAACCTGGAGGTGTGGGTATCTTTGATGAATATTGATACTCCCCTCCTTTTGTGGTTTGGTCCAAGTTTTGGGGCCGAAAAGCATGGTATGAGGTATAACCTGGTAGTGCTGGGGTGCTCTCTGGAGCCTTGAACCAGGTTTCTGTTACTGCACAGATATCAATGTTCTCCATGCTAAGGAGAGTTTCGAGTGCGTGCATCTTGAGGTTTAGACTTCTGGCGTTGAGTAACATTACTCTTAGTTTCTTATCCCTTGTGATACCTATGGAGGTGGGTTTGTCTTTTGAGCCTTGCCTAAAAAGGCACTATGGGGGTAGCAAGAGCCTTTGCCAATATCCGAAAGCCCATGGGTGACAGGTGCAAGCCGTCCCTAGCGAAGCATCGTGGCTTGTCGAGCATGTCACCCCAGGCTGACAGGCATTGGATCCCCTTTGAATGACACCAATACTTAAGAATGGAAGATTTTTTTGTGAAATAAGCTCTCACATGGCATAAGATATCAATCAGCTGGCGGTAAGGACAGTCCTCCTGGTTTTAATGACAATGTTACTGTAGCATCTTTCATCTGGTCACAGAAGCAGTCAATTGTATGGTAACTTAATAAGAAAGGAAAACAGAATAATACCTCCCCATGGTCAGAGGCTATGCATTTTTGGTAATGGACTACACAGAGACAACGGTCTCACAGCAGTTTGCATCTTTGGAGAAGTTTATGATCTGGCAAATTCCCTGCATCATAGTTCCATGCTTCTTTCAGAACTTCAGATTTAGAGGCCTTGTTTGGTAAGGGTCCATTGGAAGTGATGCACTCCATTGCCAGAGCTTCAGATTTAGAGGCCTTGTTTGGTAAGGGTGCATTGGAAGTGAGACATTCCTTTGATCAACGTATTTACCATCTATGGGACTGCAGTCATCTCCTCCTTTTGCTCAGTTCATTGGGGCAATGGGAAGCAGCAGTGGATGAAATCCTTATGGTTCGATGATTTGTACTTTTACTCTTACTTAAACTGAGAGGAAATGCATAAAAGTGATTAGAAAAGTATAAAAACAGGTGACAGCAGTTAGCTTGCATTTTAATGCAACTGAGACTATGACAGTGGTTATTAAAGTAGTGAAATGGTTGTTGTTACTGGTACTATGCACTTGGGGGGGCGACTGCATGGCATGTCTCTGTGGTTAAGGTTGACTGAAGCATGTGTATGTTGCCTGTGGTAAGATACCCTCATCTTTATACATGCAGTCTTGGAGCTGCAGTCTGTTATGTCTAGGGAATTATATCTGATACTCCAAAAAGATGGAGCACTCCATAAAGCAGGTTTGAAAATGTCCTATATTGGGGCAGCTTTCTCTTGGTTTTCTTCATGGGAGCAGAAAACAAGGGAGAGAGGGTGCAGATTCTCCCCAAATCAAATGCATGAGTATAGAAATATGGCTATTTTTTTTTGTCTACTTTGCACTACGGAAAGCAGAGCAAGTAACATTAGATGGATCATGGCAGCCATCCGTCCTTTGTCATATGGCAAATACTCATCCACTGACAAATGATGCTGCGACGTTCCCTCCTCTGGGCCAGTAATCAAGGAGCATGAACCCTCACCAATGAGGGATGTTCATTTGGAACAAAAATTGATACACAGAATATTTCCAGATGCAGCTCTCTGCATCAAGCACAATCCTCCCCAAGAGCACACAGGGAACACACTCAGTCCAGGAGTTTGGTTTCCCTCTCTCTCTCCAAGCCACCAACAAGACTCCCCACTGGCACAGCCGAGTCCTCAGCCAAGTGTCCAAGCCAAGTCCTCCACCATTCCCTCTGTGAAACAAGTACTCTGTGTCCCTGCTCCAAGTAGTTCAGACACACACACACACACACACACACACACACACACACACACACACACACACACACACACACACACACCTGGGAAAGGCTGGCACAGATTCACCATTCATGCCCCTCTGCCCAGACTATAAGGTAGTTGCTGCCACCAGACACTCCAAATCCAGCTACTCTAAGGCTCTTAAAAGGGTACCTAATTATACTGAGTGAAATTAATACTAGTACAAATGGTAGGGTTTGACCAATGCAGTAAGGCTTTTAGAAGTGGCCACAATGTCACCAAATAAATATCAGTACTCCCAAAAGTTAAAATATTATGTAAAAGACCTGCCACAATGAAATGTTTAAATATATTTAACAATAAATAATAAAAAAATGAAGATAGTAACTATTTACAATAAATACCAGAGTTTCAGTCACAGGAAATATTAAAATAACACAGATGAATATATTCACACAGATACAGAAAAACAGTACTTAACTAATCTCACTATATTTTCCTGACTGATCTAAAGAATTACTATTCCCTGGTTACTTACTAAAGTAAGGCAAGATGAAATGGGTGAGGGATCCTTCTTTGTCAGGTTAGAAAAACAGACTGCTCTGAGACTTCTGTCTCATCTGGTATTAAAACGTCATTTTAGTCCTGGATTACAGAATGACATCACATACATCTGGTCATCTGACTCTGGTTCCCATACTACCCCCTTTCCTAGCAATTGAACCAGAATCTAGCACATATGTGTCAATAATACAGACACATAGAGCTTTGCTAGGATCTGTTTCAGCTTCTAGAAGTCATAAAATAATTTCAAACTTCCACCCTTCCAGTGTAGCAGTTAGTTCACCCCAAGGACAATAAAGAAAGCTTCCTAGTACAGAATTATTTTCTCTGGCTGCATTGAGACCTGTGAGATACAATTTTTATGGCTTATACCAATTAATTTAATTTCAAGCTATTTTTCAAAGTCAGATGGACTGAGATTAATCTCTTCTCTTCCAGTATCCTCTGTTACAATGTATTCATTTCAGTAGTTAACATACAGTCTGGAATATATGTATACTTCTTTTTCTGTCCAGCAGGAGCCACTGTTGGCACATTTTTCAACAGAAGCACCTGTACAAATCAGTTTGATATACAAATGACATATAATTCTTTACAAAACTCAAACTAGCTACACTGGCATATGTTACATACCCATGCTCTAATTCTCCTGGCATAGCTGGCAATACCTCACATTGTCACAGATGTCATCAAATTTCACTCCACTTAGGGACTGGCTGCCTACAGTTCTTACTTCAGGAATGTCTCTATTGCAGATATCCATGCTGCAATTTTGTCTTTGTTGCATTCCTTCACCAAACATGACTGTCTTGACCACAGGGTGGGGAGTCGGCCTGCACTGGCGAAATTGGTACCCCAGGAGTTAGCTGGTTGTGTGATCTTCAGGATCCTTCCACACTGGTGGTTACTGGTTGGTTTGTCAGTACTACTGCCCTTGTAAGTAATCACTTTCACACTACTAATTAGCTGCAGTCATCCTGAGTAGCTGTCTTCAGATATTTTTCCATGCTACATTTCTATAGCAGTATATTCTGCTCTCTATCAAAAAGGTGACTGTCTCTTTGAAGTCTGATTAGTCTACTAATACAGCTTTTCTGGGGTCCCACTTACCACCAGAAAAACTTATGTCTCTTTCATAAGCTCAGATGTCAGTAAGTTATAAAGATTTATCTAATTTTTGGTTTCCAAATCTCCACACCAGTTCCCAGTATCTTAGCCAGTAGGATTTTTTTTAAAGTCTACTTTAATAAATTCTGTGCCAAGTTATGGCACTACTTCCATTTGCGTTTACATTTGTTTAATGCCAGACCAGGAAAGTAATCCTATTCTGTACTGCATTAATTGCTGATTTACATTTTCTTGAGACAAAGAAGAAAAACCCTGGCTGACAATATCCCCTGATCAGCTGGCAGGTATTTTCCAAAGGCAAAAGAGCTTCAGGATAGTGCTATATCTAAAAATAGTTTGGACGAGAACACAAGCTTCAGCCTAGTCTGGCAGACTCCTCCATTCATACCTCATAGCTGTCCAGATTTTCATAGAATATCCAGATTTTTACCTCTTATATTTGGTCTGTTTATCATAAAATGTGTATTTTTTTGACAAATTACTAGGATGATTTGAGGATTGAAATCACGTTCTTCAGAAAAATGGATGCGAAGACGAATCCTGTCATTCTATTAGCTTTCTAAGTTTATAAGAACAATATTTAAAATCTGTCCCTAATTTTAGGCCTTTGTCCTTCATTATGTCAGGCTTGCCCAGATTTCTTGTGCTAAGAGATTGAGTGGTATGTCTCCATTTACCGTCCAGAATCCCATGCAAAAAAGTTAACTTTGACCTCTCTTCACACTGTTTCTGCTAAATGGTTTTTCACTTACCAATAGACGCACCAGGAGAAAAATTAATAGCTTCACTTGCTAAGTAGAAAACTTGATGAACAGCACAGACATACCACATGGCATATACTCCAGGAGCAGTTGGGAGAAATGAAGAGAAACAAATAAGTATAGACTGTTATGAATTAGCAATTTCTTGGCCCATCCAGTGTGCCCAATCTTTGATATTAGGATAAGTAATTGATCCTTACAGGTTAAAGTTTGCATCATCTTCCCTGGCACTACAACTACACTGCTTCTTTTCTACATGTGTTGCAATTTCCCGCTATTTTTAATTGACAACCTTCTCAAAAAACCTGTTCTAGTATATGCAACTGCTCTCTGTGGGAGAAAATATTTTCTTATGTCAGTAAATTGAAGGAACACTTTAAGTTACGGATCTCTCTCTCTCTCTCTCTCTCTCTCTCTCTCCTAAAGTGACATCATAGGTAAGGCAGGAAAGCAACTAGTAACACAGAATACAAAGATGCAATATTTATTTTGCAAGCAACTTATGATGGTAACTAGTACTAAGTAAAGAATTTAAACCTGTGTAATTCATTTACGTACCAAAAATTCGGGCTAAATATCACATCCTTATAACACTGGCATATTGTTCATAACAAACTAGCACAGTGTCAATATTTTGCTTCACAGTTCAATGGAAATTGTAATTTTATCCTTATGCATAGCTGTGGAAACTCTATTTAGGATTTATACTAGGATGCTGACACCAATTGTTTTCAGGAACATAATTCATTGTTTTTTTTTTATTTTTCAGCAGTCACAGCACTGAGAATTTATTAGTAGATGGTTCTTTGCTGTGGCTAAAATTTGTTTTGCACTGGTTTGAGATTAGATTCATTACAAAGGCATGCCTTAGACTAGGCTATGTTGTTGTGTCTTTCGGCTTTTCCCAGTTAGGGGTCGCCACAGCGGAACTCCGGTCCGCTAATGAGTGGTAGTTGATTTTTACGTGCCGAGTTACCAGCCCTGATGCACAACCTTCAACGAAGGTACGCCCATTCACGCATGTCTCCACGCAGAAGACGCTCTAGCTGAGAATCAAACTGGACAGCGTCTTACTGTGAGGTGACAACGCTACCGCAGCACCACCACTGCGGGTACTTGCCATCTTCAAAATGTCTATAAACTCTCTATGATACCATTGCCTCATATCAGCTGTAGAGTTTTACACTGATTTCACTACTGAAATTTTGCATTCATACTGAGCTTTAGTGAGTAGGTGTCTCCACCAGCCTGCTTCTGGCTTATTCTCTCAGACCCAGATTTTATTGACCTACTATTACCTACTACAGGGATTTCCATGTAACAGAAATTAGAATGCATAAATGCTGTCAGTTTTGGCCATCCATGCATGGTGATAAGTACAGAGGGGTGCTCTTAATTTGCCTATCACTACTAAACTGCTCAACGCCATGATAAATTAAATACTTAATTGTGAACATGTACCTATTCAAACATTGTACCTCCTTACTCTCCCCTCTTCAATCTCTTCCATACTTCTACCAATTTCTCTCCCCGGCTTTCTCTCTTAATATACAATAAGCCTGCTTTTCTCTCACTCCTGGTTATATTATACTAATTTACTTTTAATTTCTCTATAGTCAGGCTAAAATTTATGTAATAAATCATTGTCATATAACTTGCATCTATTTTTAACCAATGTTTTCATACTACAGTGGATATAAAAAGTTTACACACCCCTGTTAAAATGCCAGGTTTTTGTGATATAAAAAAATGAGACCACAATAAATCATTTCAAAACTTTTCCCACCTTTAATGTGACCTATAACCTGTACAATTCAATTGAAAAACAAAAAATCTGTTAGGGGAAAAAATATTAAAAAAAAATGTAAAATACGCTGGTTGCATAAGTGTGCACACCCTTAAACTAATATGTAGTTGTATGCACACCCTTAGGCTAATACGTTGTTGAAATACCTTCTGATTTAATTACAACATTCAGTCTTCTTAGGTACACACCTGTCAATAATTAAAGAGACTCTTATTAACCCCAAGTAAATTTCAGCTGTCCTAGAAGGATTTTCCTGAAATTTACTTAGTTGCCTGCTACAGCAAAAGCCATGGTTCGCAGAGAGCTTGCAAAGCATCAAAGGGCTCTCATTGTTGAAAGGTATCAGTCAGGAGAAGGGTACAAAAAAATTTCCACAGCATTGGATATACCATGGAACACAATGAAGACAGTCATCAAAAAGTGGAGAAAAATATAAGACAACAGTGACGTTGCAAAGAACTGGACATCCATCCAAAATTGATGAAAAGACAAGACTAAAACTGGTTAGTGAGGCTGCCAAGAGACCTACAGCAACACTGAAGGAGCTGCAGGAATTTCTGGCAAGTACTGGTTGTGTACTACATGTGACAACAATCTCCTGTTTTATCCATATGTCTGGCCTATGGGGTAGGGTTGCAAAATGGAAGCCTTTTCTTACACAGAAAAACATCCATGCCTGGCTAAAATTTGCAAAACATTACATCATCTCCCAAAAGCATGTGGGAAAATGTGTTATGGTCTGAAGAGACCAAGGCTGAACTTTCTGGCCACAATTCCAAAAGGTACGTTTGGCACAAAAACAACACTTCGCATCACCAAAAGAACACCATCCCCATGGTGAAGCATGGTGGTGGCAGTATCATGCTTTGGGGTTGCTTTTCTTAAGCTGGAACTGGGGCTTTTGTCAGGGTGGAGGGAATTATGAACAGTTCCAAATACCAGTTTTGGACCAAAACCTTCAGGCGTCTGCTAGAAAGCTGAAGATGAACAAGAATTTCACCTTTCAACACAACAGTGACCTCAAGCATACATCCAAATCAACAACAGAATGGCTTCACCAGAAGAAAAAAAAGCCCAGACCTTAATCCAGTAGAAAATCTGTGGGGTGACCTGAAGAGGGCTGTGCACAAGAGATGCCCTCGCAATCTGACAGATTTGGAGCACTTTTGCAAGGACGAGTGGACAAATATTCCCAAGTCAAGTTGCGCCATGCTGATAGACTCCTACCTAAGAAGACTGAATGCTGTAATTAAATCAAAAGGTGCTTCAACAAAGTATTAGTTTAAGGGTGTGTACACTTATGCAACCAGCTTATCGTACGTTTTTTATTTTTTTATATTTTTTTCCTTAACAGATTTGTTTGTTTTTCAATTGAATTGTACAGGTTATAGGTCACATTAAAGGTGGGAAATGTTTTGAAATGATTTATTGTGGTCTCATTTTTTTATATAAAAAAAAGTGGAATTTTAACAGGGGTGTGTAAACTTTTTATATCCACTGTAAGTCTAACTTGTTGTAATTATTTAAACTGCAGACGTTTTTATATTATTTTTGAAAGTAATTTGTACAATTATTGTTCTTAAAATGTTTTGTCATACTTTGGAGATTTTCTCCCTGGACCTCCAATGAAAATGGGCACTAACCCAGTTGGACTTTCACAGTAATCAGATGTCAATAAATCAATAAATAAATAAATTAATTAATAACACTGCTACAGTGTAGATTAGGAATCTTAAAATGAACCACAAAAAGCAGTATTTGAAAAGGAAGACAATCTCTGTTTGCAGGATGTTCATTTGGGACCACTAATTTGCATCCCCCTCAGACAGTAAGAGACCCAGTCACCTGCACCTGCTGCCTTCCCACATCCAGCCTTGATCCTGCTCATCTGAAAGGACCATTTACCCATATTCCAAACACCAGTAAGAAATTTGCCATATTGACTGATAAAGTCCAGTTGCTGGACAGAATAAACTTGTATCCATGATGTTCACAAAAACACACCAAAGTAGCCTCTTCCAATGCAAAATATATTGGGATATAACAGTTAACTAAATAAAAACACTATATATCATTTCACAGTTCTGACAGTATTATGACATTACACAGATGAATCAGATTTCTAAATGCATTATCAGGTGGCATGCATGCATTTACACAGAGCATTAGAGTCTCCTCCATCTCCAGAACACACACACACACACACACACACACACACACACACACACACACATTTCAGAGGGACCGAAAACCTTGTGATTTTCATTTCGCAGAACACTGTTTATTCTGAGAAGAATTATCTCACCTGCAGCAAAGTGGAAACCCAGGAGTAAGGAACAACAGATTGATAAGCAGTTCCACAGCAACATTCTTCAAGAAGGCAAAATTATACATAAAAAAAGTAAAAAAAAATAATGGTGTGTGTGCAAGTGATACTTGTTGCTGCAGTCCTTTTTAGGGTTTCCTGTTTTTGTATCACCAATTATAGCACGTAAAACATACAGCATGTGAGCTTATAAGTAAACTCTTACTACATTTCAGGGCAGCTTGTCTGAGCCAGTTATATAGCAGACTGATGCAGTCATCAGTTGCTAGGCATGCAATAACAGCTGAGCTAATTTTACAGTTTGAGAGTTTGGGTACTGACAATTTGTACTTTGATCTCTCAGCACACTTGCAGAACTCCTACAATATTCATTTCCTGTAGCTCACTGAAGATATAATCAAGTAACATGGTGTTGCCCCTGCCTCTCTCCAATCTGCCTACTCTTTCTCATTCCTGTTTTTCCTGTCCCTTCAGCACTATCTTTTCTGGTAATCTAAAACCCTATTTCTATTTCTCTCTTCTGTACACAATCTTCCACAAAATCAAAAACTATTTATTGTCAAATGTTAAATCCTTTTTATATTTTAACTTGTTGACAAATTCCAAATGTAAACTGTGATCCTACTTTCTGTCTATGTAACTATTTAAAATTGTATTTAGAAGTGTGCTTACTATGAGTATACCTTATGAGTTCTTTGTTATTCACTATACATATATATTTCTCTTGTCTTGTTTTATTTTGCTTATGTTTTTGGAGCTTTTCTCCTCGGGTCTCTGCTGAAAAGGGGCTTCTTGCCCAGTCAGACTAACCTGGTTAACAAATGTCAAATAAATAAATAAATAACTGCAGCAGGCTCATACTTAGACAAACAAAATACACTTCATTTCTCACCTTAGACATGGGGCAGCTGCTAGCTACCAAGTAGCTAGCACTAGCTGGTGATCACAAATTTCACAAACTGTATTCACAAGCAATGCAGTGCTGCCTTCGACCATCTCACACTGCTGCAAAACAAGCGGTCAGTACCAGACACCAGGGTAAAGATTAAATATATATTATCAGAAGGAAAACAATTAAGAAGAATCAGAAGTCGAAATGGGCAAAGAGGAACTGCTAAAAACATATTATAACTTCCTCTAAGTGCATACTCCAATTCTAATCCTGCATTCACTCACGTGCATTCAGCACATCAGGCAGCTAGCACCCTGCAGCATTCATTTTTTCTGTAGCAAGTACAGGTTTTATGGGATTGGGTTGCTAGCCCAAGGCCCAACCCTCCTCACGGGGTGCAGCACACACTCATATGCACATACTCACACCTACGGTCAGTTTAGAGTACCCAATCCACCTACTGAATGTCTTTGGAATGTGGAAGGAAACTGGAGCACTTGGAGGAAACCCACACAAATGCAGGGAGGGCATGCAGACTCCACACAGAAGGCACCCCAACCAGGAATTGAACAGGAGAACCTCTTGCTGCTAGGTGGCAGTGCTAACCATGGCACCACTGCAACTCCAATTCTAATACTATACACTAATTATTTTTTTATTGCAAGAAAAAAATCCAGCTAAATGCCCCCATATCTTTTTTAAAATACTTTTTGTTTGGCCTCTATGCAGCAGATTATCAGCGGCCATTGGTATCTCACCTCAATCTTGAAAGGCAGGTTTCACTTCTGATCCCTAAAATCTAAACAGAACCTTTCCATTGTCTGAGAACAGACTGAGGCATTCCAGTGCAGCATCATTCTTGTAGCCATAGGGATTTTGATTAATATGCCCTACCCATTTCCCCACAAGATTACCTGGTATGCAATAAAGTAAAGCCACAATGCTCATCTGTATGTGCCCTGGTATCTTGTAAGTATGGAATGTATTCCCCAGTATCACCAGAGCTGCTATCCTTACCTATGGCACTGCCCATACTCCCTGGCATAGGTGACTGGTAAAATGCCACTTCTTTTCTTACCCTCGGTCAGCTTCTCAAGCACCAAACCCTCTAATGGTACTCGGATCACCTAGGTTGCAGACAGAGTTCCCTCCTTCTGGGCCACAGAGCCGACATCCAAACCCCTCAATACCGGTAAGTTTATTACAGAATATAAACGTGTGCGTGTGTGTGTGTGTGTGTGTGTGTGTGTGTGTGTGTGTGTGTGTGTGTTCACGAGTGTGTGTCTGAGTTTATGCTTGTGCACTCACTTGCAATTCATTGTGCATAAACAAAATTAAATAGCTGTTAAAACTGAGAGGACTTTTGTGACCTTTTTTATAAGAACACGATTAGTCTAAAACTGACTGAATGCCTTTACTACAAATGCTGCTCTTCACTGAATCTGTAATGGAAACAGTTGTTGTACACAGCGACTAAGTCTCAAGATTTTTTGTTTTATGCTTGACCTGTGTTAGACATGAAAAATATAACGAATCCCGATTCACAGATCTCCATCAGTCCCCATATGCTTTATGTGCTACCAACTTAAAGGCATGAAAGATATGCCTAAGTGTTAAACCTGGAACAGTTCATTTGCACATTTTCCACCTCCGCCCTTCATCACATCAGTCTCTCTTGTTAATACTAGCCCCCCTCATAAAATATTCTTCTGTACTAGAACTTTTATTTCCTTTATGTATGTATGGATATATGTATGTATTTTACATGTGTTTACCAGAGTAGTACACTGATCACAACTGACCACTTGTAGCTAAAGTCTGGGTGAAATAATTCACAAAGAAGAAAAAGTGAAACAGAGCCAGTAAATTATACATACCAAAAACAGAGCAAAAAGCAACAATATATAGCAAATATTGAACATTAGTAATGAATACATGTAGCAACAATTATGAGAGAAATGTACATTTTATAGTTTTACATGATTATATTTCAGGTTTACATCATGGTGGAAATGCTGTGGAATAATGAGCATCAGGGCAGGGGAGGGTAGCAGGGGGTGAAGTTAAGAGGCATTAGTAACTGAAGGAAGAGAAAGTGAGTAAGGCTATAGAATGAGATGTCCTTATGTGATGTGACCTGCTGTGTGACAAGTACAATCTGATTTGTTGTGGAGGAATGTTTTACGTTCAGCTCTGAAGGTGGGTAGTTCATGTAGGTGGGAGGAGATTCCATATTTAAGGAGCAAGGATGAGAAAGAGTAGTTGGTGCAGTGTACTTAGGAAGTTTGTTGATGTAGAGTGTGTGTGTGTGTGTGTGTGTGTGTGTGTGTGTGTGTGTGTGTGTGTGTGTGTGTGTGTGTGTGTGTGTGTGTGTGCGTATGTATGTGTGTGTGTGTCTAGTATAAAATGTGGCCACTAGTGGTGGAAATGGATTAGGATGGAGAAGTTTGAAGCTAAGACAGCCCAGTAGCTGATCTACTCTGTGCTGCAGTGGGTACCATTTGGGTAAGGCAATGGTGCTCATGAGAAGGTAAGTTTGTGATGAAACAAGAGATTTTGTTTTCAGTAGTCTGCAGCATGGAGTTATTAGAGGCTGTGGATTTTAAAGGATGTCCATATTTGAGCTGTGCCAGTAGCATTCCTTTGCCTATTGCTGCCCTGGCAAGTTTGGATATGTATGGAGAGATTTTCCTGGCCCAGAAAAGAAGCGAGTTAATGTTTGCCCTCAATTTCGTAATATGGGTACAGAATGTTAGTGATGGGTCTTATCACAAACTGAGACATTTAAAAGAGTTGGTGGTTTCTATTAGTTTGCCACAAACTGTAGTGATGTTGAGGTCTTTGGTCACTTTCTAAGATTTTGTATGGTTCCAAATAGCATACTTTTTGTTTTTGTAGAGGGAAGTATTAGTGTGTACTTAATGAACCTGAGATTGAGGGTTTTAAATGTAGAGCGGTTGTAGCTGGACCTAAAGATTACCACTTCATCTGAATAGTCAGTGAGTTGTAAAGTGGAAGGTCACAAGGTAGCTTATTACAGAAAGTAGAAAAGACGAGGAGTTAAGATGTAACCTTGAGGTTCTCCCATTGAAAGACATTTGGGCTGAGAGAAGGAAGAGCTTAATAGAACTTTTCCAGAATCTGTCTGATGAGAATTCTTGGAACCAGGTGAGGGATGTATTACTAATGCCTGTGTTCTGAAGAGACAGAGAGAAGGAAGAGGTCATGTTTAATTAGGTCAAAGGCTTTTGTGAGGTCAATTAATATTGCTCCTGTAAAGTAACTGAATGTTATCAGTTAGGCCCCAAAGTGCCATCATGCCACTGTGACCTCTCCAGCATCTATGTTGTTTTAGGTTAAAGAGATGGTATTGCTTAATGTAGCTTGAGAGTTGGATGCAAATAATTTTCCTAGCACCTTTTTCCACTAATGGATAGGATGGAAGTAAAATGAAAATGTTAGGTGTTTCAAGGTACAGATTCTTTGGACAGGAAGGTAATACGTGCTGGTTTACAGATTTTAAGCATTATATACTTGTGTCGGGCAAAGATTAAAGATGAAGATGCTGTGTTAAATATTCTCTGCAGAGGTAGAAAAACAGGGGAAAATGTGGCCTGAACCTGGGGGAGGGGTGGGCATGTCTTCAAATAGGTTACTGATATCTTGAGATATTTTTGAAGTAGAAAGGGATTGAATAGTGACATAAAAGAAGCATATGAAGAGGCTCAGAGGGTGGCTGTGATGTTTATATCTAGAGATTATAAGATGGACAATGTGTATGGTAGCGTACAGAAAATATTTAATAAAAAACAAGGAATGATAAGAGCTAATGTAGGTGGATTTAAAGAAGGAAGAAAAAAAGTTGTAGAAATAACATCTGGGAAGGAGAATATGTTCTTTGTTACTAAATATAGTTTATTTTCTCAGAGATTGACAGAGGTGATTAAGGAATATTGGAAACAAATTAGAAGGGATGTTCAGTCATTATCACAAATAGAGTTAGGAATTTCTTACCAAATGGGAAGAAATTTAAAGGATTTTTTTGGTACATGCAAAATATAGAAGACCGATAGAGAAAATGTTGGTGAATGTGGAAACAAAAGGAACATTTCCCTGTGGTAAATGCTCTGTATGCCAGCATATAACAACAAAAATACAGAAAATAGGGGAAAAGAAATTTCATACATTGGGGACGTACTCTTGTTATAGTAAAGGTGTGATTTATGCTATAATGTGCTCTTGTAATAAATGTTATATAGGGGAAACAAAAAGATCTTTGGCAGAATGAATAAAAGAGCATGTGAGAGACATAAGAAATAATAAAATTCTCAGTCCTGTAGCTGAACACTTTAATAAAGAACATAAAGGTGATATAAAAACTATGAAAGTAACAGTGCTGGAACAAGTAAAATTACAATATGGTAATGTAGAGCTATTAAAATATGTATTAAGACAGAAGGAGTCTATTTTAATAATGAAATATGACACACTTATACCTAAGGGTATGAACAAAGAATGCAATTGGCAACGTTTTATATAATGTTTTTTAACTTTAAGAAGAGAATTGAATAATTGTTCTAACTTAATTGCTAATTGATTAATAGAAATTGTATAAATAAGATGTCTTTTAACAAAGAAAGTTTTTACTCTGTAAAGGCTATGGCCGAGGCGCTAAGAGAAGTGTGTTCTTTGATTAAAAGTGTATTTGGAAAGTAGAGCTGTTTTTCACTGGTCATTTTGTTTTGGTTGTTATAGCAATTTATCAGTTCAATAAGGAGTGGTTACATTAGTTTTAATGACCAGTGAATCTCTGTGCTCCTTTCCTCGGATATTCCGAGAAACAGGACTGGATTTTGTCAGCAAAAATGGTGAAAATAGTAACAGAAATGCGATACCAATTATTAACGGAAACAACGAAGTAACAACACAAGGAAATGTGAATGGTGTATCTGCACTACAGAGGCACCGATATCCAGCATTTATAAAAAATGGAAGGATTCTAGGCAACGGACTAAAACTAACCCATTTGCTATGGTGGGTAGGAAAGTACCAGTATCAGACATTCCAGCAGCACAAGATTTGTGTATTAAACTTGAGAAATTGATCTTCAAAGAGACTTCAGTTTATTACAATATAGGCAGTCTCCAGAGGTATGAGGAGTTGGAGATAACACCGATGGGCTTTAAGGTCCATCAAAAACCCCTCATCCACATTTGTGTTAACTGATGAGTTAGAAACAAAATTTCAGGAGTTGTGGATAGCAGCGGCACATCGGTGCAGTTTGGAGTGGGTAGCGATCTTGATTGAGAGAGACAGTATAAAAAGAGAGAGACTTTTGATGGAAATGAAACAAACATGTGAAGAAATCGTAAAAATGACTTCCAGTTCAGTACTAAAGACATTTCTGGTGAATATTAACAATAAACTTATGTCTTATGAAAAAGATCTAGTTGACCGTAAAAAATATAAATTAAATAGAGACATTAAAGATTATGAGCACAAGAGAACTTTTGCTCTCACAGCCAATCGGCGACCGAAGAGGAGGAGTGTAATGTTTCAAAAGAATGACGTTACTTCCGGTCCACAGAGGAGTAGGAGCGTTATTTCAGGGGAGAGCGGAGCGTCTTCATATGATGAAGAAGAACAAATAAATGATCATTTTCCGAATTTACAGGGAGCAGCAAATCCGGAATCCTTTCGGAAGACCTTCAGAAGATCTAATGAACCGAATTATACCACCAGGAAGCGAGGTTGGCAGGGACCAGATCGGAACAGAGACCCGGGAGAAGGACACTTTAAAAGAAGCAAATGGACTGTGTAAACAGGTAGAAAATATTATTACACGGGAATATGTTGTTAATTTATCTGACTATGTGTTGGATGAAACAGAAATATCAGTTTTAAATAGGGGAATCAAGTTTATACCGACAGTTTTACCCAGAATGTATGAAGTGAAGGGTGAAATATATAATTTGGTGCGTAAAATGTGTTTAAAGGAATATTTTTTTCTTATGCAAAATGATGAAATAAATGTATATAATGAAACATCAGATTCCGATAGTAATAATGATTTTTATTTTTCATGTGAATCTGAGACTGAAATTAATGCTTACAGCTTATTGGACAGAAGTAAAATTAAGTCGCACAGTACTTTTATGCCACTGAATAGAAATTCATTCATTCAAAGTTTTGATAAAGCAGTTAATTTGATAATTGATGGAGAACTTAATAAGTTTAAAAATCAGGAGAAGGAATATAATTTAACAAGGAATGAATGGATTAAATTACAACATCTGAGCAGGAATAATGAAATAATCTTTAAACCATCAGATAAGGGGGGCAAATTAGTAGTAATGAATACTAAGGATTATTATATTATGTGTATGCAACACTTAAACGATCAGAATGTATATAGTAGAATAGATACAGCAAGTTTAATACGAGCACAAAATGAGTTTCAGAAATTATTAAATAAAGGTGTAAGATTACATTATTTCACAACCTATGATGTGACACATAAACTTAAAGTTAGGAGAAATACAATAGCAAAATTCTTTTGTGTTCTAAAAATTCATAAAGACCCAGTAAAACCGCCTGGTCATCCTATAGTGTCAGCTACAGGTTATTTTACATATAATTTAAGTTGTCTATTGCATGAAATTTTAGTGAAGGAAGTAATGAAGTTGGCATCCTATATTAAGGATTCTTTTGATTTTTTGAGTAAAATTGAAGATGTGATATGGGATGAGAATATGTATTTCATAACAGTAGATGTAGTGAGTTTGTATACCAATATATCACATACTCTGGGTCTTGAAGCCACACAATATTTTTTAGGGGATAGTCCCAAGACTCAGTATATCAAAGAATTACTGGATTTTTGTCTTAAGAATAATATGTTTGAATTTGAAGGCAACTTATATAAACAAAATATAGGTACAGCAATGGGAGCGGCATTTGCCCCAGCATATGCCAGTTTATTTATGGGGCTGATGGAGAGTATACATATTTATAGAAGTGAATTTTTTAGAAAATATGTAATAAAATATTATCGATTTATAGATGACTTAATTTTTATTTGTAAAGGGGTAGAAGAAATTTCATCTGGGTTTATAGAGTATTTAAATGTTAATGAATTTGGTATTAAATTTGATGGTATTCAGAGAGGTACAAGGATAAATTTTTTGGATATTACACTCAGAGGTGATAAGAATAAAACAATACATACCAATATATATAGAAAGTTTAACCTAATAAATTTGATGTTAAATGCCACAAGTTGTCACCCTAAGCATACAATAGAATCTATTCCATATGGAGAAATGCTTAGGATTAAAAGATTGAATAGTGACATAAAAGAAGCATATGAAGAGGCTCAGAGGGTGGCTGTGATGTTTATATCTAGAGGTTGTAAGATGGACAATGTGTATGGTAGCGTACAGAAAATATTTAATAAAAAACAAGGAATGATAAGAGCTAATGTAGGTGGATTTAAAGAAGGAAGAAAAAAAGTTGTAGAAATAACATCTGGGAAGGAGAATATGTTCTTTGTTACTAAATATAGTTTTCTCAGAGATTGACAGAGGTGGTTAAGGAATATTGGAAACAAATTAGAAGGGATGTTCAGTCATTATCATGAATAGAGTTAGGAATTTCTTATCTAAGGGGAAGAAATTTAAATGATTTTTTGGTACATGCAAAATATAGAAGACCGATAGAGAAAATGTTGGAGAATGTGGAAATGAAAGGAACATTTCCCTGTGGTAAATGCTCTGTATGCCAGCATATAACAACAAAAATAGAGAAAATAGGGGAAAAGAAATTTGACACATTGGGGACGTACTCTTGTTATAGTAAAGGTGTAATTTATGCTATAATGTGCTCTTGTAATAAATGCTATATAGGGGAAACAAAAAGATCTTTGTCAGAACGAATAAAAGAGCATGTGAGAGACATAAGAAATAATAAAATTCTCAGTCCTGTAGCTGAACACTTTAATAAAGAACATAAAGGTGATATAAAAACTATGAAAATAACAGTGCTGGAACAAGTAAAATTACAATATGGTAATGTAGAGCTATTAAAATATGTATTAAGACAGAAGGAGTCTATTTTAATAATGAAATATGACACAATTATACCTAAGGGTATGAACAAAGAATGCAATTGGCAACGTTTTATATAATGTTTTTTTAACTTTAAGAAGAGAATTGAATAATTGTTGTAACTTAATTGCTAATTGATTAATAGAAATTGTATAAATAAGATGTCTTTTAACAAAGAAAGTTTTTACTCTATAAAGGCTACGGCCGAGGTGCTAAGAGAAGTGTGTTCTTTGATTAAAAGTGTATTTGGAAAGTAGAGCTGTTTTTCACTGGTCATTCTGTTTTGGTTGTTATAGCAATTTATCAGTTCAATAAGGAGTGGTTACATTAGTTTCAATGACCAGTGAATCTCTGTGCTCCTTTCCTTGGATATTCCAAGAAACAGGACTGGATTTTGTCAGCAAAAATGGTGAAAATAGTAACAGAAATGCGATACCAATTATTAACGGAAACAACGAAGTAACAACACTAGGAAATTTGAATGGTGTATCTGAATCTACAGAGGCACCGATATCCAGCATTTATAAAAAATGGGAGGATTCTAGGCAATGGACTAAAACTAACCCATTTGCTATGGTGGGTAGGAAAGTACCAGTATCAGACATTCCAGCAGCACAAGATTTGTGAATTAAACTTGAGAAATTGATCTTCAAAGAGACTTCAGTTTATTACAATATAGGCAGTCTCCAGAGGTATGAGGAGTTGGAGATAACACAGAGGGGTTTAAGGTCCATCAAAAACCCCTCATCCCCATTTGTGTTAACTGATGAGTTAGAGACAAAATTTCAGAAGCAGTGGATAGCAGCAGCACATCGGTGCAGTTTGGAGTGGGTAGCGATCTTGATTGAGAGAGACAGTATAAAAAGAGAGACTTTTGATGGAAACGAAACAAACGTGAAGAAATCGTAAAAATGACTTCTAATTCGGTACTAGAGACATTTCTGGTGAATATTAACAATAAACTTATGTCTTATGAAAAAGATCTAGTTGACCGTAAAAAATATAAATTAAATAGAGACATTAAAGATTATGAGCACAAGAGAGCTTTTGCTCTCACAGCCAATCAGCGACCGAAGAGGAGGAGTGTAATGTTTCAAAAGAATGACGTTACTTCCGGTCCACAGAGGAGTAGGAGCGTTATTTCAGGAGAGAGGAGCATCTTCATATGATGAAGAAGAACAAATAAATGATCATTTTCCAAATTTACATGGAGCAGCAAATCCAGAATCCTTTCAGAAAACCTTCAGAGGATCTAATGAACCGAATTATACCACCAGGAAGCGAGGTTGGCAGGGACCAGATCGGAACAGAGACCCGGGAGAAGGACACTTTAAAAGAAGCAAATGGACTGTGTAAACAGGTAGAAAATATTATTACACGGGAATATGTTGTTAATTTATCTGACTATGTGTTGGATGAGACAGAAATATCAGTTTTAAATAGGGGAATCAAGTTTATACCGACAGTTTTACCCAGAATGTATGAAGTGAAGGGTGAAATATATAATTTGGTGTGTAAAATGTGTTTAAAGGAATATTTTTTTCTTATGCAAAATGATGAAAGAAATGTATATAATGAAACATCAGATTCCGATAATAATCATGATTTTTATTTTTCATGTGAATCGGAGACTGAAATTAATGCTTACAGCTTATTGGACAGAAGTAAAATTAAGTCGCACAGTACTTTTATGCCACCGAATAGAAATTCATTCATTCAAAGTTTTGATAAAGCAGTTAATTTGATAATTGATGGAGAACTTAATAAGTTTAAAAATCCGGAGAAGGAATATAATTTAACAAGGAATGAGTGGATTAAATTACAACATCTGAGCAGGAATAATGAAATAATCTTTAAACCATCAGATAAGGGGGGCAAATTAGTAGTAATGAATTCTAAGGATTATTATATTATGTGTATGCAACACTTAAACGATCAGAATGTATATAGCAGAATAGATACAGCAAGTTTAATACGAGCACAAAATGAGTTTCAGAAGTTATTAAATAAAGGTGTAAGATTACATTATTTCACAAACTATGATGTAACACATAAGCTTAAAGTTAGGAGAAATACAATAGCAAAATTCTTTTGTGTTCCAAAAATTCATAAAGACCCAGTAAAACCGCCTGGTCATCCTATAGTGTCAGCTACAGGTTATTTTACATATAATTTAAGTTGTCTATTGCATGAAATTTTAGTGAAGGAAGTAATGAAGCTGGCATCCTATATTAAGGATTCTTTTGATTTTTCTGAGTAAAATTGAAGATGTGATATGGGATGAGAATATGTATTTCATAACAGTAGATGTAGTGAGTTTGTATACCAATATATCACATACTCTGGGTCTTGAAGCCACACAATATTTTTTAGGGGATAGTCCCAAGACTCAGTATATCAAAGAATTACTGGATTTTTGTCTTAAGAATAATATGTTTGAATTTGAAGGCAACTTATATAAACAAAATATAGGTACAGCAATGGGAGCGGCATTTGCCGCAGCATATGCCAATTTATTTATGGGGCTGATGGAGAGTATACATATTTACAGAAGTGAATTTTTTAGAAAATATGTAATAAAATATTATCGATTTATAGATGACTTAATTTTTATTTGTAAAGGGGGAGAAGAAATTTCATCTGGGTTTATAGAGTATTTAAATGTTAATGAATTTGGTATTAAATTTGATGGTATTCAGAGAGGTACAAGGATAAATTTTTTGGATATTACACTCAGAGGTGATAAAAATAAAAAAATACATACCAATATATATAGAAAGTTTAACCAAATAAATTTGATGTTAAATGCCACAAGTTGTCACCCTAAGCATACAATAGAATCTATTCCATATGGAGAAATGCTTAGGATTAAAAGATTGAATAGTGACATAAAAGAAACATATGAAGAGGCTCAGAGGGTGGCTGTGATGTTTATATCTAGAGGTTGTAAGATGGACAATGTGTATGGTAGCGTACAGAAAATATTTAATAAAAAACAAGGAATGGTAAGAGCTAATGTAGGTGGATTTAAAGAAGGAAGAAAAAAGTTGTAGAAATAACATCTGGGAAGGAGAATATGTTCTTTGTTACTAAATATAGTTTATTTTCTCAGAGATTGACAGAGGTGGTTAAGGAATATTGGAAACAAATTAGAAGGGATGTTCAGTCATTATCATGAATAGAGTTAGGAATTTCTTACCTAAGGGGAAGAAATTTAAAGGATTTTTTGGTACATGCAAAATATAGAAGACCGATAGAGAAAATGTTGGAGAATGTGGAAATTAAAGGAACATTTCCCTGTGGTAAATGCTCTGTATGCCAGCATATAACACCTAAAATAGAGAAAGTAGGGGGAAAGAAATTTGACACATTGGGGACGTACTCTTGTTATAGTAAAGGTGTGATTTATGCTATAATGTGCTCTTGTAATAAATGCTATATAGGGGAAACAAAAAGATCTTTGGCAGAACGAATAGAAGAGCATGTGAGAGACATAAGAAATAATAAAATTCTCAGTCCTGTAGCTGAACACTTTAATAAAGAACATAAAGGTGATATAAAAACTATGAAAGTAACAGTGCTGGAACAAGTAACATTACAATATGGTAATGTAGAGCTATTAAAATATGTATTAAGACAGAAGGAGTCTATTTTAATAATGAAATATGACACACTTATACCTAAGGGTATGAACAAAGAATGCAATTGGCAAAGTTTTATATAATGTTTTTTAACTTTAAGAAGAGAATTGAATAATTGTTGTAACTTAATTGCTAATTGATTAATAGAAATTGTATAAATAAGATGTCTTTTAATAAAGAAAGTTTTTACTCTGTAAAGGCTACGGCCGAGGCGCTAGGAGAAGTGTGTTCTTTGATTAAAAGTGTATTTGGAAAGTAGAGCTGTTTTTCACTGGTCATTTTGTTTTGGTTGTTATAGCAATTTATTTATTTATTGTTTTTGCGGAGCAGCAAATCTTTTCCCTGGGAAAAAATTTGATGTTTCGTATGTTCGATATTTTGTGCTTTAGACCTTATCGGTACGATGAAAGAGCATTCACTCTTTTGATCATATGATAAGGTAATATAGATGCTGTTTTTTCCAAGACTGGCAGGCTTCATCCCTTAGCTTGAGAAGAGATATAAACTTTTCGATGAACCATGGGGTTTGTTCTTGTTTAAGAGAGCATTTTATGTTGAGATAGAATTTCTTCTTAAGTTGTAGGAGTATATGTGTGTGTGTGTGTGTGTGTCTGTGTGTGTGTGTGTGTGTGTGTGTGTGTGTGTGTGTGTGTGTGTGTGTATATATATATATATATATATATATATATATATATATATATATATTGATTAAATATAGATTTTATATATATATATATATATATATATATATATATATAAATATATATATGTGTGTGTGTGTTTATATTATATTAACATCAGTATTATGTTTGTAACTATGTAGTAACTGTTGCTGAATCCATGTTATAATTTATAATGTACTAATAATGTTTTGCCTTGATTGTTGAATTCATAATAATATTGCCTTAAATATAATTCTCTACCAGTTGTGCTTTAATGTCTTAATGGTTTAGGTTATGCCTGAAAAAGGGCCCTTGGACCAGTGTGCATAGCCAGTTATAAAATGTAAAATAAATAAATAAATGACAGATGAAGATATGCAGTTCATACAAATCTCTCCAGTTGGGGGAAAGCTTGGTATAGTACTCTAGGAAATCTTGGTATATAGTGATACCTCCATCACTATGGTAACAGTATATAGATATTTTCTTTTTAACGGCTGGCATTTTTTGTCACTTGCTATGCTTTATTTTGATTCTTTTTATCTCTTTGATAGTATCAGTTTTCATTAAATAGATTATATAGAAACTTTAGATTATAAGGATCAAATGGCGGAAACTGAAAAAGGGTAATTGTGAGGTGATGTTCAGGGAAGAGTTAAGACAGGCACTGGGTGGCGGTGAATAGTTACCGAATAGCTGGGTAACTACAGCAGAGCTAGTAAGGGAGACTGCTAGAAAGGTGCTTGGTGTGACATCTGGACAGAGGAAGGACAACAAGGAGACATGGTGGTGGAATGAGGAAGTACAGGAGAGTATACAGACAAAGAGGTTGGCAGAGAAGAAGTGGGATTGTCAGAGAGATGAAGAAAGTAAACAGGAGTATAAGGAATTGAGGTGCATGGCAAAGAGGGAGGTGCCAAAGTTTAAGGATAAGGCTTATGAAGAGTTGTATGAAAGGTTGGACACTAAGGAGGGAGAAAAGGACCTGTACTGATTGGCTAGACAGAGGGACCAAGCTAGGAAAGATGTGCAGCAGGTAAAGGTGATGAAGGATAATGAGGGAAACATACTCACAAGCGAGGAGAGTGTGTTGAGGAGATGGAAAGAGTACTTTGAGGGGTTGATGAATGAAGAGAATGAGAGGGAGAGAAGGTTGGATGATGTAAGGATAGTGAATCATGAAGTACAATGGATTAGCAAGGAGAAAGTAAGGATAGCTATGAAGAGAATGAAGAATGGAAAGGCTGTTGGCCCAGATGACATACCTGTGAAAGCATGGAGGTGTTTAGGTGAAATGGCAGTGGAGTTTTTAACCAGATTGTTTAATGAAATCGTGGAAAGTGAGAGGATGCCTAAGGAATGGAGAAAAAGTGTTTTGGTACCGATTTTTAAGAATAAGGGTGATGTGCAGAGCTGTAGTAACTACAGAGGGATTAAATTGATCAGTCACAGCATGAAGTTATGGGAAATAGTAGTGGAAGCAAGCTTAAGAAGGGACGTGATGATTAGTGATCAGCAGTATGGTTTCATGCCAGGAAAGAGCACTACGGATGCGATCTTTGCTTTGAGAGTGTTGATGGAGAAGTACAGAGAATGTCAGAAGGAGTTGCATTGTGTTTTTGTATACTTAGAGAAAGCATATGACAGGGTGCCTAGAGAGGAGTTGTGGTATTGTATGAGGAAGTCAGGAGTGTCAGAAAAGTATGTAAGAGTGGTACAGGATATGTACAAGGGTAGTGTGACAGTGGTGAGGTGTGCGGTGGGAGTGACGGATGCTTTAAGGTGGAGGTGGAGTTACATCAAGGATCAGCTCTGAGCCCTTTCTTATTTGTAATGGTGATGGACAGGTTGACAGACGAGATCAGACAGGAGTCCCCGTGGACTATGATGTTTGCAGATGACATTGTGATCTGTAGTGAGAGTAGGGAACAGGTGGAGGAGACCCTGGAGAGATGGAGATATGCTCTAGAGAGAAAGGAATGAAGGTCAGCAGGACTAAGACAGAATATATGTGTGTGAATGAGAGGGAGGATAGAGGAATGCTGAGGATGCAAGGAGTAGAGGTGGCAAAGGTGGATGAGTTTAAATACTTGGGGTCAATAGTTCAGAGTAATGGTGAGTGTGGAAGAGAGGTGAAGAAGAGAGTACAGGCAGGATGGATTGGGTGGAGAAGAGTGTCAGGAGTGATTTGTGACAGACGAGTACCTGTAAGAGTGAAAGGGAAGGTCTACAAGAGGGTAGTGAGACCAGCTATGTTATATGGGTTGGAGACAGTGGCATTGACAAAAAGGCAGAAGTTTGAGCTGGATGTGGCAGAATTAAAGATGTTAAGATTTGCACTGCGTGTGACGAGGGTGGACAGGATTAGGATATTAGAGGGTCAGCCCAGGTTGGAAGGTTTGGAGACAAAGCCAGAGAGGCATGATTACGTTGGTTTGGACATGTGCTGAGGAGGGATTCTGAGTATATTGGGAAAAAGATGCTAAGGATGATGCTACAAGGTAACAGGAAAAGAGGAAGGCCTAAGATAAGGTTTATGGTTGTGGTGAGAGAGGACATGCAGGTGGTTGGTGTGACAGAGCAAGATGAAGAGGACAGGAAGAAATGGAAACAGGTGATCTGCTGTGGCGACCCCCAACAGGAACAGCCAAAAGAAGATGATGTTTTAATATTTGGTTTACATTAGTAAATGACACAAACTTTAATAGTAACAAAAAGAACATTTCTTTCTTTCTTTCTTTCTTTGATTTCTTTTTTGTTTGTTTTTTTTTAATATATAACTTTGTTGACTGAATAAGTTCAACCAGTCCTGTGTCCACTTTTCAGGGGAGACAGCAGGATTAATCTATCCATGAGAATAGCAATATAAATGTACAACTATAAATAAAGTATTTCGTTTTTTAACTTGTTCCCATACCAAGAACATCATTGTAGAACTCTAAACAATGTCAGTTGATTCCTGATAACTGCAGAAGTGAAATTACTTCTATCTGCCTTCATATGTAAACTGGACCCTTGCAGATTCTGTTCCCCTCCCTCTCAAATAATGCATAAAAACTTACTCTATTACCCCAATGAAAACTTAGATGACATGTTGAAATCACATAGAGGTCAATTAAAAAAAAAGCAGTAGGTGAAAAGTTCTTCTACTAAATGTTCTCAGCAAATTTTAACCAAATGATCATAGACTACCTTACTTTCAGGAAGGAAATTATAAAGCTTCTGAAAAACATGAATGCAGGTCGTGTAGGGATATAAGGTAATAGCCACAGCACACTACAATTCTAACAACAGACTACCTGACAAACTAGGTATACCTCTGTTGGACAATAAGGTTATGCTTAACACTGGAAATAATGTAAATATCTAAAGTATCCACTAACACTGAACACTGTATAGTATATACTACCAACGGAATACATTGCATATGCTATGTAGGCCACTAACATTTGTCTACTAACATTACGCTTTCCATCCACTAAGTTGTAGCGTAAAAGTCTGTCCCCTTATTTTTTTACAATGTGCAAAAGTTAATCAGGTGGATGACTTCCTTCTTGTACATGCTATGAGGTAGTGAATATATTCTTGAATATACTAGGAGACAGAGTATGTCACTCATCCTTAATCACTTACTATGAACTTATGCAAATGTTTGATCTAAGTCTGCAAGTTAAATGGCACAATGCGCATTAACTGTATGTGTTGATTATATCCTCTAATATTGAAATACCCTAGTTCCAACACTGTAACAAATATCAGAGTAGCTCATTATAGGAAGTAACTCCTGATTGTATCAGTATGTGTTGTCATGTTGTATGTTCTCTGTATAATAATATTGTAGCAGTCTATTTGTCTTTCATTACCTCCAGCGCAGGTCCTAGCTGAAAATAGTCCTTGAACCGTACTACCCACCTGGTTAACATATTGAAAATAAATAAACACTCCCCTACTTTGTCAACTGCTGGAATCATGGTATGGCTGTAACAGGTGACAAGGTATGAAAGGTAGCTGTACTGTTGAGTCAGGTGATAGGAAGTGAGGCGGAGGAGGAGCAGTAGTTGTTGCAGGAAATGGAGGGTATAGTTGATTTGCAGGCAGTGTCGAAAATGGCAGAAGAAAAAAGATGGACTCTTTTCAGCATTCCTGTGGAAACTAGTAAACATGCATGAGAACATAAAGAACTGTATCTTAGGACTTATCAGCAGAAAATTGTCTTCTTGACTGAGTCAGAATAAAATCCAGTGATGACAATCTACTCCCTCAGAAGGATATGAGCTTCAGCAGTTAAAACATCTGAATCAAAGATGGAAATAAAGCAAACACTAAAAATCGTTCAGCTTGATCTAAGGGAATCTGTCTACAATGGGGCGAGGGAGAATAACAATGATGGATTCGTTTCTGCATCAAGAAGGGCTGTATGAAAGTTACAGTAGGAGATACTTAAAGGTACTCACATGCAATAGCTGACCTGATGGAACAGTGAAGGAGGAAACATTGTAATGATTAACACTGCAGCAACAATATCGAGCATAGTAAAAGACACTTTATAGTACAATTAAAAATAAAAGAAAATTAATTGTTGGGTTACAAGCTCTCTGTACATCACTACCATCACTGTATAAATATGGAGCTTCAAATCAAAAGTACAAGATCCAATTCTATGACTCCTAACACTTCAAAAGGTAAACTGTTATTCAAAAGAAAGAGTGAATTCAGCTCTCCACACATCTGCTACCAATTTATTAACACCGTTATAGTTCGTCATTCACGCTTGTAGTTCCACAGTTCCACAGATCACATTTCCTCTGAATTTCAAGTGGCACCACTCCATATTTCCACAAACATGGAAAAAGGGCAAATGCTGTGGGAAAGAGAATATAGTTTTACTCCCCATCCGCATCACAGATGACCCGCTGTTTGCACTGAGACAGACGGTAGAGAAGAAGCTAGAAATGAGGAAAGAGCCCAACTGGGCATTCTTGGACTTGGAGAAGGCATTTGACAAGATCCCTAGAAAGTTGATTTGGGCAGTCCTTAGGTAGTTCAAAGTTCCAAAACATTGGTAGAATTACTGCAAGCTATGTTCAAGGACCCAGTGACTCAAGTACAAACAGTATTCGGTCTCACCGAGGGGTTCTGAGTGGCAGTGGGTGTGCACAAGTGTTCAGCTCTGAGCCCACTGCTGTTCAAACTGGTGATGGACTACATTAGCAAACCGGCTGGAGGGGACAGAGCAACAAAGTTGTTGTATGCAGATAATGTAGCATTAGAGGCAGACTGAGCAAGGAATTCAGCAGAGGATAGGAGAATGGAATGTAAAACTGAAGGCACGTGGGATGAAACTGAATACAGATAAAACAGTTGTAATGGCAGCACGTGGTGGAGTTCAGAAGAAGCTAAGAATGGAGATAGAAGGGAAATAGTTAAATAGGTTAACGGCTTCAAGTATCTGGGGGGTGGTTGATGAGAAGGAAAATCTGAATAAGGAGATCAAAGTTAGAATCAGAAGGACTGCAGCCAACTAGCACAGAGTGTCAGGCATGGTATATGACAGAAGAATGCCAAAGAACCAGAAAAGTAAGGTGTACAAAACAGTGGTGCGACCAGTACTTCTGTATGGTATAGAAACCTGGGTAGTAAAGGCAGAGCAGTTGAGGAAGCTAGAGGTCATGGAGATGAAGTGCTTGAGATGGATGGTATGGTGCCTACTGTGGGACAGATGAAGAAATGAGGACATAACAGAAGAAGCCAAAGTTGCACCAGTTGTAGAAAAGATCAAAGAGAACAGATTACAGTGGTTCCGGCACATGGGCAGAAAGGCAGAACACAATCCGTTGAAGATGATTTAGGACAGACAGGTAGAAGGCAAGATGAAATGAGTGTCCAGCAAAAAGGTGGAAGGACTGTGTGACAGAAGACCTGCGACAGTCAGGCATGAGTGCTGAAGGCAGAAGAGTGGCATTGAATAGACAGAGATGGCAACAGTTGACACAACAACCCAACTCCATGCAGAAAATGGGAAAAGGGGGGGGTGATGATCTGCATCACTTCAAGCATTTTACTCAAACTGAAACTGCAGTGCAAAATGAAATATACAGAATGAAACTCCCTGTTCTCTAAAGTAAATCCTTAAAGTATATACTAATAAATAAAAATAAATATAGAATGCCTAATGTATAACAGTCAAGCTTAGAACAGTGAAACTCACTGTTAATGAGAGTCAGTATTTATGGCTCGGTATTAATAGACTTTAGCAAAATGCATACAAGTATAAAATGTGCCTGGAAAAATGTTGCACAAATAAAGTAAAGAAACTTGAGGTTAGAAAAAGTGTTTAGACAGACAAATGCACTTTTAAAGAAAGGAACGTTTCTGTTGGAAAAAAGTCAGAAATTAATCTAAGGAGGATGACTGAGCATTCGTATATAGCATGACAAGGTGGATGGCACTGTTTTAGTTTCAGACAAAAAGATTTAGGTTCAGAAATCCTAGAGGTACAGCGGGGAAGAATGTAATTCTTAAACTCTACATGGAAAAGAGTAAAACTAACTCAAGGGAGTGGGATGGGGCAAGAAGGTAGGAATATAATAGTGACTTATTTCTGTACTATAAGTGTTATTATCTGTAGATTGAAGTTAGTCTGTAGTGGACTTTGGTAATTTATTTTTATTCAAAACCTTGATTAATTGAACATTGTGACTTTGTTAAACTCACATTACTGTAAGGCAATTATGCTTCTTTTGCCCCTGACATTCAGAAATCTCAGAATTAGTGTATTTAGAGAAGCAGGGGTGTGGGGAACAGGTGGGTTTATCCTAACGCAAAAAAAAACTTTTCTCTGTGTTACTGGTTAAAGTTATTTCATGGTGGTAACTTTAATTTTTGAGGTTGCCAGGTATGGCCATTGTATCTTAGCTGCTTTGAATCCCATTACCTGAGGGCGATTAATACTGATATAAGACAGTTAAGAAAGAAACTGAAAAATAATAGAAACATAAAAAGTATTTTATAGAAAGATAGCTAGCTAGGTTAGCTAGATAGATACATGGATAGATAAATAAACAGATATAGATACACAGATACACACACACACACACACACACACACACACATATATATATATATATATATATATATATATATATATATATAGAGAGAGAGAGAGAGAGACCCAGATAGATATATGGAACAAGTGATTACAACCTATGCTTTCCAATGAACTGGTAAGTTAATCAAAAAGCAGTGTAGAAAAGATACCAGATCACACTAGTAGGGATTAGGACGTATATCCTTTTTCTCCATTGATGAGTGATATCCGTCTCTCTCTGTGTGTGTGTGTGTGTGTATGTATATATATATATATATATATATATATATATATATATATATATATATATATATATATATAATTTATTTATTTTATATTTGTTAACTGGATAGAGTCTGGCTGAGCAAGTAGCCCATTTTCAGCGGAGACGTGGGGAGATAAGCTCCATAACAATAGTACAAAAAGATCACAAACATTTTTAAAAGATTTACAAACAATATACAAACAGTTTGACAGCTGCCAACAATCACAGTTTACAAAAAGGTGAATGTAAAACAGAAAACATTACATTTCTTAAGCCTTATTACAGACAGTAATATGAAACTCATTAGATATATAACTAAAAACCAGTGTGTGTGTGTGTGTGTGTGTGTGTGTGTGTGTGTGTGTGTGTGTGTGTGTGTGTGTGTGTGTGTGTGTGTGTGTGCGTGTGTGTATGTATATATATATATATATATATATATATATATATATATATAAACCATAGATATATTTATTTATTTATTTATAGAGAGAGAGAGAGAGATGCATTGGTGTGGGGGATACAGTCCCCTATGTGTAGGGCTATATGAAGAGCTTGTCACGCTCTAAAAATAAGTGCAGCAAAAAAAAAAAAAGAAAACTTTTATCACATTCTTAAGAGGAGGCATCTGGAATGTACAGCACTGGCTTGCATCACAGTTTGCAATGGCTTGCATCACAGTTTGCAATTTAGTCAATGAAAAAGTGATCAGTTTTATGGTATCCATATCTCAGCTTCAGTTCAAAGTTGTGGCACCCAGATGCCCAGTAACACACACACACACACACACACACACATATATATATATATATATATATATTTATATATATATATATATATATATATATATATATATATATATATATATATATATATATATATATATTTATATATATATATATATATGGTTCCCTATTATATCAGTGAATGCTTAAAATAGCGAACGCTGTTTGATCAACCATTTTAAATTGAAACTGCAAAATCCCGAATACATGGAACTTTAGGGACTTTACCATTTCCTCCACTGTGGTGCAATCTCGGAGTTGGTGTATTTAAGTGGGGGGGGTGTGGGGGGCACAGCTCCAATTTATTTTGTTTGTTTTTTTTTTTTTACGAAGCAGCAATTTTTTTTCCCTGGGATGATTATGTATTCAGCATTTTGATGTTTCGATATTTAAGGGTTGATTATACAGCTTTCACTATTTTAAGTGTTTGCTGTTATAATATAGACCCTATATCCATACATGTATGTATGTATGTATTTTTCAGAGATCTGACTCCCCACTGTACCTTCTTCCCCAGGTGTCTATTACCAGCTCCATCATCTTCCTCTTTGCTCCTTTTTCTGTAATGCATTATAACTATGTGGAACTGGGATAGCATATGTAACAAAACTTAAGAAAAAGTGAATATATGGAAGGGATGGCTAATGGCAAAGACATTATAAATGTTCACAATTTCTATTTTGTCATTGCTGTTATATCAAAGTTTTTATTTTTTCATTGATATATACAGCTATTGCTGACTTTTCATTTTACCTACACATTTTTAAGGAAAATTATTTGTGCCATCTTTTCTTTTTTTTGTGGATATTTAGGTTAAAACCTGTTATGAGAGATATTGGGTGGTATTTCTAGAGATCCAAGAAGGAGCACCGCTCATGCTCTCATGTAAACTAGTGATTCACAGACATGCAAGCACTTTGTGGTCCTAAGCCTCATTGAAAGGCAACCTGCATGTCTACAAATGACAACAATGATGCCTGTGAATGTCGATGCCCTGTGTTTGATGCCATAGCACTCTGACAGGTACCCTGACGTGGGATTGAATCAGAGTCATTTCTTTGGTTTGGGAAACAAAGCCCCAGCAGTGCTACATATGCACACGTACATATACACACACACACACACACACACACACACACACACACACACACACACATGCAAACCCAAGCGTGCACATGCACACATAAGCAGATACCCCCACGCAGACACATATATAAGCATAGACATTCATGGGCACACAAAGGCACACACACACACACACATACACACACACACACACACACACACACACACACACACACACACACACACACTGTCTGCAATGGAATACTCACTTAAACTGGCAATATCAGCAAAGCTATGTAGCTTTGTTCTACTCAGATTCTCCAATTAATGTCTGTAGCTACAAGTAGCTGCAATGCAGCTAAATGCTGCATACACTTAACACATTTCAGTTTCTCTCCTCTTGGTTCTTGCATAGCACAGGCATCTCTGAATCATGTACTGTTAAAGGCTTCAGGGGCAGTGACCCAAAAAGTACAGAAACCTCATTAACATAGGTATCAAACCAGACAACCTCTTGCTGTAAGGTGACAAAGCTAAGTGATGCACCATTGTGCTGCCCAAATGATTTGCTAAATTGTTTAAAAATTTGAGTAAAACCTAAGTGTACTGAAATAATCCTTGCAAAGATGTATGCAGGATGGTACAGGAAAAGAAAGACACAATGCGGACAATGAGCTGAGTGGTAATGTACTAACCCAGAAAACAAATACAAATAAATAATAAGCTGATTGGCAATCTCCAAGAATATTCTATGGATTTTATTTGACTATGCATGCACGTTAAATTATGTATTTGTGAGAGGGAGCCTTTAAGTCCAAGAGTATTGTTGAGAGAGAGGGAATGCATTTGTGAGTTGGGTAGACAGGTATACTCACACTCACATTTATTTAGTGAGTGTGAGTTTATTATATGTAAGAAAAAGTACTAGAGTAGAAAGTGGATAGAAATTGAATATAAGAAACAAATATAGAAGAATTGCTCATAACAGGAAATGTCAGAAAATATTATAATTTAAGTGTAAGTATATATTTTATACAGTATATTGCAGTTAATTTTACTTGCAACATGAAATTATCTCATAAACTGAAACTACAACAAATAAGATTAAGATTGAGGAATACTGCAAAGCAAGGTGACAATGAAACAGAGTGATGAAAATGCAAAATGAATGGGTGTAAACTTTCTGTTTTTTAATTTGGAGTGATGCATGATTGGGTGCGCTTTTGACTAAAGTACTCTATGCTACACAACCGAGCACTTTAAAAATGAAAGAGGTGACCACTACTACAAGTTCTCAAACATTTATGATTATTTAATGATTGGTGTTTCTGCTGCAAAAAAAGTGCTGAAACTCACTTTCACAAAACACAAAGTAAAGCTTTTTTTGCAGGTGCTTGCCCCCCTGCACCCCCCCCCCCATGTGGGTGGAGACCCACTACATCCACCTATCTTATATATACCAACTCCAGGATCACATAACAGTGGAGAAAGGGCAACACAATTGTGTTCGCTGAAAGTGGCTAATGGCGATAAAGATATCTAGTTATTGTCAGTTGGACAAACAGCGTTTGCCGGAAACACATTCCCATTTCCATCTGGGATCTGATTAACTACTGCACTATATACAGTGCCAAGTTCACCATATGCACCGCTTGTTATATGATTTCCTATTCTCTTTTTGTTTTCCTATTGTGTAAAGCTGAATTGTTCATTTAATTCTGCACAAGGTAAGCTACACTTTCAACTCCTTCTGACCTATTATTACATAGTACTAGGTTGACTTGTGCTCATCCCTGTGTTACTGTATTTTGCATATAGTATTGTGCTTACATTTTTACTGTCCTTAAATCCTTATGGTGATCCATTTTTATTGTGCTCAACTTTTTTCTGTGTTGCTGTAATCATTTGTATTCATTAGTGTACAAGGCTTATCTGTTTCAGTACTTTGTGACCTCCATGCTGTTCTTCCCTTCAACTGCCAATATTGCAGTTTACTGTGAATTCCTTTGTTTGATTTTTTTTTACTGTGCTTAAATTTCCTGCAGTGGTTACGTTTTTTTCTGTTAGGATCACTGAACTTGTTCTTACACACCATTCCAGTAGTTCATTGTTTCTTTCATGTGTTTTTTTGCATATCTATTGGCATTATTTGTTTCTGTACACTCACCATATATGATTTTAGCGTCTATAGCGACTCCTCCCTGAGTAATTTTAGACTAACGTGAATTAACTGTGCTTTTGCTTTTTAGTGTGCTTGAATTTATACTGTGTTAAAACCTTTACTGTGCTTAATTTTTGCTACTATCAGTCTCACTGAAATTGTTTTTATTCATTTTACTCATTATATTATAAGCACCTTGTAGCTTCATGACATTGTCACCTGTCAGCTGCTGTAATTCATTGCTGTTCATTCACTTATTCATGATTTTTTAGTGTGTTTATATTGTCTTATCCCTAGCAACTTTAGTTCTCTATGTACAACCTTGTTTGAATTTTCATTGTTCTGAATTCTTACTGTGCCTGAATTTTTATTTATAATTGCTAGATATGACCTTTACTGTGCTTAATGTTTACTGTAATCAGTGGTTTCTTAAATATTCCTGCAGATAACCTGATTGCGTTCATTAGTCTAGCTTTTTTTTTTTTACCTGAAGCCTTACACCCTGTGTGCTCTACCTTCCTGCTTTGTTAATGCCACTAGCCAATTCCATTTAATTTATTTCACCTTCACTCTCCCAAAGCCCACTGTTCTAACCTATGAGCAAATCTGTCCCTTATCTTTCCTTTGCTATCATGGGGCCCTTATTTGCCAGCCTATCTGTATTTGGTACTTTGAGGCATTATAACAACTGTCTCATGTTTACTAACAGCCCTTTATTTTTAGCTAACACAGACCCAATTTGTGAGACATGCAAATATGCATTCTTAAAAGCAAAGTCATTTAGTATCTCAGTGTTGACCAGTGGACTAAGTGTGACCAGGTATAGCAGCACACATGCCAAAAAGCAATGCCAAATCTCACATCATAATTGCTGTTTTATAAACACCCTTCTCTTTGTTTGGCAGTGTTTCTCTTTGCTTACCATCACACAAATGCGGTTGGCATGATTGTGCATGTTTGTGCACTGGTCATAAAATGCAAGATCACAGTTTGGCAGGAAACCATTGCTACTGTTGTTGGAGGACCTTTGCAGACATGGCAGGTGATGGGAAGGATGGTGCCAAATTCAGAGCACAGAGGTGGGGTGTGGTCCATAGGTTCATAGGAGGTTACTAGGCTAGCTGCCATAGAGCCTTTGCAAGCCTAGCCACCATGTTAATTCTGGGTTCCATCAATTGTCCTTTATTAGATGGACGTACTTTATAGATCAGATCCAACTACCCCTGTCCATGAGGGACATGGGTGCCACCCCAATGGCAAATTTGCAGTCACCCATCCATTTGTCCAGGTTGCACTTGAATAGGGTCATTGAGTAGCCCTGCTTCACATGAAATGGATGTTTATTCCAGAGCAGTGGAAATCTCTGGGAAACATACCTGTCTCTCCAGCATGTTCCGTTAATGTAAATATCCAGAGAAAAAAAAAAAAACGTCGGTGGCACACAGCAGGCACATTAGAAAAAATATGTTTAATATAAAAGAACACAGAGAAAGTAAGCTCTTTCGTAGACAACTCCCGCTTCATCAGACTAACTTTTTTTTCTCTGGATACTTACAATTTTACGTCATTGGCTGCAGTATCCAGGAGAAGATTTTTTCATGTGTGTTTTGTTAATGTCACTGTCAAGGCTGAGATACCTAGAGCTAGTGAATCTGTTGCCATTTGATTTGCAAATGTGCATTATTTTCATCAGGTCAGGGTCAGAGACTGCCCTGTAGGCCAGGCACAAGTATCCTCTCAGTAGCCTATATGATACAGAGTACAATAACAGGGCTTTCAGTCTATCCATGAAGGTCATGGTTTGGAGGCCCTGTATCTTCTTAGTGAGTAACCTCTGTGGTGTCTCCAATTGCTACAAGTGTCTGGTGAGATACATGCAGAAAGGAACATTGTACTCTATTAATGGTTATGAGATGCTCAATGTAGAAGGCTTTCCTTACCACCGTGGAAACCTGGTGGTCAAAGTTCAGATTGCTGTTGACCTATATTCCCAGATCTCACACCACTGGGTTTGAACTTAGGGGGTTGCTGTCAATACTATAATTAGTGGAGAATTCCACTTTGCCAAATGGGATAGCAGTGCACTTTTTTGCATTTAGTTTTAGACCATGACTTTTGCACCAGTCATTTGTTTGTGTTAATCCCTAGTGTAATTTGTTAACATCATTGGGGGACTCAATGATTCCACCTAGTTTACAATCATCAGCGAACTTACAAGCCAGAGGCTGTCCTCTTTAGCCTGGTCATCTGAGAAATAGATTTCAAATAGTAAATTACTAACAATCTCTACCAATCCTGCCCACTCTCCACTCTTATACAATACGCTGATGACTCAGCTATCATCTCCACATCTGACCATCTCCCTCACCTACTCACCCTCGCTCAAGAATCTCTGCATTCACGTGAGAAATGTCTGACTAACAATAAACTACTGCTCAACCTGAACAAATCAAAACTCTTACTCTTTATTCCTAATTCTTTCCAATACAACAAACCCTCCATTTCTGTCTCCTCTCTAAATAATACCACTATCATAGTTGAATCTCACACTAAACTCCTCAGGGTTTATATAGACGATGAACTTAAATTTGACATCCACATCAATAATTGTATTAAAAAGACAGATCAAAAACTTAGACTACTGTATAGGAACAAAAACCTCCTAACTCCAGAATCCAAATTGACCTTAGCGTTAGCCTACCTACTCTCCACCCTACTATACGCTGCCCCACCATATTCACCAGTAAGCTCCCTTATCGATCACACCACTTCCTTTCCTTAAAAAAACTCACTGGCTTGAGTTTCAGCATCAACTCCTCCTACCACAGCTCCACCTGACTCACTCCATCCTTCACCAACTCCTAGCTTGCCCATCTTTGACAAACCTCATCTCCCTGCATATTCCTAATCATGACCTATGTAGCTCGGACCAATTTCTGCAAATTTCTAAACCTAAAAAAAGCCATTGGGAAATTCCATTTTAGTCACTCAGTCACCACTATCTGGAACAAACTACCTCTCCGCATCCGCTCACTTAACATCACATCTAGTTTTAAAATAGCATTAAATGAATTTCTCCTTAACACCTGGATCTGCTCTTGTAATGACCCCTCTTAAATACTACCTCCTTTGACTCTAGCCTATTTCTCCACTAACCTTTGTCTTGCCCTCATTCTATCTCCTATCCATTCAGTTTCTTACCTGTTCTGCTCTAGCTATCTCAATTCCTATTTGAGTTCTGTCCTAGAGTCATATCATTTCAGCCCCTACCTTAGCCTACTCCTCTTATATTTACTTACCATATGTTATTGTTTCTCCCATACCATTATATTTAAGAATTTATGTTCCCTGTAATAACTATGTATTTCCCATTTAGTTTATGGTGTTTTTGATGCTAGCCATGTATTAGACTAATACATTATTTCTTCAATTTTATAATTCTCTGTGTATGTTCTGTTTTGCAATGGAACTTTTCTCTTCAGGTCTCTGCTGAAAAAGGGCATGCTGCCCAGCCAGACTAACCCGGTTAACAAATGTCAAACAAATAAAGGGCCCAGTACAGATCCTTGCTATACACCACTGATGGCGGGTCTACTGATAGAGGTGGAGTCATCAACTTTGACAGTCTATATTCTCTTGGTGAGCCAGTTAGCTACTAAGGGATAACACTTAGCTGGGAGAGTTTTTCAATGATGCCCAAGTGGGAGAGTAAGTCAAAGGCTTTGGCTAGGTCCAGATAGGCAGTATGTACTGTCTTACTCTCATCCAGGGCATTGGTGACTTTCTTGAAGAAGTCTACTAGGTTTAATAAGCATGATCTACCCTTAACAAAGTCAAACCTGCTTGGGTCTAGAGTTTGAAGGTCACCTATGGCCTTTGCTGATAAGGTACATGATGATCCTTTCTATGGCCTTGCAGATGAGGCTGGTTAGACTTGAGGGACTATAGTTCCCCAGGGTCAGTTGATTGCCCCCCCTTTATGCAAGAGGATTACTGTTGCTGTTTTTCATTCTGTTGGTACAAATCCAGTTCTCAGGCTATGGTTAAAGAGAACAGCAAGTGAGTTAGCTAGGTCCTGCTTTAGATTGCTTGGTAAGCAGCCTAGAATGTTATCTGGCCCTACTGAAGCTGTGTTTTTGGCC
Source organism: Protopterus annectens (assembly GCF_019279795.1). Taxonomy (NCBI): domain Eukaryota; kingdom Metazoa; phylum Chordata; order Ceratodontiformes; family Protopteridae; genus Protopterus; species Protopterus annectens. The sequence goes on from NC_056743.1 coordinate 701,683,753, forward strand.
TTGGAGAGTGCAGATATGACTTGATCTCTAGAGATACTAGGTAGAGAACTGGTGTCAGGTATGCTTTGGGGTATAGCTGGTGGAGGTAGGAAGGTGAACTTTGCACTAAATCTGTCAGCTAGCAGGTTGGCAATTTAATCTAGTATAGTGTGAGTGGTACCTTCTACTAACAATATGGCACATAGCTAGGCACTCCCTTTTAGATTTCAGATGGAGGTAAAGAATGCCTTATGATTGTCCTTGGCTATGGGTGCTATTTTAGCTTCATAACTAACTTCAGAGGACTTTATAAGACTTCTGATTTGCTTGTTCAGTCGGTGGAGGGAATTCTTCCTCTGCAGAGGCAGTTGCCTCTTGTTCTTGGGCATCAGTTTCTTCCTTTTGTTATACAGTCTGTTTATACTAGACATCCCCCAAGGTGTTTTTTTGTGGGGGGCGGCCTGGTTTTAATCCCAACTTTGAATTTTCGAGTTCATCTCAATGTATGTCTTCCCCACTAAGCTGCAGTTTTGTTGCAAGTTTATTTAACTTGTGTAATTAATTGAGGTTGGGTAATGGTGCAAATACTAATCGGATTGCAATAACTAGCACCCCCCATCTCCCAGTATACAGTTGTCTTTTCATATTTCTTATCTCTTTATCAGTCAATAAACATTACATACAACCAGCAATTTAAAAATCAAGGAAAAACACTTAAAACCAGACGTACAGTGACTATAGTGTCTGAGAAAAATTTGTGACTTACTTTCTTATATATTATTTAGCAAGATAAGAGTGGGTTTCTTATCTTCAAACTCTGGCAGTGACCTCTGGCATTCTACTTTTTTCTCCTATTTGGTCTATATCTCGTGGTCGGGGATTTTTCAGAATTACTTGACTCTGTTCTTTTTTTATTTTTAATTACTGACTACTATCCTGAACTATGTGCTGCTCTATCTTAGGCCCCTCCCCCTATTTCCAGCATCCAAACTGGGATTAGTTGTTACCTGAGATGCAGCAGGCACCATTTTCAAAATTATGCTTCTGAATTAGCTGCAGCTTCCTGGCATCCAGTGATTAGTGTGCTCATCACATAAATTTTGTTTTTCCATAAGCTATACTTTGATATAGGCATATTATATGTATCTACATTTTAAATTGTATATTTAAATTGTAAATTGTATATTTACATTGGGTGGCACAGTGGTGCAGTGGTTAGCATTGTCACCTCACAGCAAGAGGTTCTTTGGTTCAATTCTCAGCTGAGATGCCTTCTGTGTGGAGTCTGCATTTTGTCCCTGTGTTTGCGTGGGTTTCCTCCAGGTACAGTTTCCACCTACATTCCAAAGACATGCATCTGAAGCATTTCTCATCGGGCCTCCCTGAAAATAGGTGCTGTCCCAGTCAACAGATGTTAAATAAATTCATTAATTAATTAAACGAGCGACCAAGGGAATACTGACTTCAAAAAGAAAGCTGTAGCTATTTTGTGATTTACTCAGTAGTCTTGAGCTGTACAATCTAAGCAATACTGCCAATGTGGGCAACTATAAAATTTGCTACTGTTATACTTTGCCAGCAGTCTTTGTTGCCTGGTATTAATTACATTGTATCACCTGTTTACTGAGCTAGAAGTTGTTGCTACTGACTGACTTCCAAAGCTATATCTATTATGTTTAGCAGTTATACTTGCATATGAACTGCAATCTGAGCAATGGACGTGATATTTAGCTGTTTGTAGGCTAGATTCATTTTACGGTGTTAAGTATATTTAAGCATTCATTTTTCTGTGAAATACTATTCACTGCACTGTGTTTATTTTTTGTTGCTACATAGATGTTTCTAACTACTCTGTAACTCTGGCTCCCATAGCCAGCCTTAGGCATAGGCCAACTAGGCGGCCACCTAGGGCGCTGCTCTGGAAGGGGTGCTTTTCCAGTATTTGTGTTGTAGGTAGGCCAGGATGGGGGCACCAGGTGGTGTGGTGGGGGGGGTGCCATGGAGCCCTTTTGCCTAGGGCACCAGTTGATGTAATGCCGCTCCTGGCTCCTTTCACCTTTAGACTTTTCAATTATTTACTTTTTTTTTCACAAGCTTCCCCTCTAATTCCTTTCTCAACAACTTTTTTTCTCTTATTTTTACAGTCACCCTATACACTGCATATGTGAGTACCCCCCCCCCCCCGGAAGTGGCTGCATCTGAAAATCACCCCTATTGCAAGAGAAAGTCCCACATTTGAATTTTCAAGTTCTTCTCAATGTATGTCTTCCCCACTAAGCTGCACTTTTGTTTTAAGTTTATTTAACTTGTGTAGCTAACTGAGGTTGGGTAGAGGCACACAGTAAATGTGTTGCAATAACAAGGATCCTCCCTCTCCAATCTCACAGTTGTCTTTTCATATTTCTTTTCTATCAGTCAATAAACATTAAATTCAACATGCAGTTTAAACATCAAGGAAAAACACTTAAAATCAGAAGCACAGGGTTTTATAGTGCCTGACAAACATTTGTGACTTGCTTTCTTATATGTTATTTAGCAAGATAGCAGCGGGTTTCTTATCTTCACTTGGCACTGACCTGTGGCATTCTACTGAAACTGATATTTGTTGTGCTGATTGGTCTGCATCTCATGTTTCAGCCTGATTGTGATCACTCCACTCCCCTCCCATACCCCCAATTCGCACCTACCCCCACATACTCTAAATTTATACTCTAACCCCTCTGTTGCCCTATCTTTCTTTCTCTCCTCTTCCTGTCAACTTCTCTTCTTCTCCTCCTCCTCCTCTTCCTGTCTTCTCCTTCCAATCTAATCTCACATCCTCCCATATTATCACATCCCTCTATCCTCTCACCCTTACTATTTGAAACACACCAACACCTTACCACACCTCCTGTAACTGCTCACACTTACCAAATGAAATACACTTCCACAACTATACTCACCTAGCACCTGCCTTAGCACTATACCCCCTCACGCTATAGGACTAACACTGTATTCACGTTTACCTAAACTCTTCCTCACCTCAGTTTTCTCAACAAAATCCCATCCTCCCACCAGTCTCTTCTTCCTAATTCACTTCTACATCTACACTGCAGCGTACCTTCTTCTCTACTTACCTGCTGTCAGACCTCTTCATCTCATTCTTTCTTACCCACCCTTACCATGCTTCTCATCCTTTTCTCCACACCTCTTCTTCTTCTTCTTTTTCACCTGTGCTCCTATCACACTAACTTATCTCCCATAAACATTCCTCCTACTGTTACTTACCCACTTAGAATCGTAGAAACAACCCACACTTTGCTAATAACACCCTCTCTATTAAGCATTCTAACCCACTCTTACTCAAGATCAAATTAGTTGTCCACCCCTCACACACTCTCAAAACTAAGCCGAAATACTACACATACATCTCTAAGATTCCTACACTTTTACACATCACCAAAAGTTTATTCCTATCAGGAGATATTCACCCCGACCTAGGCCCCCTCTTCTGCCCTTGTCATAAGATCTTTTCCTCACCACCACCTTCCCCTCACCCCAATTCCTCCACCAAATGCTAAACCATATTCTCATTGAATAGTCACAGCATTCTCAACAAAGTCGGTGAATTCCCCTCATGGATTGCCCATTATTCTCCTGACTTAATCATTCTCACTGAAACTTGGCTTAAACCCCACATCACTGACAATGAAATTCTTCCCCTGGATACAATATCTTGGACAGGGTCCATAAAAAGGAGAAGGAGTAGCTATAATGTATTCTGATCAACTTAACTTGTCTCTTCTGTCCATTCCACTACCAACTTTTTCCCTGCATAACTCTTAATAGTAAAATGTAAAATTAACAATCACAAGAAACTTGCAATTGCTGACTTATATATATATCCCTCCAGGTAAGAATATCCCCATTCTTGAACAGGTTCTCTCCTGATCACTCACTACATATCTTATGAAATATAATTCTGGCTGATGTCAACATCGATTAGCAGACTCTAACCACTGACTACCCTAATTCTAGTATAAATCTCTATGGCTTCACAAAACTAATCTCCTATCCTACCTATATTAGCAAACCAACCAACTCTAGTTCTATCCATAACTGGATCCTAGCATCCAACCCAAACTTCTACCATAACCCCAAAACGCTACCAGATTCTATAAGTGACCACTTTCCCACCTGCACTCAAAAGATACTCCCTTCAACATATTAAACCACACAAATACAAAGAATGTTGTAGTCATTATAACTTCAACTTGGATGTGTTCAACAACAGACTGTCCTCCATAAACTCGTCCTTTCTTTTCTACTTACCCCTTAAGGATGCGGTACATAAATCTAACTACATTTTTCTAGATATTCTTAACTCCCTTGATCCACTTCTGAAAATCAGAGTAAAATCTGTCTTTACACTTCGGTTCTCACAATCCACTCACTCTCTAATGCACAAGAAGAACAGTGCTTGGAAAAAAAACTGGCTAAAAACTTAATTATCTATCCACCTCCAAACTATAAAGAACTTCAAACCCTTACTAAAAATGTATCAATAATGATAAGGAAAATTTCTACCTAAAGCCTCAAACTAGCCATCGCTGCAATCCTAAAAAAATTTGGAACACCATCAATAAGATTCTTCACCTTGGTAACCCCAGTATACCTAACCCTTACCCTAACAACTCTCCCTCTAAACCACCTCTATTCTTAACTCTTATTTCATCAACTCCATCAGCAAACTAACCCAGAATAGTAACAGCTCCAACCTCTCTATGTCCCCCAGCCAAAAAAACCTTCTCACTCAAACCTGTTCCCACTTCTTACATAAAATATTTACTTAAACTAAAGTCATGTTCTCCCTCAACAGATAAACTACCACCCCTCTTCCTAAAGCTTGCTTCTAGCTCTATAGCCTACCCTATTTCCATCCTGATCAGTCGATCTGTTGAAGAATTTACCAACCCCACTATCTGGAAACAATTCTATACTATACTAATCCACAAGGGAGGACACTCCACTGACCTCCCTAACTACAGGTCCATAACTATTCTGTCCCCCCTCTCTAAATTAGTTGAAAAATGTATACACAAACAGCTCCTGGAATATCTTCTTCAGGAACATCTACTCACTCCTAGTCAGCATGGCTTCTGACCTAACCATAGCATGATTACTGCTCTAATTTCCTTCTCCAAAACTTTTGATACTATGTCTCACCCCGAGCTCCTTCCAAATGATCTGATCTTGGTTTCTGTAAGTCTACTCTTAAATAATTCTCTCTCCCTTCTCGCCTTTCCTTCCTGTCAGTACTGGAGTACCTTGAGGGTCTGTTGTAGGGCCACTGTTATTTAACATCTTCACTACCTGTCTTCATACTTTCTGCTCTCACTCCTCTCATACAATATGCAGATGATTCCACTATCTTCTCCACTTTAATCTCTCTCACCTCCACACTTTAACCCAAAACTCTTTCAACTCTGTCAGAAGTTGGTAAACTGACAATCAGCTCATACTCAATCCCAAAAAAACAAACGTCTCTTATTCCTCCCAAAATCTCTTTAATATCATAACTCTTCATTTACTATCACATTGCTTCACAAAACTGCTATTAACATTGAAACACATACCAAACTCCTGGGTGCTATCACTGATAGTCAAGTTAAATTTAATCTACACATCCAAAATTGCATAAAAAAGATAAACCAAAAACTGGGCGCTATCATTGACAATCAACTTAAATTTGATCTACATGTCCAAAATTTCATATAAAAGACTCACCAAAGACTGGGCTTGCTCTATAGATACAAAAAAAAATTCCTTACCAAGGACTTTAGACTCTCCCTTGCTTATGCCTACCTTGTTCCCAGTCTATTTTACGCCTCTCAGTTCTTAACTAGCTTACAATCCTCTCTAAAGCCTAATCTTGAACTCATGTATAACAAAGCTGCTAGGTTTGCAGAAAACCAACTCTATAACTCACACCACTGCCTTGTGGGGTCCAATAGTTACTTTGATTGAGACTGATTTATGGTGCAACCTTACCAGGGAGGGCATCACACAAGGGGCAGTGCAGTGACCACTCATGTTGGTGAGTACTTTTCCAAGGACATTAGAGCCCCTTGTGGGGGTGCAAACTATCTGTTCCAGAGCATTTGAAGTGGCAAAGTCCAGGAACATCTGGGTGAGCATGCTTGAGCACGTGTATGTTAGTTGATGGAGGGATAATAAAAATCTCCCATGACTAAGGTGTTGGGCTGCATGTCAAGTGACTCCAGTAAGTCCAGGTAGCCATTGTGCTTCTCTTGGTTCATGGAGGAGGACCTATAGCTAGCAATGATGTGGTAGGGTGTTTTGCCTGTAGTTAATTGGGCATGGAGTAGGTCAAGAGAGTCGTACTGTTTAACCAATATGGAGGTGTGCTTGGCTTTAATGAAGATGGATCCACCTCCACCTTTGATTCTGTCATGGAGAGCAGTGTAACACCACTACAGTCACCTTAAGAAGCGCAATTAGGCAAAAAAAGTTGTATAAGCGTACATATCAAGCAACTTGAAATGATATGCAATGGTGCAGGCAGCCAAGACTGGTATGCATAATGCTTTCATGTCTTTTCTTCTCGCATTCTTTATTTTACAGTTGCAGTTGCAAAGGAAATTATGGTGAGTGTAGAAGGATATGCTAAGAGACTGGCGTAGACTAGCGTGACTCAGGGAGGCAAGGGGTAAAGGAAAATCTATAGGGAGATTTTTGCCTGAGAAAGTTCACCTTACTTGTAATGGATGAAAGTGCTTATGAATGAAACTTTTTTAGGTGCATCTTGCACTTTCCTTGGTGTCTGCTTATTTATTTTTTAAGTTTGTGCAGTTGCAGACTGAATTGTTGTTTGATACTGTATATATAGAATTTGTACATATTCCAAGGGTTACTTGTAACAATTCACAATCACTTTTGGGATTGTGAAAGCTCTATAGCTAATTTAATAATGAAATGTTATTTGTTATAATAAAGAATGAATATATAATATCATATGGTTCTAATCATCTTTTTTCTCACCCCACCCCTTAACTCTCTCTCTTTTTTTGTGGGGGGATACCTGGAATCACAGCATTCTGATGTCATACCTTTCTGCCAACAAAGCAAATGCATTTCAGTACAGGCAGGTGGGCCGACTGCTTGGCCTGCCAACCCTCCACCACCTGCCACACCAACAGCCAACACTTTTGGGATGAAACCTGCCAGTACTATTTCCACATTCCCTGGCCTACCTGGTCCATCCTTTTAAGGTAGCAGTGCCCTGGCAAGTGGTACAGTGGTATCCTCTCGGAGTACTGGTGGAGGTGGTGATTATGTCTTCCACTAATAGCTGTCAGGAATGGTGCACAATCTAACAGAGAGTGGCCTTGGTGCCCACATCAGCCAACTGGAGAAGTTGCTCCTAAAAATAGAAAAGACTCCATGTCAAGCAGCCTCACAAGCAAATGAGGAAAGGGACAGTGATGACAGTTCTGAGGGTGAGGAGTAGATTCTCACTGTTCCCATGCTTGATTTGATCCAATTGGCTATACAACATTATGGCTTTGCTGTCACTCATCCATGCTGTGCTGAGAGCCTAAATTCATTAAATTGTGTCTACATGTGCACATTACTGTGGGGGTGAAGTAGATATTTATGGTTCTTTCCCAATTCCCTCTTGCAAATGCCTGCATTGTTTCCCCTTTGTTCCTCCCTCTGTTTGCCCCCCCCCCCCCATTTCAACACTTTCCTGTCAACCCCATTTTCACACATTTAACCTGATTAAAAAAAAAATAAAAAATCAGACACAACATATATGGCTAGAAATGGCCTGCAAAAAAGCCTTCACTTTTTGTCCTCTGCATTTTCATGGAGTTTGGCATCAGGCACCAATGCCAAGTGGTGGTGAATGGCTGCTCATGTCTTATGGCAAACCTGGTGAGTTGTTGCCGTCGGTCACACTAATCTGGTTATCTTCACACAAAGGACCTTAAGCATGCTGAGCTATAGGAATACAGAGTGAAAGCAGACTACAGGCACTATTTTGAAAAAGTTACTCTGACAGTTCATAGACTGCCGGATACAGCAAAGTGCAACTTCCTATGTAGAATGTTGATGTAATTCACTTGACTAAAGGTTTACTTTGCCTGTAGCATCAAAGGTTCGATTTCAGATGCATCTCACATCATTTCTTAGTGTGATTTTACATGTGGATGATATATTTAATCACCCATATCTTAACATTTGCCACATGAAAGAGTTCTCAAAGAGATATATTGAATACTGGCCAAAAAAGAGTACAGATTCTTAGTTTTAGCACTTGAATTTGCTTATTCGTTCTCAGCACTTCAGAACTTATTGTTAGCATTAAATAAGCTACAAATTACTACAGCACTCAACCTTCCTCTTTACCTAGAGGAAAACAGTTTTTGTACTTACTTTCCTCACTTGCTTAAAGAAAAACAGCTCTTATACTCACTTTCCTCACTTGCCTAGAGGAAAGTATTTTTTTATTCAGGCATGTCCAAGGGTCAGCTCCCGGTGTTCTCTCCTGTCTATCTGATGACTCTGGGCATCTTTAGGGAATGTAGCAATTGCCTCATGTACACAGATAACCCTCTCCTTCTACCACCCAACACCACAACCTGTGAGATATGCACTTATCTAGCCAAACTGGAGGTACAGCTCTCTCCAACCAAGACTCCAACCAAGACTGAACTTGACAGTCAAGAGGAGAAGGTAAATACTTGCACCACACCACACTCATCACATAGTTCCACTAAACCTACACCACCAAAATCCACACATAGAAACACAAAAACATTCGCAGAGGCTCTCAATAATAATCTGCTCAAGCAACAGAGACCTCCAAAGCAGAAATGCAAGCAACCTCCACCCCCCAACACAAACCAAATGACACATAGCCCACAGACTCAGTGTGCCAATAAACCACAGCCCATAAGGCAAACCAACGTACCCAACACACTAGTCATAGGTGACTCTATAGTCAGGCACACTGATGTCCTACTCACCAGGCTAAACAAGGAGAAGGTTACTGTCAGCTGCCTGTTGGGTGCCAGGATCCGCCACATAACTCATGCACTCAGAGCACTCCACAACAAGTATAAATATGACTGTCATTGTCCATGTTGGTGTGAATGACCTGAGACATACCTCCCTGGACTACATGAAAAGAGACATGGAAGAGCTCTCCGATCTTGTAGCCCAGGCAGGTATGACCCTAGCCCTGAGTAGCATCCTGCCATCACCCAGAATGATACCGCAGTACAAGGACAAAATGATTGACTTCAACAATTGGCTAAGCTTCTGGTGTCATTCTAAGGGGATCCAGTATCTGTCTGCCTGGGACGACATAGTCGACAGACCACGATGCTTTGCCAGAGATGGCCTGCACCTGTCGCCCCTGGGATTCCGGATACAGGCTAAGGCTCTTGCTGTCCCTATAGTGCCTTTTAGACAAGGTTCAAATGACAAATTCACCACCATAACAGGAACAGGCAATCAGGGTAATGCTACTCAATGCTAGAAGTCTAAATCTCAAAATGCACTCACTCGAGGCACTCCTTAAAATGGAGAACATCGATATCTGTGCAGTGACTGAGACCTGGTTCAAGGCTCTAGAGAGCACCCCTGCATTACCAGGCTATAACTCATACCACACTTTTCGGCCATCTAACCTGGACCAGAACACCAAAGGCGGAGGTGTGTCCATATTCATTAAGGATATCCACACCTCCAGGCTAGTTGTGCAGCATAATGCATCAGAGGTTATCCAAGTGCAACTAACTCTGGGCAAAACTGCAATCCAAATTGTAGCTTGCTACAGATCCCCCTCCATGCCCCAGGATTCCCACTCCTCTTTTCTTGATATACTGGAAAATATTAGGGTTCAACCAAACATCCCAATAATGGGCAATTTCAACTACCCCACCATTAACTGGGAAAACTACTCATGTACCAACTCCTTTGCTCAATGCTTTCTAGAATTCATAAATTCCAATGCCCTGGATCAACTTATTCACACCCCCATCAGGGGCAACAATATCCTAGACCTAGTCATTACCAACATAAGTGTCCGGTGTTCCACACATGAAATCAACTCCTCGTTGGTCAGATCCAACCATAAGCTAATCACCCTAGATATCTGCATCCCATCCCCACCCACCATTAAGGAAACCACAGTAAAAAATTTCTCTAAATCCAACTTCATGCTTCTTAAGACAGAAGTGGAGAACTTCATGACACCCATCCAGACGGACAATACAGTTACGACTGCTGAATCCTACACAAATGCATTCTATAAGCACTTACATGAGTGCATGGATTGTGCTATCCCAGACAGAACCAAAACGCTATGCTCCAAAAAAGGAAGCCAATCTGGTGGTCCCCTGCCACAGAAGGAAGAAACTGTTGCAAAAGAGAGTAAAATCCCATGAGTGGAGGAGCTGCCTGGTCAGCCTCAGTAAGAAGCTGAGATCCTTTATAAGATCCTCCAAAGCTAGCTATGAAAACAAAATTGTCACTGATTCTAAGGGCAACCACAAAGTATTCTATAGCTATGTCAAGAATCTCAATGGCAGCACCCAGATGTGTTCTGAGTTACAGCACAATGGCATGAAAATTATAGAACCAGCTGATATTGCCAACATCCTGGCAGATAGGTTCAGTGCTAACTTTACCCCCCTCTCACCCCCTAAAGGGCCCATATCTATACAGGAAGAATGCAGACTCCCTGTAATCACATCTATGCATATAAAAGCTACACTCTCTAAAACCAAAAATACAGCATCCATGGGACCGGATAACATCCAAGGCTGCATTTTAAAAGAACTTCAGAACAAACTGGCTCCCCACCTAAGCACCGTTTTCAGTCATAGTCTCATGTCAGGCTTTGTGCCCACTGAATGGCACACAGAAACAGTTATCCCACTCCACAAAGGTGGAGCCACCACTGATTCTGGGAACTATTGCCCTATTAGTTTGATGAGCCTGGTCTGCAAGGCCATGGAACGTATCATCATGGAACTCATAAACAAAGACATTGGTAACCTCCAAACTCTGAACCCCACCCAGTTTGGGTTTGTGAAAGGTAGATCATGCCTTCTGAACCTGAGCAACTTCTTTGAGGTAGTCACCAAAGCCGTAGAGGAGGGTAAGGTGGTTCACACAGCCTATCTTGACCTTGCCAAGGCTTTTGACATCATCCCCCATTCTGGAATTATAGCTAAACTCACTAAACTAGGTAAAAAACCCTACGTCACAAGATGGGTTGCCAACTGGCTCACTGACAGAACCCAGACTGTAAACGTTGCAGACTCCAAATCTGACTTCAAACCAGTGACAAGTGGAGTACCACAGGGTTCAGTCCTGGGACCTCTCCTGTTTGGTATCTACTTCTCTGGAGTACAGGCTAACACAGAAGGCCTCTGGCTAACAAAGTTCACAGATGACTGCAAACTTGGAACCATAGTCACGTCCCCAAATGATGTGGACATCCTACAGAAGGGCCTCACTGAGACAGATGCCTGGTGTCAGAGCCATGGCCTCAAGCTCAATGCCAAAAAGTGCATTGTCATCCCCTTTGGTAAAAACTCTGTACCCATGAACTACCACGTAAACGGCAGCCTACTTAATGCCGAATGTGTGATAAGAGACCTTGAGACCCAGGTGGACAGTAGTCTCCTTTGATAATCACATCACCACAGTAGTCAGGAAATCTTTCTAATGTGGCACACCTCATCACAAAAGGCTTCTCATCCAGGAAAAAAGAGGTCATTGTTCCCCTCTACTTAGCAGTCATTAGACCCATTATAGAGTATAATGTCCCTTTTGGAATGTACCTCACAAGACATCTGCAGCAGCTGGAAAGGCGACAGAAGTACCTCACAAAGAGGATTACTGGCCTCAAACAGATGCCCTACACTGACCGTCTCAAAAAACTCCAGCTTTACTCCATAGCATTTCGCCTACTCCAAGGAGATCTCTGCCTAACATATAAAGCTATGTTAAACCCAGATGTTTTTGACAGAAAACCCATGAAGATACACAGTTAGGTTGCCACCCATCTGTTTTTTCCCGGAGTGTCTGAAAATGCAAAGAAATATTGCCATTCTCTGGTTCTGTAACTCCTACTCCATTTTTTAAATAGAACCCCGCACTTTTTCATTAGAGCATCTTTTACGCTGTTGAAAGCTGACATCACCCTCTTGTTGATTGGCTACTTGCTATGATGGGAAAACAGCAATCAACAAGCTATTTTCCCAACACAGCAAACAACCAATCAAAAAGCTAGATTGCTAAGAAGTCTGGAAAAGTAATGAATAAAAGGTAGGGCTCTGGGTTAGTTGGTACCTTTTTAAAAAGGTTACTGCGATGTGATCTGCTGCTGCTTTTGTCTTTTATGTACTTTTGCTGCTTTCATTACTTGCTGGACTTTCTAGTGGAGGTTGGATTAGCCATTTGTGACTGGACATCTCATCACTGGGCTGGTGACTGCTGCTGAGAGAGAGAAGTCCTGGTGGCTTTACTGTTGTTGCTCTTTCTGCTGCCACCCGCTAGCCTGCTTGCTGCCCTTGCTCAGTCTCTCCCACTGCTGCCGTACAGCACCAACCACTGTTCAGGAGTCCTGAGACCTGAGATTTGAGTTTAAAGACAAGTCACCAAGCGGCCACAGAAGACCCTTGTTTTTTTTTTTTTTTGTTTTTTGTTTTGTTTTGTTTTTTGTTAGAAAAACACATTCATACTGGATAGTCTTTCCATTAAAGGAAAACAGTCACTGCAGTGACAGGTAAGTGATTGTGAAAATCTATAGACTGCCCTCATTTTTGCCTCATATTTGTCTGTCCCACATAAAATAAATGTATGGATTTCTTACTGATAGCAATGAGTTTTAGATATTAGATCCTTCAAAAAATACATTTTATTTGAGCAACTTTTGGATCTGTTAGTTGCTGTCCATATTTCATGTGCTAAGAGGTTTGTCCAGATTTTTGCCTCACAAAATTGTTCATCGCAGAATTTGTAGTTTTCTGGCAAATCACTATGACATACATTTGAATCCTATAATTCTAGCAACTTTCAAAGTTTATAAGAGCAATACTTAAAAATTGTCTCTGACTCCCCCATTATTTTAAGTTTTGTTCAGCTTTGTTGTGCTAATAGGTATAATATGGTTGAAAGGTTGAAGTCCTTTGATAATGGCAGACATTTGAGTTTGCTTTCATATCTTTTAAGAAAATGCATGATAAAGCAAAATGTTATACTACCAGCTTTCTAAGATTGTCAGTATTAACGCTTGTCCCTGATTTTTGCCCTTTGTCCCCATAAGATTGGTGCTGTCCAGATTTCTTGTGCTAAGTGGTTGAGAGGTATGGTGAGGCTGTCTAGAATATTGTAGAATGTCCAAATGTCTGCCTCAGATCTTTTGTTCTGTTTCTCATATACTGTGTGGATTTCTAACAAATCATGTTCTAGACTTCTGAAATCATTAAATGATGACAGATATTTGTGTTTTAGACTTCACATCTTTCTGGAAATGCATGATAGAGCAAAACTGCTATTCTACTTACTTTCTAAGAGTATAATTAGTAATCAGCATCTGTCCCTGATATTATCCCCTCATACCTCTATGATTAGTGCTGTCAGATTTCTTGTGCTAAGAGATTGAGAGGTATAATTATGCCGTCAAGATTGTCGCAGGATGTCCAGATCTTTGCCTTAGATTGTTCTGTCTGTTCCTCATAAAATGTGTGGTTTTCTAGCAAATCATTGAATGTTGAAGTCATTAAATGACAGACATCTGAGTTTCAGATTTACACAGTCAGAATATACATGTTAATGCAAAACCTGTTCTTTCAACTTTCCAAGTTTGTAAGAGCGATATTTAAAAACTGTCCCTGATTTTTGAGATTTGTCCCCCATTATTTTGGCTTTGCAGTAATTGAATCAAATCAGATCATCATGCGAGTGCTTATGACATGCCTAGTTTGTCTACAGAAGTTATTAACGTTGCAGAGGAGATTATGATTGCTAAGCTAACATGTATTTCATCTTGTAAGCCTGCAGTATGCCTCTGAATGTCTGACCTTAGCCGCTGTTGTGCTCTCTGTCCAGGCTTTATTCTCAGCTGGATACCTTTGCATTGGGTTCAGGTGTGTAACAGTTGAGGGTCTAGACTTGGCATAATAGTTACTGTTACTGCTTCAGTATTTGATCCCCAGATTTTAATGTCAGTTGAATGCCTCTATATTGGATCTGCATGTCCTCCTGACTATGCCAGGTTCATGTGTGTAACAGCTGCAGAATGTCACTCTGGCACAGGAGTTACTGTTACTGCTTTACGTTACTTGGCCTCTGCTGTTAATGTTGCAGGTGGAGTCTGCATGCCCTCTTGTACTCACAGGCTGTATTTTTTCAAAATGGATACCTTTATATCAAGGTGTTCTACAAGTCTGGAGAGTTTCACGTTGAAGGACATCACAAGTATCTTTGGATGGTGACTACAGCAAAGGCCCCCAAGGCAATGTTGTTGCTGGTCACTTAATTGTATTTTCTGTATTGGTATTACTAGCTATTTTGGTTTATTGTAGAGGTGCTGAGCAAGGATCCTGCGAGATTATGTTCGGAAAAAGGTCAATGAATCAGCAAGAAGGTGGAAGCAGCACCATGTTTCCTAAGAAGTTAAAAGCATTCTGCAGTTATAATAAGGCTTGGGAGCAAAGTTATTTATGTTCGATCTGTTCCAAATGCAGATGCTATGGCCAAGTGCACGCCCTGTGGAACAACTTTCACTATTAAGTGGGATTGAGAAGAGGCCATGAAAAGCCACCAGAAGTCAGACAAACATCAGCATAGCCTTCAGCTCCAGAAGCAGAACTTTGTAATGACAAAGGTTACTTAGCCGTGTAGTGCAATTAGTGAAGCTTCCAAAGTGACGGCAGGTGAGGTAACAGCAGTTTGTCATGGTGTGAAATACAATCATTAATATATATCAATAGATTATGGAGGTAAGCTGGCAAGGACACATTCTCCTGAGACTCCACTGTTGCTTTAAAATTCAGCTGTGACAAGACAAAACCTGAGAACACTGTAATGAATGTACTTGTACCTCATTCACAGGAGCTCCTTCTGCAGGAACTTTGCCACTTCCATTTCTCACTGATATCAGATTCATCTAATAAAGGGAACAGAAAAATGTTCCCCCTGGTTATTCATTATTTCACTGACAGCCATGGTACACAACAGAAGCATTTGGACTTCTATAACAATCATAATGAAAGTGCTTAATTCAACTTTATGAGAATAAAGGAAATCTTTGAGCAGAAATGATTAAACGTGCAATTGTCTTCATTTGCTATTGACAATGCCTCAATTAATTATGGAAAACACAGTCTGTTTTTAAACATCTGCAAACTGAGGTGCCTCACATCATTGTAACAAACTATTTGTGCCATATGATACATAACTGTGCAAAGCATGCAAGCAAGGCCCTTACAAGTTTTGATGTGGAGATGCTGGTTTTGAAAGTGCGCAGTGAGTTTTAACATCAGCAGAAAAGGACTTTGTTTCTTTTCTAGACCACGGCTTTAATGAGAACATTCAGCATGTTGTCACAAGGTGGCTGTCTTTGTTCACAGCTTTAGTGAGGCTGGTAGAATGCCGGTCTGCTATTAAAAGTTATTTTATTAGTCAAGGGCCGGAGGAGTGTCATCCCTTTATTTGGAGATTTGTGGAGGCGAATGAGGACAGCATCACTGAGAATATCTCATTTCATGCACTGCATCCTACAAATATTCCACAAGTCTATAGCAAAACTTGAAAGTAATACATTCTCTGTCCCAGAGATGTACATAGTGATGGTAAGTCTTAGAGGTGAGTGATAGCGAAGGCTATGGCTTCATCTGCCTTAAAGCAGTTACTCCAGCTGCGGCACAGCAGGTCTGTAGGGACTTCTGTGATTTTTATAGTAAAGCACTTTGTTACCTGCAGAAGTGGTTTGACTTTGCAGAGTTTTCTTTTTTTCAGTAGCCGAACATGGACCCACTTGGTCAGAACTGTGCAGAACGGCAGATGTTTTCAAACTGGATATGGGGATTGAAGGCTTTACTCCACATACTGGATGTTAACTGCTGCATTGCCAGCCCTGTTGCAGATGACACAGACATTTGTAAGTGATTGCTGGGTGACTTTTTCAGTAAAGCTCCAGAGTGTAAAATGCTTTACAGACTGGTGCAATTCATCCTTTCATTTCCCCCAAGCATTAGCTTCATGGAAACTTTTTTTTCCCTTATGGGGAATGCATGGACTGATACAAGAAACAGAATGTTTGTGTCTCTTGTCAAGTCTGAGCTGCAGGTCAAGTTAAATTTTAATATGAGTTGTTCACACTTTTATACATTCATAAAAGGTAATCAGTCATTAAATGATTATAGCAGGTGGCCCGCTTTTGCTGGAAAAGTTCATGAAATGTAAAATTGTAACAGAAAACCATGATTTGTTTCACTTTTTCTAAAACTTAGTAACGTGACCATGATTTAATATTCAGTGTGTGGTGTCATTTGGATGCAGTGTTGTGTGTAGTAAGCCCCTAACAATGCACTGCTACAAATGAATTACTGTTAAAGAAAGCTGTTTACTTTACATCTTCTGATTCGTTGTATATTTCCTGCATATTGTAACTGCATGTGGTATTCAAGGCTTTTGTTGATGGGCATGGTTAGCTAAAGGGGTGTGGCTACTAAAGGAGATGAGTGTGACTAGATTATGCATAGGGTGAGGCTTGTTTGTCAGAAAATGACACTATGGAAAGACAGCAACCCTAACATACAGAGAACATATAGATTTCTTAAAGACATTGATCTAGGATTGCCACCTATCCATTTATTTAATGGACTATCCAGAAATTAAACTGATTGTCCAGTAGTCCACAAAACATTCTACAAACTCTGGTATTCTATTTTAAAAAGAAACAGACTATTGGAGTTTGTTAAATTAGCAGATTTACTATGCTTTTTTTTACAAAAAGCATCATAAATCTGCAGAAAAAGGCTTCATGAATGAAAAAGAGGGCGTTCCCTCTTTGCTGACATAGTGATGATGTCACAAAATGGGTGGAATGGGTGGGGCATGGGTGGGGTTGTGGGAGGTGCGAGGGGTGTGGCATAAGTCCAGTTTTAGCCACAATGAAAGGTTGCAACCCTACATTGATCAACAATCGGGTCTGAACCCCATATACTGGGGCTATGAGATGTTTTCTACTATGCTGGAGACTATTTAAGAAAAGGAAAGCTTTGAACATCTTCTTAATTGAGGAGAAAGAGAGAGAGAGATTGACAGATCTGGAAGTAAGCCACCATCTGGGAATGAATGATCAAATGTTATGGCTCACCATTAACACAAATATAGAATCAAGCCTATCAGAAATGAGAACTCTACTATAAGACAAGCTGGTTCTGATAAAATGACATAGAGTTTCAGAAAAGCTTTAAAACAAATGAGTTCAGTGGTAAAGACTGGTAGCTGTATTAAAGTGAAAACTACAATGTGTTTTCTATAATGCAACAAGTAAAGCCAATGTGTAGAACATCTAATTTCTTTGTAATTTCCTTAGTGCAGCTGTGACAACCAGAAGTGTAGATGGTTCAACCATTGCCATGGGTCAGTACTATGAAGCAGGGCACCACCCCCTCATCTCCTCAAGTGAAGAGAAAAAAAAGAATCAAAAAGAAAAGGATGCGCCTTCTACTGGCATACCAACCTGGTGACCTGATGCATGACCCCCCCCCCCCCCGCCTGCGTCAGCCATTCAGATCCTATTTCTGTGTTTTGCCCCAGCCCTCCTTCAATATATTTAATTAAAAAAGCATTTTTTTCTTTTAAATTGTAGGAAACTGTTACAAATGTAGCAAACAGTTATCACAGTTTACACACTGACTGCATCAAATGTTACAGCGCAAGTTTCAGTAAAAAAAATTTCTTTTTAAACTGTAGCAAATATGTGCTACACTTTATATCCTGCCTGCACAGAACACTACAGTACTCGGATTTTGGTTAAAAAATTAATCTCTTTTTTTTTTTTTTTTTTTTTTTTACTTTTAAACTGTTGCTACAGTTTAGACCACACATGGAGCACTACAGCACTCAGGTTTGGATGCAAATACAATACCGGCTTTTAAAAGCCTGTATTGCATTAAAGAGAGTTCAGAATCAACTGATCATGCCACCCCCCCAATCTTCTGCACCTGGAGCATTTGCCTGTACCAGCCCACCATAGCTACACTACTGCTGGCAACAGCCCATAAAAAATACTACAGAAAATAAGACAGTAATGCTTTTTTGTTAGATTGTTTTAAATTATCCTCTTCAATAATACAAATACTGCTTAATGACTGTTACGGACTATGAAAAACTGCATAGCATCCTTTTATATTGCAGACCTGATGAATGAATAAACTGCTCTTCATTGTTAAAAGACAGAGAGAGAGAGAGAGAGAGAGAGAGAGAGAGAGAGGGATAGATAGGCAGTCTAGAACAAATGCCAGTTATTTCTATTGCTCCTTCCAGCATTGCAGCTTTGTTGTTTTTAAAATGAGAAGCCTGCATGTTATACATGATAGCCAGCATTCCTATGGCTGAGTCTGCAGTGAGTATTTTGGTCTTGTCTCTCGGGAGCTGTTACAAATGTCTGCATCTACATGTAGACAGGGCTTGGTAATGAAGGCTTCCCCTTAATTCCCCAGACTAGGCAGTAGTTCCGCCTTCCTACTCTACAAACACTTCCTGCTGATGCAATATTACCCAGTTCCCTGAAACTCTGCAGCAGGAGAAATCAGGCTTCATAATTTCTGAGATACAGCATTGCGACAAGGCTTTCATACCTTATCATCACTTAAGAAACTATTCCACAAATATTATTTTGGAGCATAGATGACTGTAAAGGCACTTGACATGTCAGTTATTAGGTCTACAAAGGTCTGCTCAACTTTTCCCCTTTACATCAGGACT
This sequence comes from Protopterus annectens, assembly GCF_019279795.1. Lineage (NCBI taxonomy): Eukaryota > Metazoa > Chordata > Ceratodontiformes > Protopteridae > Protopterus > Protopterus annectens. The sequence goes on from NC_056743.1 coordinate 701,702,755, forward strand.
CTGCAAGAAAAAAGAAATATAAACTGATACAAACTGAGATTATGTTTACTGGCAAAGTACAGTCACTGCTAATCATTTGGCAGAGCAGAATGGAAACTAGGGCTTCTACAGAATTCTGTGCAATGGAACATAGGTAAATCATTAATACACAAACACACAGATATACATACATACATACTTGCATGCATACACACATTCACAAAAAAACTATCATCTGTTTGCAGAAGTTGTAATGTGTTGCCTTGTAGATGGGAATCTGCAAATGGAAAATCACTGCGAAGTCCCACACCACTACATTGAAAAGTGTGTGTGTCTGTATGTGTATGCATCTGTAATGTTCTTTTAGCGTGTGTGTGCATCTGCACAAGTGTGCTCATTTGTGAACTTTCCCTTTTAGTGTGTGTGTGTGTGTGTGTGTGTGTGTGTGTGTGTGTGTGTGTGTGTGTGTGTGTGTGTGTATGAAATGATTCTGGAAAGTTACGTGTAGGTGTACATGTTTCCTTATGAGTGGGCGTTCCTTTATAATTTTCACAAAAGAAGCCAATGACATCAACCTTCACTCTAGCTCTGTACATTATTTGTAGTAGGTGTAATGACTTGTTGGTAAAAGCACAAGAGAATGAACATTTAATGTTACAAAATTATAAAAGCCCCACACATTCCACCCTGAAGCTTTGTCCCAAGATATGCATTTCCTCCATTGTACACTCCCACCATCTGTTCATAACCCCATCGTCTGCACTACCAAGTGTGCACGGTGTGTAGGTTTCCATTTCTTCATGCACTGAGTGTATACTTCCCTACATTGTTAACCCTTTGCCTTCATAAGAGCTCTGGAGGGGTGCAGTTTAATGTTCTACATAAGAGTAACAGTTGTAACTCAATCATTTTTGATAACATTAAGTTTAAAGTTCAGATTAGAAAAGTGCTGCTATCTCTAAGTACAGGAACTAAAATGTTTATGTACCAAACCTGTTCATCTCAAACTCATATTTATATAGTAACATTATTCATATTCCAGGCTTTGCTTAATTCTTTCAGTTAAAATAACAGATCTGTAAAATAATTTTGTTAATAACACTTGAGTTCATAACTGCTCATGAACTACTCAGCACACTTCCATTTGGGTCTGTGCTATGAATCCAACAGCACAGCATAGTTTCATAGGTGAAAAAACTGCCCTGAAGGGCCATTTTAAGCCTGGCCAATATCCTGAGGTTAAAATCAAACCATGTACCTTGTGTTTATGAGGTGAACACTTTCACCATTATGCCAAACTCAGCCTGCTATGTACTACTCAATACACTTTTGTTTGGGTCTACGCTAGAAGTACATATCAAAGATGTACTGTAGTAGGACTGATGACTCATGAGTTCAGAGGCATGACGTTAGTAGTCTGGAACATTCTACTGCCATTCCTCTCTATCGTGTTGGTAATAAACATGGATAAATGCAATGCACAAAGCCTGAGGTTCACCGTGAGTAGCATTGCATAGCTTTCCACTTGATCAAATGCACTGCAAGGTTAACAGAACAATGTCAGCAGGACTTTTCTGATAGAATATGCCTCACAGTGTTGTAGTTTGGCATATGATATACACTGATATCACATTCTAATCCATAAACTATCCCAGTCTATTGTGAAAAGCAATGACATCCTGCTTAACACCCAGATGACCTAGGTTTCAGTAGCAGCCTGCTTTCTGCAGAGGCGAGCTGGGGAAGTGCAGAAGTGAAGACGTATTGCTTGATCACCTTCCGGGGGGGGGGGGGGTTGAGACATGTGTCACAAGTACATCTCCAAAGTAAAGACTGGGGAAACTAATGGAAACCATTCACATGAGATGATGAGTATCTTGAGAGACTATATCACCCATGGATGTGGGTCACAGGCCCACCTAGCACCCTTTACTAATGAGAGCCATTCACATGAGGTGATGTGTTGTGTTCTGAGGGACTACATCACCCATGGATGTGGGTCACAGGCCCACCTAGCACCCTTTACTAATGGGAGCCATTCACATGAGGTGATGTGTTGTGTCCCGAGGGACTACATCACCCATGGATGTGGGTCACAGGCCCACCTAGCACCCTTTACTAATGGGAGCCAGTCACATGAGGTGATGTGGAGTGTCCTGGGGGACTACATCAGCCATGAATGTGAGTCACAGACCCATCAAGTACCCTTTGCCTGCTTCTCCATGAACCCTGAGGTCTTGCATTGTATGAAAAAGCAGCCTTTATGGCTGCACAGAAAAAAAATCTCCTGATGGTTGGTTGAATAACTCTTGTCCAAAAAAAGATGAATGAAGATGATATCACAGCAACTGGCCAGATGGTCATTAAATTTGATGAGGCTCAAAAAAGTGCACCATATAAAGCAATTGACAGCAGAGGACTCTGAATCAGGCTAAGCACCCCAACATCCCATCCCTCTAGGAATCTCAAACTGTTTTGAAGGCCTCATCTGTCTTAGCTTTTGTCAAGCATTTATGGATATGTATCCAGTAATATATTGTCTACAAAGGCACATGAGCTTTGACTAGTCCAGCATTTGTTGCAGATATAAACATACGCATGTCTTTTGCTGGCATTTATCTGACGTGAATTGTAGCAGGGAGAAGCAGTAGTGAACAGTGCAGATCATGTACAAAAGTGTTGGCACGGTATATGTTCCTACCACTGTGCATTGAGCCTAGGCTTGCACAGCAGGGCATGTGTCATAAGAGAATGGATTCTTGTGCTCAGTATTTTGGCAAACAGTGGACATGGGCAACATGTCTAACAGGACAACATTGTGCAGCTGCACAATATTCACATTGCGTATGTCATACTGGGTGATGTAAGAGGGATGATAGCTTTAACACCCACATGACTGCCAAATGTCATACACAGCAGACCTTTTATGCATTGTTTAGGCTGGTGAGCAGGTTAAAGCACTAGTACTGCCATAAGTGGACAGTGGTAACCAGCAAAGTACCATGGCAGCATATTGAGATTGTGCAGCCTTCTCACCTTAGCTACATTCCAGGGATTAAGCCTTTTCAGGTGCAAGCTGTTTATTTTGGGACACCTGTTTCCTGTGTATTAAGTTACAATTATATATATTAGTATAGTTAATATATTACAGTGTGGGCCTGTTACGACTGGTCTCTTTGAGTAGACCAATCAGAAGCAGGCCATTATCTACTACACTTTCCCATCTAGCAAAAGAAGCATTTATGTTGAGGATTACACCTAGGTCTTTATGAGTTGTGGCTCTTTGGTGTGGTCATTAGAAAAAAATTGCAGTACATGGAGCACAACAATAACACTCTAAAATCAGGAGAAAGACAACTTTGTTAAGCACCTTTCACCATCTTTACTCTCTAGCCTCACACTAGAGCATAAACAGCAGCCATCACACAAAAGGGATGATAAGATAGTGCAGCTTTATAAGCTGTAATACACATTGTGCTGGCACATTTATTTTTTTGTGCATGGCAGCACAAAGTGTAGTACAGCTTTAAATGTTTTTACAGGAATTCAGATACAGTGTTCTTCTGGCCACTCACTATATGTGAGGAGGTGTTAAATGTGTTGTAATTTTCAGAACTATAAAAGACTTCATGTTACTTCACTTGTTTCTTTGTAATTTTTTCCTTCTACATTTAGCAGCTAAAGCTCCCTGTACTACACAGAATTGTGTGGTAGCACTTAGTTTATTATAATATGGTAGCACTAAGTTTCTTATTGTGTGGTAGCACTAAGTTTGTTATTGTGTGGTAGCACAAAGTTTGTTAGTGTGTGGTAGCACTAAGTTTATTATTTTGTTATTGTGTGGTAGCACTAAGTTTATTATTGTGTGGTAGCACTAAGTTTATTACTGTGTGGTAGCACTAAGTTTATTATTGTGTGGTAGCGCTAAGTTTGTTATTGTGTGGTAGCACTAAGTTTATTATGTGGTAGTGCTAAGTTTGTTATTGTGTGGTAGCACTAAGTTTATTATTGTGTGGTAGCACTAAGTTTGTTATTGTGTGGTAACACTAAGTTTATTGTTGTGAGTTTATTATTGTGTAGTAGCGCTAAGTTTGTTATTGTGTATTAACACTGAGTTTATTATTGTGTGGTAGCACTAAGTTTATTATTGTATGGTAGCACTAAGTTTCTTATTGTGTGGTAGCACTAAGTTGTTATTGTGTGGTAACACGTAGTTTGTTAGTGTGTGGTAGCACTAAGTTTATTATTTTGTTATTGTGTGGTAGCACTAAGTTTATTATTGTGTGGTAGCACTAAGTTTGTTATTGTGTGGTAGCACTAAGTTTATTATTGTGTGGTAGCACTAAGTTTATTACTGTGTGGTAGCACTAGGTTTCTTATTGCGTGGTAGCACTAAGTTTGTTATTGTGTGGTAGCACAACATTTGTTAGTGTGTGGTAGCACTAAGTTTATTATTTTGTTATTGTGTGGTAGCACTAAGTTTATTATTGTGTGGTAGCACTAAGTTTATTACTGTGTGGTAGCACTAAGTTTCTTATTGCGTGGTAGCACTAAGTTTGTTATTGTGTGGTAGCACAAAGTTTGTTAGTGTGTGGTAGCACTAAGTTTATTATTTTGTTATTGTGTGGTAGCACTAAGTTGATTATTGTGTGGTAGCACTAAGTTTATTACTGTGTGGTAACACTAAGTTTATTATTGTGTGGTAGCGCTAAGTTTGTTATTGTGTGGTAGCACTAAGTTTATTATGTGGTAGTGCTAAGTTTGTTATTGTGTGGTAGCACTAAGTTTATTATTGTGTAGTAGCGCTAAGTTTGTTATTGTGTATTAGCACTAAGTTTATTATTGTGTGGTAGCACTAAGTTTATTATTGTATGGTAGCACTAAGTTTCTTATTGTGTGGTAGCACTAAGTTGTTATTGTGTGGTAACACGAAGTTTGTTGGTGTGTGGTAGCACTAAGTTTATTATTTTGTTATTGTGTGGTAGCACTAAGTTTATTATTGTGTGGTAGTGCTACGTTTGTTATTGTGTGGTAGCACTAAGTTTATTATTGTGTGGTAGCACTAAGTTTATTATGTGGTAGTGCTAAGTTTGTTATTGTGTGGTAGCACTAAGTTTATTATTGTGTGGTAGCACTAAGTTTGTTATTGTGTCGTAGCACTAAGTTTATTGTTGTGAGTTTATTATTGTGTAGTAACGCTAAGTTTGTTATTGTGTATTAGCACTAAGTTTATTATTGTGTGGTAGCACTAAGTTTATTATTGTATGGTAGCACTAAGTTTCTTATTGTGTGGTAGCACTAAGTTGTTATTGTGTGGTAACATGAAGTTTGTTAGTGTGTGGTAGCACTAAGTTTATTATTTTGTTATTGTGTGGTAGCACTAAGTTTATTATTGTGTGGTAGCGCTAAGTTTGTTATTGTGTGGTAGCACTACGTTTATTATTGTGTGGTAGCACTAAGTTTATTACTGTGTGGTAGCACTAAGTTTCTTATTGCGTGGTAGCACTAAGTTTGTTATTGTGTGATAGCACAAAGTTTGTTAGTGTGTGGTAGCACTAAGTTTATTATTTTGTTATTGTGTGGTAGCACTAAGTTTATTATTGTGTGGTAGCACTAAGTTTATTACTGTGTGGTAGCACTAAGTTTGTTATTGTGTGGTAGCACTAAGTTTATTATGTGGTAGTGCTAAGTTTGTTATTGTGTAGTAGCACTAAGTTTATTATTGTGTGGTAGCACTAAGTTTATTGTTGTGAGTTTATTATTGTGTAGTAGCGCTAAGTTTGTTATTGTGTATTAACACTGAATTTATTATTGTGTGGTAGCACTAAGTTTATTATTGTATGGTAGCACTAAGTTTCTTATTGTGTGGTAGCACTAAGTTGTTATTGTGTGGTAACACAAAGTTTGTTAGTGTGTGGTAGCACTAAGTTTATTATTTTGTTATTGTGTGGTAGCACTAAGTTTGTTATTGTGTGGTAGCACTAAGTTTATTACACATTTCAGCTCTGTAAAACATTTGGCACTCCTACACTTTTGTTTCTTTCGGGTTGTAATAATTAGTCCACGAAGCAGGTAAAGATCTAATACAATGAATTACGACCGGTTTAATCATGAGAAAGCTGTTGCATGTTCTTGAAATGGAAGAGGATTCATCTCTCTCTTTGTTTTCCTCTACTCTTGAGGTGAATTTCCTAACATCCATTTCTTGAACATAAAATAATTTAGTGATCATGAGAGACCATACCTCTCAGTTGTATAGATTTTCACAGAATGTCCAGGTTTTTACCTCATATTTTAGGTCTACCCTCCATAAAAAATGTGTTTTTCTGGCAAATCACTGAGAACTGAAGTCACTAAATAATGACATACATTTAAGTTTCACACTTCATATCCTTCAGAAAATGCATGCTAATATAAAACCTGTCATTCTAGAAACTTTCTAAGTTTATAAGAGCAATATATAATATCTGTCCCTATTTTTGTGGCTTTGTCCCCTTGTCATTTTAGGCTTTGTCCAGATTTCTTGCCCTAAGAGGTTGAGAGCCATGTCAGAGACCCCATCATAATTCTTTATAGCTTATTCTGGTAGCAGAGCATGCCTGTGTGCTATCGATTACTAATAGTTATATGGTTCTACCATCTAACATGGGTATCAGCATGATACAAATCTTTCACCAATATTATTTTCTTATTTTGGGAAAACATTTTTTTTCTTGGCAAAAGAACATTCTGAGTTTATGTTTAATATGTTAAAAAGATTCATTGACAACATAATATTCAAGTGGAGAAGTTCAGAATCCACATTGAGGGAGTTTCAGAATTTCATGAATGACAGTAATTTAGGTATAGTACTTGCATTTCATAGCAACCACCATTCCAATTTATTTCCTGTTACTATACATAATGGAACATACCTTTTTCATGTGCCTTGTTGTGTAAACTTGGCCTGTAAATTGTTGCACTATATTACTGCACATCGCATTGAGCAGATACTATTATGATACTAAATTTCATTCTTCCATGTAGCTGTTCTCAGTGCTTTTATTTACAGCTGAAATGTTGACTGGCATTCTACAACAGTTACTGTATATTTACAGACCATGTCTGCCTGCAAAAACTGTGGGAATATTCCATTCTCTCTCTTGTCTGGGACTGTGAAATATTTCATTCCTTTGCAGATTTTTGTTTACATTTTTCACCATTGTGCAACTGCATATGATACGATAACACTTATTAAAGTCAATATGTGAATTGAGTTTCAGAATTCCAGTTGATTTTAATAGATCTTCCATTTCATGTTGATTTTGGTACCTGGGGCCTTCTCTGTGACTTCTTTCCAGTTTTACTTTAACCACTTCACCTTTTCACAGCACATAGCTAAGTGCATTACACTCTGCCGTGTTTTACCAATGGTTCAGATAGTGAATTGATATTTTTACTGCAGAACAAAGACAGAAGAACCATAAGACTGACAGGTGTGACTTTTTTAACATTTTTTCAGGATATTTTCTTTATTATTTAACCTTTGTTGAAAGTAAGAAGCAATTCTGGGTACTGGACACAGTATGTAAACTAGTGTTTTTCTTTGGTTTGAGATTTATAACACCAAAAGCAGTAGTTGGCTTAGGGTGGATCAATTGAGTAATAAATAGGTAGGTACAACTGTTCATTTCAATTAAGGCAATTATAAATGCATTTGTTGTTTGATAGACTTTGCTGTCATATTCATTTAATGTCATTCTGGAATATGATGCCTTAAAGACAAACAAACAGAAACTGAAATAAAAATGTGTTTTTTTGAAGACATATTAGGCATTGCACTGCTTTGGTCTAAGGTGCCAGTGTTCAAAACACAAACAATGTGAGAATTTATCTATAAATGAGTTTAAAAATAGCAGAAGATAGAAAAGAAGAACATGATACCTGACAAAACACAAAGAATGGCTTCTCTTGTTATTAGATTTACCTTGTTATTTTCAGGATATTGTGATGGATAATCTATTCATTATTTTATTAATTCATTTGAAAAAGGTCATGGAGATAAGGTTAAGTATCTTAGTCCATTCAAATCCATGAAAAAAAACTTATCAGTGATATACATTACTCTGCTCTTTAATGGAATACAGCATGTTTCGGCAGCCATTTTATTTCTGTGTTCCTTGATTTAGGGTTTTATGCAGTGACTGTGCAAAGCCTTCACTTACTCAAATACTATGGGGTAAGTGCATAAAAGCATGCATTCCAGTAATGTATCTAATACAATGAGCATTTTTAACTGAATGTTGAGAAGTGCATTTAATAGAGCGGAAGGTTTAACTTACTTATAGTGTGTGTGTGTGTGTGATGACAGCTAACATTTTTATTTTCTGAGCACTGCAAAGGACGTGGATGATAAATGCATCACCCCCAAAACCACACTTATTGTGTACCAGATGTATTCTTCAACACAATTTCAGACCTGTTGTAACAACATACCTTTTACAGCCATCTCTTCTCTTTAATCATACCCATCTATCGCATGGCTGCATTTCAATACAAGCAGCATCCTAGCTTTAGATTCAAGGCTCACTTACTGAATTGCTGCCCAACCTATAGTTGTTATTAACTGTACAACAAAAGATTTCATTATCATCTATAGAAATTCCTAGATACAATAAAAGGAAGTTTTCAATAGTGTATTCTGTATTTTTTACGAGACAAGCCAACTCTTGCACTGTGACACATGATTAATATATATGGCATTTATCAAGAAAAATAATAGCGACATATAGACACAATATGTGTTGCATGATATAAAATGATGTAGTAGTCATACACCCTGCAGTAATGCATCACGTAAGACAGTAGTTATCCTCTGAGAATGAATAAGCTAGTCTAGTGTCAAGACACACTGTTCTGTTTACTGTTATTGTAGCATTTAATAGGAGTATCCCCAAAGCAGCAAAAAGTATGACTGCCACGTGACAAGTCTTATTTCAGAGGTAGCCAAAGCATAACAGCTGCTGCTGACAGTGAAAGAACAAATCCTGATGTCTACATTATAGTTGTAGCATTGAGTAGTAAGTCTCTTGTGCTGAGCCTGTACTTTACCTGACAATTATTGAAACGTAGTTATGAGAAAGTCTGCATTAATAACATGCTATACAATCTATAATGCATTTATTTACTCACTTATTCATTTTGTTAACTTGGGAGATACACTAGGTCTCTGACTTTCTTTCATGGGAGTCACAAGTAGGAGAATTTTGGTAAGGATGCTTGGTAAACTCACCTATCCTGCTACTAGGAGAGTGCCTTGAACTACTAGCTCATGAATTGTTCCCTCTGATATAATACTGAAGACAGATGATTAACTTGGCTGAGTCTGATATTCCAAAGTTTGATGCAGAGTATTATGTGAGCAAACAATTTGCTGTGGTGCCAAGGGAAGACAAACCAAGAGTTAAAACCAGTGCAAAACAGAAGTCAGGAGCTCCAAATGAGGTAGAAAGAGATATACAGGTAAGTGAGATTTTTCCTCTAGGTATAAGATCCCTAAAGACTTTAGAAGAAATCAAGGTGCAGAAAGATGGTTGCCTACAGCAGCAGATTCCAGAGAGAATTAAGAAGAGACAGTATGGTCCCAGGCTCAACAAATGTAATATCATAGCAAGGTAAAAAGCAGTATTATTGTCTATATTGCTGACATGAAGCAAGTAGAAAATGAAATAATAATTAATGTTCCTGCATCTGTGTCCATGACTTTTTTCAGATGAAGTTGAAAATAATGTGTGGCTGTTTTGTTGGTCAGGTTTTCCAAAGATCAAATGACTTTGAATTCAGATGGTGTTGCATCCTCTGAAAACAGAGTCCTGGTAGAAATCTATGGTGAAAGCAAGTCACAAGCTTCACCCAATGGACAGGTATCAATGACAAACAAAAATGTCTCTGACAGAAGCAAGAAGCGTCAGAAAATGTCACGGCAGTGTGAGTTTAGTTGGGTCTATATTATGCTGTTGAAAAGGCTTTCCATCTAATGCCTTTTCACCGACCTATAAATAGCAAAGTGCCATTTCAGCAAACAACCACATCAGCAATTTTTTTCCCTGGGAAAAAAAATCGCCTGGCCATCCTAGTGAGTTTGCCCTTTTCCCCACTGTAGTGCGATCTCGGAGTTGGTATATTTAGCCCCCCACTTTGTAATATTTGAAGTGATGTGTCATTTTTCATAGGACAAGCAATTTTTTTCCCAGGGAACAAAATCGCTGATGTGGCCATTCACTGTAATGGCACTTTCCTATATATGGGTTGATGAAAAGACATTAGATGGAAAGCCTTTTCATGTATATAATATAGACCCATTTAGTTAAGTTTGTGAACTTTTAAAAAGGTTTAGTTTGTGAAGTGTAAACAAGTATTTGCAATAACACAACCAGTGTTCATTAAGTCTGTCTTTAAACCATCTGCAAGAAGAGTGAATTTAATAAAACTGGTGTTAACTGTTATTCTTGAAATGTTTGTTTTTGCTGATTAATTGCCGGTTAAAGATGCTGCAGGTTTCCACAGTAGCTCTGGTAGAAAAACATTGGATTGTTGTGAGAAAACAGGGACAGCAAATGACTTGCCTTAATGAAACATCAATCCAAAATGAAGGGAGAAATGAGTCCCTAAGATAACCTTCTCACAAGCTGTAAATGAAACTGTAGCACAGTACATAGTCTGTAGTACATTAGATAAAGCAATAACTGATAGAATGGGAGAGACCTCAAAGACTGTAGAGGACGCAAACTGTGGAACAATGCAGAAATGAAGAAAAATGTTGGTAGTTGTGTTTGTTTCTTGTTACTAGAAGAAGGGAGAAAGTGAAACTTGAGTTCCTGATTCAGAATGGAGAAAAGTGAACTGTTCAGCAGAGGGAAAGCGCCATGGTACCCATAAGTAATACTCATCAGTATTCTCGCAATACAAGATACAGCAGGATGTTCAACAGACAGACACACAGGAGTCACAACACTTAAAAAGAAAGACATGTGCCACACCGTTCCACATTCTGTAGCAGCGACCTGTCCAGGCACAAACATATATGGACGAGGACTATTTTATAGCAAAAACATTGCTGTTTGATTCATTAACTTTTATTTACAGTGACATAATTTCTTTATTTACATGGGTATAGAAGACTAATTTATAGTTCTAACAATCTGCTTTGTTGACATTATTTTGCAAAATAACTGAAAAGTTGAAAAATAAATGCACAATGGCTACTTTTCTTCATCATACTATTAATGATTGCAGCTAGTCACATGACAATAGTATGTAGAATGAAAGGGAATGTACCCCAAGGCTGTATATTTTGGATCCTATCCTTTCTTCTACTCCTTAAACCTAAATGTCCTCTCCTATGACTGAGAGGTAATCTCTTCCTGTACTCACCAAATTCTCCATTTTGGCTTACTAAATATAACAGTCATTATGGGGCAGTTTACTAAAATCATGCTTTTGGTTTCAAAATGAAACTTTTTTGGTTAGTTGCAAACAACTTCTGCTATCTTTTCATTCAGTCAGATTAAACTATAAAAAAAAACCAGCAATCCGTTAGTATTCTGCTACAAGATTACATACCTCCTTATTCATGTAGTCAGACAGGCAAAGAGAATGAAGTCATTGTTCTGCAATTAAAATAAGGTCTCCCCTTGATCATCTATGCTTTGAACATAACCTCTGTGTGTTATTAAACTTCAATTATTCTTTTTCTGATTTCTACTTTATCCTCCCAAAGGGGATGGGGGTTAAGCGTGCCCTAGAATTCAGTAGAAGTAAAGCAGCCTGGCTGTCTTGTACCTGATGCTATTCCATCACAAGATAATGCGTGCACACATACATGTATACATAAACACACACGTCACAGATGCACAGGTTTGCAATTATATTATGATTGAATGCAATCTCAAAGACCACAACCCAAAAAGAGCACATAAACATCCAAAAGGGTGACTATCCACAATGCCAAACTCCTGGACTTGATCCCCTGTAGAACCCATGTTAGTGCTCATTCCTGGGTCCTGAATGGCAGGTATTTTCGGTATTCAGAGATTTATATTAATGTGGGTTTCAGCAGTTTCAGATGTCAGTACTCTTGTCTCAGGATTGTGGTCTTTGAGGTTGTGGTGCTTGATGATGGAATGGCAAACTGGATGCACATACACTGACATCTCAGGCACAACTACAGACACGTTAGATGATCTCTAATACAAACATCAGCATGTTTTTGGGATGTGGAGGGATACAAAAAAAACTCAAGAAAGCAAGTGGACCTATGAGGGATAGCATACTGCATGCAGAAGTCAACCAAAGTGGGAAACAAACCAGAGAACCATGTACTGTGAAGCAGCAATAGTGACAGATGCACCACTGTGCTTCTATCAAATTGTTTCTATCATTTCATCAGCATTATTCACCCCCTTACACATGTGCTTACTTACCCACACGCATGCACACACACACACACACACACACACACGTAGACACATATAATTTATTATTTATTTATGTATTTGCAATTTGATTACCGGGGAAGTCTACTGGGCCAAATTGACCCATTTTCAGTGGAGGTCCGGGGAGAAAAGCTCCAAGATGCATTATACAATTTAGATACAAATGATAGTTAATATTAGATATCTTATGTAGAATAGTTACTCAAAAATGCATTCAGTATCATGTATAGTTAACAAATTCATTAAGTTTGAAGGTAGAGATCACACAATTTAATTTGAGGAAAACAGATATGGGTTAGGTGTGGAAACAGTTTACATACAAACCTTTTAAGAAAATGTAAATATGCTTTACATACACACATGCCTGCACACACACACACACACACACACACACTGACTCAATGACAATGGTAATGTCTGTGAGATATAACTTGCAGAACCAGATGTGCGTGAGGTCACATGAAAATGCAGATGCCATCCTCATTTTTATGTCTCCTTGACCAGTTGTTTGTGTTCTCTCTTTCCTTCTCTGTCCTTTGTGTTCAGTGTAATTCCATCATGTCTCCCCTTTAGTGTTTTATGTACTTGCATTAAATCCCTCTGTATCTCTCTTTTCTAATGAAAAGAGGTCTCATTTTTTAAATTCTTTTCCTTCATTATTTTTGTCAGTCACATCAACACTGAAATTGCCTTCTTTTGTACCTTTTTTAGCTCTGAGACCTTCTCCATATATGACTTCCACAATCTCATATTATTCCTACAACAGCTTTATCAGTGCCTAATAGAAAATCATAAACATCCTCCAAACTCTGATTCCAGCCCCTTCTGCACATTTACATCCCAACATCTGGTTTGTTTCTGCTGACTCCTTCTTTCTCTGCACATGATATTTTAAGTTTTAGTGTGACCAGAACTTGTACAGATTCCAAAATTGGTGTCCCCCTCAACTCAAAGTTGTGGAGCTCTTCTCCACTCCTGCAGCTGTAACAAGCTGCTTGTTAAAAATGTAATATGCAGCTTGCTGCAGTTACTACCGTACACTGACCACACACTATGTGCAACAGCCAAGCCATAAAAGCTGTACTGGTGTTCATTAATCAATGTTACCACACTCAAGCCCCACCAGCACCTGCTAAACATGCCCAGGCAGACTGCACCCAGGGCAGCCATCTCCTTCACCCCATACTAATTACTACCCTGAGTCTGACTGCCTTGAGTATATAACCCAGTGCTGGGTTGTCATTCCCTAGGTGCAGTACCAGGCACTTTGAAGGGGTGAAATGAATCTGTCCCCACTTATACTATGCCTCCAGTCTCTTAAGGCCCTCCCCAGAACTGTCTCTACACACATCATCTGATATTGCCCTGAGTGGAGTCACACACCAACACATTAAATAAGAATGAGCCAAAAAATGATTGCTGTGGTCCACCACATGTCTCCTGCTTACTGTATCCACTGCCTTCTACTCCCTGCTATCTAAACAGTTCACTCTTTGACGCAGTTTAACACCCACACCTACCCCCTTCATCTTTACATGCAACCAAGGACATAATTACAGGGGAGAGTGGCAACCCAGCCTTGCACAATGCATTTGCTCTACTCTTCAACAATCAGATGACAGAAACCCTTACCCTATTGAGGCCTGAAAATATAGAAAATGTAATGTGATGGGCACCATTCAGTGACTGAGCCAATTTTCATGTTTAGGTACTATCTTTTCTTCATTTTACCCAGTTACAGCCCTTAGGTGTTTGGAAACCAGTACATGTAACTGAAACTGCTTTTCTTAATGGTAATGGGACATATCCATCATCCATACTACTTCTTTGCCAGCCCTCATTTCCTGAGACAAGTGCTTTTGTCTTCATCAATCTCTGGGTTGCTGTTTTGACAGATGGAGAAACAGAGAGAGAGAGAGAGAGAGAGAGAGAGAGAGAGCAGTGCTACTTCTGCCTTCCTCTTATAGCTTGTCCCAGGAAATAATGAAGTCAGTAGCTGCCATGTTGTAGTTATAGTAAGTGTGCTTTGTTGCAACTGGTGTCCAACATGTCCTGTCTTTGTATTAGGCAAACACAAGCAGCATGACCTATGTTGTTCATTGCTCAGGAATCTCAGTGCAACTGTAGGAAAACTGCAAGAGAAAATCTTCAGATGTTTTCTATATCCACTGCATAGCACCTTACTTGCAGGTACAACTCAATTAAGCCATGTTTTTGCATTTATATTAGTTTGCTTTCATTTTTATTGTATTTCAGTTATCTTTACTTCTTCTTCTTCTTTCGGCTTTTCCTGGTTAGGGGTCCCACAGCAGATCATCTGTCCGCTCATGATTGGCAGTGGAGTTTTATCAGCTGTTTTCAGGGTTGTACTGCACAATTGGTTCAAATTACTTACATCTGAAAAACTCCAAATATTCTTGTTTGGACATAAATAAGAGGGCATAGTGCTGTTAAGTCAGGTGTTTCTGTTCTGTAGTGTACCAAGGACATTCAGAAAGACATTGCTAAGGTTTGTCAGGCCTTCCTTTCACCCTTCTGATGGAAAAGTCAGTAGAAAGTTAATAAATAGGATCACATTGTCTTTCTGGCTTCTGAGAACTGAAGTACTATCTTTCTTTCATAACATGGCATTTGTCGCCTTATAAGTAACACAGAATTCACAAACTGTGCATTTATGCAGCAAAGACGTAGGCTTACCAGTTATTAATGTCCTGTACTACAGAGTCCATTCTTACTGAAAACATGCACTCTTACATTGTATAGTATACCCAATGTATGGTGGGGTGTATATAATTGGTACTTAATACACACAACTGGATAAACCTTTTTTGGTCATACTTTGGTTTTATTATCTCATGTGATACAGGGAAATAATTGATAAGAACAGACTTCCTGAACCTTCTTGTTTAACTTTACTATCTGTGTAGTTTTCTGAGATCAAAGGGACCTGCTCAGCAACCTCAGCCTGTCTTGATCCACTGCTGGAATGCAAAGAAGTGCCGTGAAAAAGATAAAAGAAACAATAATCAACATGGCTTTCCTAATATTCAGAAGAGTGGGCAAATAAGATGGAAATACAAAGGAATTTATTCATTTACTGATTTCATTAGATGCCAAAAAAGGGAAAGCATAGGCTGATGGAATTTAACAGTATGTCTTTTTGGAAATTCTTTATTACAAAACTATACTTTAATATGTACAACTTGATTCAAAGTGGATTTCAAATCCTATTTTCACATGTGGGCAAATCCTCAAACTTCCCAAGCAATAAGCTTGACTCCTGTACCCCATTACGTAATGTAATTAATTCTGAGGTTGCTGCAAATCAGGGAAAGGGGAGTTTTGCCACCATTGACCTCATGGAACTGAATGTCTTTCCTCACTTGCAGAAGTGCCTGTCACTATACTATACATTATTTTGTTATTGTATGACATGCACTGGAGTTTCTTATGAACTCAGTTCTTTTCTGTTTGCCTTTTAAGCAGGACATTACAACAGAAACCTTAGTATTTAAATGCAAAATTATTAACTTTTGGAAGGACAGACCAGTAGTTGTCATCACTGCCCATGTTTGTCCAGGGACAAACCACAAGAATTAAACCAAACCCAGACATGTAAAAAAGTCTGTGGTGTCTGAGTGAGTCAAAGGCTTTGTGACATCCAAAGAGATCATGTGTAGTGTTATCACACTGTAACTCACTGGTAACCCTATCAAACTGCATCAGGTTAGACTGATTCAACTGGTAACCCTATCAAACTGCATCAGGTTAGACTGATTTAATCTACCTGTTCTGTCTTGTATCCCTAGCATTGTGTCCATCTTTCTGTTCCATTTTTTAGAGAGACAACTGAAAAAAAGACATCATACCAATAAACAAATAAATTGAAAAGATAAATTCCCCTGCAATCATTTTCATAACCTGAAGGAAGTGTGCTTTGTGATGCAAGCTACTGATGGTGTTATTAATACAGTGAAAAGGCACTGTAAATAAGCTCCAATGCAGGGACGTTCCAGGACCCGGTTCCTAATAGCAGCAACATTTCACTTCTTCAGTAGCAGTTGGTCACCATGTAGTGGCAATATTACTTCAGGCTGATGTCCAGGGGAATACCAAGTGGAAGTCTTCAGCCCTTTATCTAATCTTACTGAAAATAGAATTCTCTTCCTGAGCTGAAGTGCTTCAGGAGAAACAGGAACTAGATGTTCTCCATATTACTTTTTAGTATGTTTACTGCGGGGATGAAAGTGGAAGTCAGGTTACCAAGGTTTCCAGACTTCCCAGTTCAGCAGAACACAGCAGTAAGAAATGAAGGAAGTGGAAGTAAGTAGAAAATGGTGGGTGTAGGACTGTAGAAAAAGACAGGTACTTTTAAAATGGATGCAGTTTATTCACTAGACAATACAAGTAAAAATAAAAAAATCTCAGTCTCCTAATAAAAGTATAAACAGTTCATAATTTTTGCACTGCTGAATTGCTAAAAAGAATATTTGATTTACTGGTATAGATTTTGTTAACTAACTTGATCACTAAACATATGAATATATTGCTGGGAAAAGACCCATCATCTGTCAGTTCTGCGGAAGTAATGCAGAAGCCCCTAAACAAGTATTCCCTGTCTACCTTGCCCCATTTTCATCTGTCTCAGGTATACTTGAACTTCTGTTATTCTACATGTATTATCATACACTCTGTGACAGCCTCTAGCAAGTGTTTCCATGACCCTGCCACCCTGTTCATAAAATAATAGTTTCCTAAGTCTATCTTGCATTGTCCCACTGACACCTGCCACGTATATCCACTGCTTTGTTTTTGTGCTTTTTGTCCTTCTCTCTAAATACTTGCCCCTAATGCAGTATGTCCATAGCATGCCTTCCTTAGTCTTTTGCATTTCATTTTCTATAGAGCATTTCCTAATACTCCATCTTCTATATCCCCATTTTATTATTTTGGTAACTATACATAGAATTCTGTCTACCACCTTAATTTCCCTCTTGGTATTTGGCCAGCAGAGCTGGACACAAGACTGCAGATGCTTTATAAAATGGCAGAGTGAGAGTCTCAGTATATTACTCCCTGCACTATACACCTCAGCAGCTTGTAGGCCTTTGCCACTTGGTGAGTCTCAGTAAATCACCCCCTGCAATATACACCTCAGTAGCCTGTAGGGCTTTGCCACTTGCTTTTTCATACTACACTCCATGATTTAGCCAGGAGGTAATTATAACTAAAACCTGTATCCAGTGCTTTATCATAATCCTAAGCATTGCAACAATGTCAGGTGATTTAACCACTATATGTATTTACTGAATATCAGCAGAAAATAGCATGTTTGTAACCTCTGCTGATTACTGTAGTTTCCATCAAAAGTACTTCACGCTTGTATTCAGTTGTTATCAGAAACCATTATGTGAGGTGAAGTTGGACTGAAAAACAGTGGGGCATGAAAACTAGTTTCTACTGCCCCATCCACTGCTAGTTAAGAGGGATTTATAAATGCATCTGGACAGGGGATATATTAACAGAGGCCCAGTTAGGAAATTCAGACTGCTGGAACACCAGGAACTATGCTTTGAAAGGGGATGGCAGGGGCTGTATACAAGCCTGAGTCGATTAAAATGGCAATGCACATAACTCTTCAGCATTTAGGCTAGAGAAGGTTTACTTTTATAACTTTTTATGCCAAAAGTGGTACTTCCGAAGAAGTGGAGGTGGATTAATATTGTTTGGAAGATGGAAAAGCAAACGTTCACAGAGCACTTATGCTTTGCAGTTTTTCACACAGTAAGACCATACAGCTCAGTTTGGGTGAATCTGGATAGTTTCAATGGCTGAGCAAAAGTTGAGCAGTACTAATTCTTTGTGGTTCAGAACAAGCCATCCATTTGGTTAGACTTCTAAGGCACCCATGTAGCCATAATTGTAATCCAAGTTGCTTCTCATCCTTTATCCTGCTTACTGTCACCTCTCCTAGCAGGGGAATCCATTTTAAGTCATCAAAGGAGGTTTACAGGTTCCCAAAACACATCAACAAAAGGATGGAGCAAGGGTAGGGCAAAACAACTGTTTAGGGTCTAGCTGCAATACATGGGCAGATGCAGGATACAGCAGGCCTTCCTATGTTAGCGTCTCTCAGTGTTCACATATCTTTGTAGTTATATTACATTATACTTATAACATTAAATCCAAGCTTCCACCTACTCCCCTACCATTCAGGCCACAGCAGTTCCTGCTAGATAGTGATCCCACCAACTGGGACCACTGCAAAATTCTTGGTGTTATTAGTTAACAAGCTGATCTTACTCTGCAAGACAACCGTGGGGTATCCGTGGTATGTTAAGCAGAAATGATCCTACTGCCACTCATCAAAGCGTCATTGTCATGATGGACAAGTCCACAGGCTGTCCCTTTTTTCATTTTTATTTTAACATATGGTTTGAAATCTATTTTAAGATTTGACGATATGAAATTCACAACTTATAACAGACATAAAAAAAAAGACTAATAAATCATACTAGTGGTATGGACTACGGAGATATTAAACAGTATCTTCGGTGCTGGAAGTCAAACACCCTTGCAAATATCTTAGCATTTATGCTCAAAGTCTTCTCCAGCTTCATCTAGAAAGGCAGTTATGAATGATCCTTCAAAAAAAATGTAAAGAAATACACAAAATTTGTATCTATATCCATTTCTGATAGTTTTCCTATGATTATCTGAGCCTTTGAGGTCATTTTGTTCATTTTTTTAAATAATTGGGCATATTTGTTCATCAATTCTTTATTTTTAATTAATTTATTTATTTATATTTGTTTACTGGGATAGAGCACTGATCACAAATGACCAATTACAGCCCAGGTTTCATGAATAGAAACAAAAAGTTGTACATCAACATGGCATTAACATATAAAATAAATCACTATAGGCAATTGTGCATATATGTAGAGGTCAACATATATAATGCAGGAATACAGGAAATAATACATTTACATAAATATTACATATTTGCTGCAGTCAAACAAATGTTTCAAAAGCAAAATACACGTACATATTGCATAAAAAAGAAGCAAGGAAAAGAGTATGGAGAACATGAAGGAGAGAAAGTGTGAGTCTAGATTATTCAACTATATTTAGGTGAAATATTTATTTGTTTGTTTTCCAGGGTACAGCACAGATCTCCATGGACTATTTCAGACTCAGACCAGGAGTGGTGTCTGGTTAAGTTACTTGCTCAGAGTCACAGTTAGGCAATGGAGGCTGAAGGAATCAAACCTTGTACCTCTGGACCACAGGAAGCAGCTATTTAATCCTCTAAGACAACTGCCAGACAAATAGCAAAGGATCTGTAAATCTGTGAATATGTAACCTCCTATCTCCTACCCACAGGGGAGTATGTGAGGGAGTAGACTTTGTGGAGTTGTGATAGAACAGTTAGGTATTATCTAGCAGGTAGGTCAGCAGACAGTTGATAATAGGTGTGCGGATAGAGAGTGAGTGGGGCTCTATAATTAGAGACCTACTCTGCAGGAGGTGCAAAGTTATGTAACATATCCTGTATTCATAAAATTGCATTCATACTGCTTTTTTAGAAAATAACCTAAACTGAACAGATCCCATAGCACTATCAAGTCCCTTCATTGCCAAAAAGAGTTTGTTGGAATGAAATTATAGCAAGCGCTTATAAAGTAAGTGCTTGTTAACATTTCTGTTCAATTTAAAGTGCTTGTGAGGTTTAAAGCTATTTTTCAATTTTTCCTGCCTTTTCCTTATTTTTTCAGGTACCTTTGTTGTTCTGGTGCTAAAAATCTACCTTTTGAAAGAATAATATCCTTAATTTGTAAGGGTGTTAACAAAATATTATTGTTTGTTTCCTTCTGAGGCTGTGTTGTTTAAGATGGTAAGCCAAGTGGCCCCCATCACAGAACCATGCTATAGAAATTACTTTCTATATTTATTAACAAACCATTTGCAGTTTCTGTGCATTTACTGGTGGCAGTGTTCTGTTGCATATAGTTCATCCCACATTAATTTAATTGGATTTCTACTGAACCTTGAATACTTTGTTTTTTTCTTTCTCTTTTTTTTTCAACAGGTTCACTGGAAACATCCCTAAAGCATATAGACAGCAAACTCATCCAATAGACATAATGAGTCCACTCAATCCACACACCATTTATTTAGGACAAACTTTGTACCACCTCTGCCCTTGTGCTTTAAGTAAGTGTTAGGAGCATCCAGTCTTCTGTGTGTATATTAGCATGCGTAGTAACTAGTCTGAAGGCAAGTGCTTTAGTGTCCTAGTTTGTAAGTAATAATATTATCATCTGTAAACACTCCACTGGCACCCTGCTAGTCAGCTTTTATGCTCTACTTCCTAACAGACACTGGCATTTACTCATACTGCTCTTACTCAGACTATTTCTCTTATATTTTCTTCACTTCTTCTAGACTTGCTATTCCCATTATTTATATCCTCCTGTCTTCAAGGAACTCATCCTTGTTCTCTCCCCTTCCATTTTTATTTCTCCTTGCCCAAGACGGTTATTAAACTACATTCAGCTCTGAGCTAGTATTTGTGTGCAGTCAACATTGACTCAGAGCACTCGGCTGTCTCCTTAGTGTTTTTATTTTGCTATAAAAACGTCACTGCAATCAAATGGATATGCATGTAGCAGTGAAGTCTGCAGTTTGAATACCAGTCTATGGGCTATATTTTTATGTAATTTATACATATTACGGAAGCCTAAAACAAAGAACTTTATCTATTATAATAGCTCCATTTTCTTAGACCACAGCAGTCCTTTTTGAACGTTCTCCTTTAACTGTGCTCAATTCATTATTTTTTGCAGTCCATTGTCTCCCTTCCTTAAGTTTATGTATCTTCTTTTGTAACCGCCAAGTTCTTGGGCCAGTAATTTTCTACCACTGCATTTCTGTATTCTATCTTACTTTTTCTCATTGTTTTGCTGATCTGTGGGGTTGGGGTGGTCTTTGGACTTTGCATTTCAAAGTCCAAAGAAACTTCCTTACGTTGTACAGTTGTTCAAACAGTCAAGTGCAATGTTGTACTGTTATCACCATTAGTCAGGCCAAGGTGATATTGGGCTAACTCACCTACTAAAACTGTGTCCTAGAGCAACAAAGTCAAGACTTTCATCTACTAGCTTAGAGGCTTTTTAAACTGCATTGTTCCTTTTTCTTATCTTTCTCAAAAGATTTGTGGCTGTTTAAGTAAAGTCACTGATTGTTTTTTTTTTCTCCTCGCTCATAAGGAAGTTGATCTTTAAACTAAAAACTACTTCCGTACTGTAGACCAACTAACATCAGACTACTTAAAAATGACAGCAGAAGTCATAGCCTTCCCTGTGTCCGTATTAATTAATAGGTCCATAGCAGAAAGATACATCCCATCACTGTGGTAAACATCCTACATCATACCACTGCACAAACCAGCAGATCTACAGAGTTTAATAACTATACACTGATAGCCATTCGGTCTCCCCTCTCCAAAGTATTAGAGAAATGCATCCATATGTATGTCACTGACCCTCCTCAAATGCAACCTTGATGAGTAGATGGAAAACCATAAATTTGTCCCAGGGGTTCCACTTATGTCCCTCATTGACAGGGGTAACAGGTATTGACTGAGGTTACTTTTTTGGGGATAAACTCTTGGCTAGGCTTGTAAGGGCCCCAAGCCATTAGCCTACTAACCTCCTATGATACAATACCTAACCTCAAATAACCTGCTCTCAGAAACATGACTTTAAGCCCCAGAACAGCATCACTACTGCTATACTGCATTTTACCAATAAAATTTGATAACTTTCTTGTACCAGCAACTGCTCATTCAACTCTCATCAATAGTACTTTCACAATACTCCTTGTTGTAGTTTCTTAGTTACCTATCTAGAAGGCAAAAAGTCATTAAATGGCAACAAATCTACTCATTCTTTCAACCAGTTACTACAGGTGTCCCCAGGGCTCTATCTTGGGTCCTCTCCTATTTAATATATTTATAAATTACCTCTACACCTCCACTCACCGTACCAGTTTACTTCAGTATGCAGATGACTCAACATTAATATGAGCGGACTCAACAATAAATAA
This sequence comes from Protopterus annectens, assembly GCF_019279795.1. NCBI lineage: Eukaryota > Metazoa > Chordata > Ceratodontiformes > Protopteridae > Protopterus > Protopterus annectens. Next base: position 701,725,317 of record NC_056743.1, read on the forward strand.
GCTCCATGACATTACCCAAAAATCATTGTCCTCTGTAGAAACCTGGCTCAACGAATCAAACCTACTCAACCTCTAAAAACTAAGTTAATGCTTTTACCTCAAAAAGTTGGCAAAATCAAAAGCAATTTTTTTTACCATAAAGTCGGCAAATAATGCTGTCATTGAAACTGTGACTCACAGTAAACTTCTATTATGTGTTATAAAAGATGAGAATCTCAAATGTTTGTTGTTGTTTGTCTTTCAGCTTTTCCCAGTTAGGGGGCCGCCACAGCGGAACTCTGGTCCGCTAATGATTGGCAGTAGATTTTCACGGTGCCGAGTTGCCAGCTTGATGCCCAACCTTCAACAAAGGCACACCCATTCACGCATGCCTTTCAGAATGCCAGTTGACCCGCGGGCATAGTGGACATGATTAAATCTACTTACCAGAAACTAGGCTTCCTTTACAGGATCAATGGATTCCTTACAGATACTGCAAGAAAAACTCTAGCCACCACCTTCTTATTGCCAACTCTCTTATATGCCGTTCTTATCCTAACAAACTTAAACAATACTCAAAGAAAGAAACTTGCCTCATTCTACAATAAAGTAGCTAAATTTGACACCAATCCCCCTCATACAACCCACTGTTGTCATAGCTTAAAGCAATAAACTGGCTTGAACTGTACAACTTCCTAACATATTCACTACAATGTACAAACTCGTTCATCGTACAGAAGAATGACCTGAACTACATAACTTATTACTGACCTACTGTCCGGCAAGGGATCTCTGCTCTAGTGACAAATTCTTATTACTTACAAATAAGTCAAATAATGTTGCAAGTGACTCACTCTACTCCCGGTACACAGCTAAGCTCTGGAATAGTATCCCTAAGCAAATAAAACTCTCAGACAAACTCAATAGTTTTAATCCACTGCTTAAACAACATCTTAACCAATCCTGGTCCTGCACATGCTCATCACAAGGTTGAGTCTTTGTGTTCACTATGATACTCACCAATTACTTTCTTTAAACAGAATACAATAAACCTCTCACTGAAATGACAGAACAATTTTTATACATAACTGCTGTCTGTACAATCCACTAAGTTGCAAGTGGGCTTTCTCTTTAGTAACTTCCACCTCTGTAAAATCTTAGAATGTGTAAATGAACTACTGTTTATGTATAAATGTAAATAGACATGTAGCTTCTCTGTCTTTAACTGGAACTTAGTATAATGCAATGCAAGCAAATGGAGCTTTCCTCCATGAGCCTTGGGGTATTACCCAATCAGACTTTCGCAGTAAACAAAGACAAATAACTAAATAAATAAATGAATAAATAAAGTGCTTGAACTGTGGTCTGAAAACTAAGTAGTCAGAGAGGCCAACTAAGTCATGCAGAACTGGCTGCCAGTGTTTTGGGGCAAGGACTGAGAAACTATGACTAGTGGAATGTAGCTTAAAAGAAATTGTTTGTAAAGATGGGACACTTCTGTCTTGTTTTCTGAGGTTATAGGTCATAGATGCAGCAAACAGCTTTGAGGTGAGAGAGGATGGGATTGTCTTCATGAAGTACTTTGAAAAGAAGTTAGCCAAGAAAAAGTCTAGCTCTGGCTAGCACTGGCAGCTGCATAGCCCTAAAAGGAGTGAGGCAATGATGTCTTCTCTGAGGGGAGTTTGATATGAAGTGGCAGATTTTATCTGAGAGTGTATAAGTGTATGTGTGTGTGTGTGTGTGTGTGTGTGTGGGGGGGGGGGGGGTAAGAGAAGCCACCACTTACAAAATGCTTATTTTGACATTTTAGTAACTGTTTCTGAGGACTGCTTTTTTATGTATAGATGTCAATAAGACATTTTTAAAAGGGATGTGACTTCATTAAGCGTAGGTAAAACCTCAGTAGCTTAACAGGTACTACTTGCTTTCAATGTAGAGGGCTGTAGGTTCTATTCCAACACTGGGCAGTTCACTTAATTTTCCAATACTGTCACTGCAGTTCAGCGTAAGGGAGTTACTGCATTCCTGAGTGCACCAACCTTCAGATAAGACATTAAACTGAGGCCCCGTCTGACTGAGACAGTGGTAGTACAGGTGGATGTAGAAGATCCCACAGCACTTATTGTAAAGGGTGGGGGAGGTTCCCTAACCAAATTTCCCCTAGTCACTATGAACACCACTTTGGGCATCACCTGAAAGTAGTCATTTGTCAAGTGAGACTAGCCTTGTCAACAGAGGGTAAATAAATCAATTGCTTACTGTAGATTATTCTTATTTTTGCCTTACAATGGCACCAGCATTGTCAGACCTCAAAGAAGAAAATATTAAGAGTTTATTTTTGTGATAAAAAGGGGAAATATAGCATACAGAGACAAACTGTATAAGGCTGGTCCTGGGACATTTACCCTTCCCTTATACCACACTGACTTTTCTACAACCCATCAAGCCCCCTATCCAACCAATCACTCATAGAACATGACCTAAGCAAAGACCTCTTATTCCTTTTTCTTTTTCAGAAAAACAGTCCACTCTCTGGACCTCTAATTCTGGCAGTACTCTGTAAAAACTGGTCAGGGGGGACTGTAGCCTGTATCTTTCCATTGGACCACATTTCCTGTGTGAAATAATTCCCAATCCTCAGTCCCCTGGACATCTATTGACTAGTATATTTGTAGTTAAATGTAAGTAAAAAGGAATTCCAAGTAACCAATTCAAGTCTAACTTGGACAACTGAATGGGGAACAGGAAATCTATCCCTGGTTGGCACCTATATCTCCAATGGACATAGGCAGCCTGTAAATGGTTCATCTCCCAGACTCCTCCTTGTACATTTTTCATCTTCCATGTCCCTGCTTCCACTTATCAAGGGTACCAGAACTTGTCAGAGATTTGGGGTGCATAGCTAGGCTTAAAAAGGTCTTAATGGTTGTTAGCCTAGTACACACCTATGAACCTATCATAAAATTAGTGTGTATTTTCTGAAAAAAATGAGTGTTAACTGCCAGTATGATTTCCTATGTATATTTCCAAACAAACTTACTTACTACAAGCACAAGATCACGGGAGTTTCCTGGGAATGAATCACTTCATTGTTTTATCTCTAAGTTAACACTGGAGATTTTAGTCTTGCACCAAACTACTTACTTTCCTTCACTTATAGGTCAAACTATACCCCATCAGGCTACTTCTGTTGAGGAACTGTCAGGATACAGTAATATGTAATTAACAATGCATATGTCTTTAAGGGAGCATGAGCTACTGGAAGTCATATATCATGTAATCTCTTCCACAAAGTTGGACTTCAATAAAGTGTCATTTTGCCAGACCTTTGTGTGTGAGCCTCTTGTCTTTGCCTAGTTACTTGTATTCTTTTGGATATAGCTACTACACGATGTCAGAATAAAAGGATATCTTGTCACATTTTAACTCCTTTTAACACCAGAAGCTGTATTTCATCCTTTTTTTATTTAAACTGTCTGCAAGTTTCTCTTAACTCTGGTGTTCCTTAAATTGCCTTCTACACTGTCACATCCATTGTAATTTGAGGTCTAAATCAAAGAAAAGCTGAGTAAAAGTTTTATTTTCATATTTTTTGCATTTATTTCTAAAATTAATTATTTTCATGTGGTACAGTTTCAGATTAATTTGTTGCATTTATTTATTTTGTTTTCATGCTCCACTAAACCACCACTACTTTCCAGATTTGTTTTCTTTCTTATTTGTCAAATGATGACTTTGCTACAATCATCCATTAAAACTTCATGGAAGCCTCTTAAAAAACTCAGTCTTTGGATTTAGTTTTGAACTACATCTCTCTGTGAGCGAACTGCTTTTTTTATTCCACAGGTTTTTGACTTCAGGCTTTCCATGCCAGTATCCTGTAGTCCCACTCTTCCATTCTCCAGGCAGGCTTGCCAGTATGCCCACATGGACAGAAGCTCTCTTCTGGGAGTGCTCCTGCACACAGAATAATGTGAGCTCTAAGGTCAGCATCTACAGGTATCTCAAAGTGGGACAGACCAGGCTGACAACCATCATACTGCAGCCCATTGAGGGATTTTCTTGTTAAGTCAGTTTCCCAGCATATTGACATCAGCATCAGGCTGGGCAGGCAATGGACAATGTAATTGTTCTGGGCTCATACAGCTCCAACCCCCTCAGCAGAAATGTCTTCACTCTGAGTTCTGTCCTCTGTCTGACCAGCATCAGAGACACTTAATAAACTCCCACCCTCTAAGGTAGACATGACCATCCTCCCCTCCCTGCCTTGTTATCAAATGTCTGAGCCTCTTACTGAACTGAAGTAATCTAGGCCATAGTCAGGGCTTTACTCTTCACCTAAGCCAAAGTCAGGGCTTTACTCTTCTACTAAACAAGCAAGGCTCACTGTCAGTGGACTTTGATAATCCAGAACTTATACAAGATGCAGTATTCCTTCATGGGGAAGGCGGAGTGGTACAGTGGTTAAGGTATTTGCCTTTCAACTAAAGGGTGCAAGGGTTGATTCTCACTACTGGAAAGAGCTTTGCAGATTGAAGGTATATATTCAGAGGTTGGAGGGGGGGGCTTAATGGTAAGGTGTTTGCCTTACAAACACAAGGTGTTGGGTTTGAGTCCTCTCTGGGGAGGATAAGACTACCTTAAAAATGGCTGCAAAATAAGGAGGCTATGATACAACAGAAGTTGCTATCAGAGTATTTAACACTATCTCATATTATTCTGACCTTTTAGATATATGAATCTGGGGATATTACCAGTAAAGAAAACACATTTTTTGACCCTTTAAAATTTAATAATTCTTACAATGTTCTTAATTGCACGAGTGTCTCAGAAAATTATCGGTCTAGATGCCAGACCCTATTTCATATTAATGTTGTTATTATTACTAGAAATAACTACCTAGTCATTATGTTGAGAAAAATGAGGCTTATAAATTCCTCCACCCTGGTGAAGAACTTCTTCCATTGCATCATCATTTAACTCCCCAGCATATCCACTCTATTAGAAAGACCATGTTATACAAAAGTATCATTTAGTGTTAGAACAGGTACTTTTAAATATGGATTCTCTGATTGTTGTCAACATCTTAAGAAATTGTCAAGTTTAAGGACTCGCTTACAAAGGTTAAGTATAATGCTTTGGCTTTGCTGGCTAACTACTTCTGTGGTATATTTAGTTTTTTACACCTTCAGTGATGCAACCTACATAGGCAAAACATATCCATATGTTATTTTCACCTTCTGTGAACAGCAAAAGCAGATTTAATGGCAAGAAATGAAGATATGCTTAACTACAGTGCGGAGAATCTTTTAGAAATCTGTTTTCAAATTACACCATGCTATATGTTTGATAAGCTTCTTGCTGTGAGGCCTATAAAGTCAAACACACTACAGGAACTCCTACAGCTGGGAATCTTACTGGAATATGATAAAAACTGCAGAAATCTGTCAAACCGGATGATAATAGGACATGGGAAGCACATTAAAAGGAAAATATGTGAACGATCAAGAAAGAGAGGCTCTAGAGCAGGAATTAAGATAAGACTAAAATCAAATGTACACAGGCCTGCACTTCCTTCCATGCTGCTGGCAAATGTACGCTCACTAGCTAGTAAGATGGACTACTTAAAGATGGTTCTTTCCACACAAGCTAAGGTGAGAAATAGCTGCTTACTTATGTTCACTGAAACTTGGATGAACTCCAGTATAAATGATAGTGCAATATATGTAGAGGGGATGACATTATTTTGTGCTGATAGTATTCAATTTCTGTGCGGCAAATCTCATGGATGAGGTGTCTGTGTATGTGTGTATATCAACAATAGCTGGTGTACAAACTGTGAAATAATCGCCTCTCACTGTTCTGAGAACACATAGCTCATGTCAATAAAATGCGGCCCCTTCTAATTACCTAAGGAGTTCAATGGAGTGAGGTTAACAGCTGTCTACATTCCTCCTAGTGCTAATACCAACAAGGCATTAAACATTCTGTAACTGTCCCTAAATGACCAACAGAATAAAAACCCAGAGTTTGCTCATACAATCTGCATTACCCCACTGCCATAAGCATGTGAACTATGTAACAAGAGGGGAGAACACTCTGGATAAGGTGTACACAAATGTAAAGTTGGCCTGTAAAGCAGTACCTTATCTACACCTGGGCAACTCAAATCATCTGGCCATCATGCTGTTTCTTGCATGTAAACCATTGCTAAAAAGGGGTAAACCAACAACCAAACAAGTAAGGATATGGCCTGAGGGAGCAGTTTCATCACTGCAGGACTACTTCGAATGCACGGACTGGTCGGTGTTTGGAGAGGCAGCTGAGAATAACCAGCATATAGACCTGGAGGAGTACACAGAATCAGTGATGGCCTACATTTCAAAATGTGTTGATGATATAACAGTCATCAGAAGCATCACCATATGTGCAAACCAGAAACCCTGGCTGTCTGGTGAAGTATATCAGCTCATAAAGGCACAAAATGCTGCATTCAAATCAAAGGACAAGGATGCCCGAAGAGAGGTCAGAGCAAATCTATGTAGAGGTATAAAAGAGACAAAGAGAGCCTACAGACATACATTTCAGGGACACTTCTCTGACCAAAGGGATTTCAGATGTCTCTGGCAAGGCATACAAGCAATAACAAATTACAGACCTGCATCCTCCCCATGTGATGACAACACAGAATTTCTGAATAAACTAAACACATACTTCAGCAGATTCGACATGGATAACAACACTGTGGCAAGTAAGTTCTCTATCGAACAGGGTGAAGAGATGCTATGTCTCAGCACATCTGATGTTCTGAAGACCCTGAGGAGGGTAAACACAAGAAAAGCAGCTGGTCCTGATAATATTATGGGAAAGTTTCTTAGAGAATGTGCTACTCAACTGTCCACTGTACTAACTGATATTTTCACTATATCCCTGCAACCAGCCATTATACCTAAATGCTTCAAAAATACGACAATCATCTCCTTGCCCAAGAAATCTCAACCAACAAGATTAAATGATTATCGACCCATTGCTTTTACATGTACAGTAATGAAGTGTTTTCAGCAGCTAATCAAGAATCATGTCTCTTCAAATCTACATGCAACAATGGACACATTACACTTTGCTTATAGATCTAACCACTGCATGGCTGATGCTATAGCACCTCATGAATCCTTGGCCCATCTAGAGAACAAGAATTGCTACATCAGATTGCTGTTCATCAATTTTAGTTCCACCTTCAACACTGTCATCCCCCCAGAATCTGATAGCAAAGCTGATCCAGCTTTGCATCAACAGCCCCCTATGTAACTGGATACTGGACCTTCTCATAAACAGACCCAAAAGGTATGTGTGGGAAATAACAGTTCAAAGTGAGCATGGGTGTCCCACAAGATGGCGTCCATGACTGCATGGCCAAGCATGAATCCAGAAAGATCATCAAGTTCGTGGATGATACCACTGTTGTAGGTCTTGTCAGGAATGGAGAGGAAACAGCCTATAGGGAAGAAGTGGAGCATCTAATAGGCTGGTGCAACAGCAACAATCTGGCCTTAAATGTAAGCAAGACCAAAGAATTAATAGTGGACTTCAGGAGGACACAGGAGGTACTTCATCCTCTGGAGATTAAGGGGGCGGCAGTGGAAAGAGTCAAAAGAACCAAGTACTGGGGGTGCATATCTCTGATGACTTATGCTGAATGAAAGAATGATTCACATTAACCACACAGTGAAGAAGGCACAACAATGTCTGCACTTCCTACAGAAACTGAGGAAGGCAAACCTGGCACAGACTTTCACCAAAGCCTTTTATAGGGGACCATCGAAAGTATTCTCCCTAATAACATAATTTTATGGTACAGAAATTGCAAAGCATCTAATCACAAGGCTCTCCAGAGGGCAGTGAAGTTAGTGGAAAAAAATCATTGCTTCCTCATTCCCTTCCATGGATGAGCTGCATGAGACTTGCTGTGTGGGAAGAGCTAGGAAGATAATAGATGGCCTCACCGATCCTGCTCATGGCATATACTTCCACCTCTCCACAGGTAGGTGATATCACAGTTTACACTGCAAAACATCTAGAGTGAACTGGAGTTTCTTCCCTCTATCCATAGGGCTGCTAAACTCAAACGGCAAGTGTGACAGTAGATAACAGGATCAATATGCCACAAGCTGTGGTATACTGTCTATAGTAACTATTTGGCAGTTGCTTAATAACTGGAACTGTTAGCCGATCTCTTCTATTACTATTAGTGCAATAGCCAGAGTTAGTCATAACTCCATATATGTGCAATATGAACAGAGTTTATCGCACTACTAATGTAGATACATAATATTTTAAGCAAATCACAATGGGAATTCTTAGCCTGCCCTGTGCAGTACCTATTAGTATAATATTGTCTAATGTCTTACTGTCTTTTTTAATTTCTCCAAGTCTTTTGGGTTTCTAATACCATGATGGGAATGGACCCCATTCCTAAGTCAAAGTACGATTAAAGTTCATGAAATTAGTATTGTTCCACTTTTTGATGTTAGCCAAAAGTGCTCTTCGCAGTACCCACAATGTGCCCAGTAATGTCTCCTTCTGCAATTTGTACGGTGTTACACGAATTGGTAACATATCTAAATATGATTGTAAATTATTTTTTATAAGGCCAGTTGCTCCTACTACTATTGGAACTGTCTGGGTATCTTTCTTCCACATGGCTCTCATTTCTGCCTGCAGATTGAGGTATTTTATGACTTTGTGTCGCTGTGTACGCAAGACACTGTAGTCACTAGGTGTGGCAATTTCAATGATCAATGCTACTTTTATCTTCTTTTCTTGAACTACTATATCCAGTTTTCTAGCAACTATCTTTTGGACTATTGGTATTGGGTGATCCCATGTGATGTAAACTTCATCATTTTCTATGATTCTCTGTGGCTCATGTTTCCAGTGTTTTTCAGCCACTTCGATACCATAATGTTTGCACAATCTCGCCACATTATTATGCCTTTCAGTATACAGTCCCTCTGCCATTAGAGAGTTGGAACCAGCAATAAGGTGTGTGATTGTTTTCAATTTGGTTCCACAAAACCTACATATGTCTTGTTTCTCCCACATGTTCAATGAACTTAGTAAACCAGCGTGTACGTAGCCCACTATCTTGGGCTGCCAATATTAACCTTTCCTTTCTTGATGTAAATTCACCTCTTCTTGATCAACATGAGGCTCTTCCAGAAGTTTTCTATACTTTCAACTATATTTATGTTTTTTTCCACATTTCTTGCCTTCTCACCTGGTCGTTCACCTTATATTCTTTCTTTTGTTTTATAGCACATTCAGTTGCTGCCTGGTTTTTATCCACTTCTGGTTTGATTTTCATTGCTGCTTGACATCGATATGCTACTGCTAAATTAAGCAGAGATGTCATCTTAGAATTATGCTCCTCATGTTTCAAAACTTTCACCACATTTGGATCTTGTGAGGTCAGTAGATGTGTGGAGTCCCACAATTGCAGATCTATACATGTAATCAATTTCAAGGAGGCCCATCCCTCCTTCAGAATGGGTAATATATAATCTTGGTATACACTAATTTTTATAAATCATTTGGTGAGCATGAAGCATCCTTTTTGTTTTAATATGCAATCTATCCAGCACTTTTTGGGGCCAGTCAATCACTCCAAAACTATAAGTTAGGACAGGAGGAGCAAATTGATTTATAGTTTGGATCTTGGTCCTAGGTGTCAATGCTGTTTTCAGGATAAATTTAAGTGTTCTAAAGTACTCCTTACTAAGCTTTATTCGCATTTGTTCATGTTTTATTGCTGATCCTTCATCACTTCCCAAGTATTTATACAGCCCCTCTTGCTGAAGTTCTTTTATATCACATTCTTGTCCCAAACTGATGTTTTCCTGGTGCTGCAATTTTCCTTTTTTAAAGGTTGCTTTTGTACATTTATCAAGACCAAATGACATTTCAATATCATCTGAAAAAGTTTTGACAACCTGAAACTGTGCTTTCAGTTCCTCCTCTGATGAGCTGTACAATTTTAAATCATCGACAAAGAGAAGATGAGAAGTCATTAGACTTTGTTGTTTTCTAGAAGCCAAATTATAGCCATGGCCTAAGCAGTTAAGTAAACATCTTAGTGGGTTAATGGCAAGGCAGAATAGCAAGGGTGACAGAGTCACCTGGAATATCCCCCTTTGAATTTTTATCACTGGGATAATAATCTGTCCTTTATCATGGCTTAATTGCAAACTGGTCTGCCACTGTTTCATGGTTACTGTGATGTAGTCAATCAGTGTAGGGTATATCATATACATTTTTAAGCACTCCTTTATCCATGAATGTGAGATACTATCAAATGCTTTTTTGTAGTCAATTCATGCCATACTTAGGTTCTTCCCCTTCTTACAATTCTCCGCTATAACTTTGTTTAACAACAAATGGTCCTGTGCTCCATATGACTTTCTTTTATTGCCCTTTAGTTCTACTGCCATAATTGAATTTTCTTCTAAATGACTATAAACTCTGTCGGCGTCAATTCCCATGTATATTTTGTATGTCGTCAGAAGACAAGTTATTGGTTTATAATTTTTTTGGGTAGCTTGCAGGATCACTCCTAAGTAAGACCATTGTTTTTCCTGTTATTAACCAGTGCGGTGTATGTTTGGGGTGCGCATATAAATAGTTCTTACTCATGGCTAAATCCTCATGCAAAGAAGTTAATACTTTAAGCCAAATGTTAGGTATAGCATCTGGGCGTGAGGTTTTCCAGTTAGAGGCTTTTCTCAACTTTATTTCAATCTCTCTGGCTTTTATTTCATCCCATTTCATATCATGTACCTTTAAACTTCTTATTCTTCCCTTTACTTCTTTTATCCATTTAGCATCTTTATTATGTTCCACAGGATACTGAGGTGGTGGTGCTGTGGTAGCGTTGTCGCCTCATAGTAAGACGCTGTCCAGTTCGATTCTCAGGTGGAGCGTCTTCTGTGTGGAGACATGCATGCATGAATGGGCGTACCTTTGTTGAAGGTTGTGTGTCAGACCTGGCAAGTCGGCACGTAAAAATCTACTGCCAATCATTAGTGGACCGGAGTTCCGCTGTGGCGACCCCTAACTGGGAAAAGCCAAAAGACACAACAATTATGTTCCACAGGATCTTCTTAGATACTTCTCCAAAATGTATCTACTTCCTCTTTTTTTGGCAGTCTATCAGTTCCTTTTACCTTATTTCCCAATTCTCTATAAAACTTGTTTGGGTCATCAGTAAATTGTTTATTTTGTGCTTTTTCCTTATATTTATCTTTGCATATGCTAAGTCTTTCCGCCTGTTTTGAAATGTTTAGTTTGTTATCTCCAATAGTACATAACAGATCCTGGTCTGTTCTAATACTGCGCATTGCTTTTATCACATCTATCTTTCTTAATATTTTTGTTGATTTGTTCCCTCTTCTACAGTCTTCTAACAATGATACTTCTTGTCTTAACTGCTTTATAGTTTTCTCTATTCGATATTTCCATGATTGTATTCATTTTTGCCCCCTCTTTTCCCTCACTACCCTATGTTCCTGTGGTAGAACTTTATCAGTTATTAATTTAGCAGCACAGTAATGTATTCTGTTTACTTCTGTTATATCGCATGGGTCTCTATGGACAGTTCTAATTACTGTGTTTGTCTGACTTTTGGGGTTTTATTAACCTTCTGCAGTCTATTTCTCTCATTGATCTTGATATATCTGTCTTTGTCTATTAAATTAAGCAACTCTTCTCTTAACTCCTTTTCTTCCATACTGAGGGCACATCCCTTGTTTTCCATTTCCTGTGGGAATTCTATAGAAAGTTCTATAGCATCTTCCTGTGACACATTCTCTTCAGTTTCATCCTGTGTCATCTGTTGTTCTGTCATAGGGGAACTCACTGGCCTATCTGTCCTCAACATTGATTGTGTCAGAGTTTCCACTTTCCTGTTCCTTTCCTTGCTGTCTAGCTTCAAGTGAATGTTTATACTAGTTTCTTGTGGAAGGCTCCAAAATATCTTGATATGGCACCTGACCAGTTACTTCCTGTTCCACTGGGTTCCCCTTAATTTGGATATCCATTGCTCTATCCTGTTGTGGTGCTTTCTGCATTTGATTTTCTACACTGAATCCTTCTCTTTGCAGTTGTTCCATTACCTCAATTTCTATTTCTTTGACTTCTCCATTACTAATCTCTTTTTCTACTTTTACTCTTAGTTTTCTTATTTTTTGTATTGTAAAGTTTTCCATAAACGGATTCATTTGCATATATTTTTCTTCACATATCTTTGGTGCTGCTCTTTTTGTATTAGTTAGTTTTGCTTTCGTGTCTCCTGATGTTATAGTTTCATAGTTTCATAGTTTAGTACTAGGCTATCTGCCCTGGGGCATTTGTAAGCCTAGCCATAGTGATGTGGCTTTCGCCACCCCATGAAATGGTACAAAATTGTACAGAATAGATTTAAAATACTGTGCCTCTGTCTAGTAGTGACACAGTGAATGTCCCCTTATATAATAGAATTAGTTTACTGTGCCCCTGTCTAGTAGTGACACAGAGGTGACCCCTGGGGTAAACTTACGATCTCCCATCCACTCATCAAGATTTCTCTTGAAGAGAGTCAGTGAGGGGCTCTGCCTAACATGAACTGGGATTCTGTTCCAGAGCATGGGAAGCCTCTGGGTTATGAATCTATCCCTCCAGCATGTCCTATTCATACTTGTGCCGAGGTTTAAGTCTTTAGCTCGTGGTTCTGATGGATTTGGATTTTTTGAGGTGGAGCATGTCCATCAGTTCCTGATTGGACATGGCCTTGTACGTCAGGCACAGATCACCTCTGAGCAGGCGATATGCTACTGAATAGAGCTGGAGTTTCTTTAGTCTGGCAGAATAAGACATATGTTGGAGACCCTTGATCCTCTTGGTGAGGTACTTTTGTGGTCTCTCCAGCTGCTGCAAGTGCCGGGTGAGGTACATACCAAATGGGGCATTGTACTCAATCAAGGGTTTGATGAGGGAGGAGTATAGGGGTACAATGACATCCTTGGATCCGGATGTGAATCCCTTCATGATAAGGTGTGCAAGGTAGAATGTCTTTCTAACCACTTTGGCAACGTGGGTGTCAAATGAGAGGTCGCTGTCGACTTGGGTCCCTAGGTCTCTGATTTCTTTTTCCGTACTCAGTGGGTTACTGTCTATGTGATAATTTGTGGGTACTTTGTTTTTCCCAAAGGGGATGACTATACATTTTTTGGCATTTAGTTTAAGGCCATGACTCCGGCACCAGTTGTCTGTTTCTGTGAGGCCTTTTTGTAGGATGTATGTGTCAGCTGGTGTATCGACTATGGCACCTAGTTTGCAGTCATCTGCGAACTTTGTCAGCCACAACCCTCCCATGTTTGCTTTAACATCTGAGAAATAAATGCCGAACAAGAGGGGTCCCAGGACAGATCCCTGTGGGACACCACTTGTGACTGGCTTTGAGTCTGACATGGCTCCAGTGATTTTGACTTTATGGGTTCTGTTCTTTAGCCAGTTTGCAACCCATCTAGTGACATAAGGGTTTACATTTAAGCTGTTGCACTTATCTATGATGCTTGAGTGGGGTATTGTGTCGAAGGCCTTAGCCAAGTCCAGGTAGGCTGTATGGACTGCTTTGTCTGCTTTTGAGAAGTTTTTCACTGTGGTCTTTTGTGCTGGGGGTGGAGGTGGGATATTTATATCCAGGGTGATTAGTTTGTGGTCAGATCTCACTAGTGAGGGGTATACCTCCAGTGTGGAGCATTTTGTCCCCATGTTTGTGATGATCAGGTCTAGTATATTATCTCCCCTAGTTGGAGAGGTGACTAGTTGTTCCATTGCATTTGAATTTATGAATTCCAGGAACCTTTGGCCTAGGGTGTTAGGGCTAGAATAATGTACCCAATCTATGTTAGGGTAGTTGAAGTCTCCCAGTATGATGGTATTTTGTGATACATTCATATCCTCCAATATCTTCAGGAAGGCTGAGTGGGGTTCCTGAGATTAGGAGGGTGGTCTGTAACATGCTACCAGTTGTATAGCAGTTTTGCCTATGGTTAGTTGCACCTGTATGGTCTCCGATGCTTCATGTGTTGCTACTAACCTGGAGGTGTGGGTGTCCTTGATGAATATGGACACTCCCCCTCCCTTTGTGGTTTGGCCTGGGTTTTGGGGCCTAAAGCATGATAGGTATAGCCTGGTAGCACTGGGGTGCTCTCTGGAGCCTTGAACCAGGTTTCAGTTACTGCACAGACGTCGATGTTCTCCATACTGAGGAGTGCCTTGAGTGCCTGCATCTTGAGATTTAGACTTCTGGCGTTGAGCAGCATTACCCTTAGTTTTTCCATTTTGTTTTCTAAGGAGGTGGGTTTGTCTTTGAGCCTTGCCTAAAAAGGCACTATGGGGTGGCAAGAGCCTTAGCCAATATCCGAAGGCCAGTGGTGACAGATGCAAGCCGTTGGCTTGCCCAACATGTCATCCCAAGCAGACAGACATTGGATCCCCTTAGAATGACACCAGTACTTGAGCCAATTATTAAAGCTGATCATCTTGTCTTTGTATTGTGGCATTATTCTTGGTGAGGGCAAGATGCTGCTCAGGGTCCGGGTCATACCAGCCTGGGCTATATAATCAGAGAGCTCCTCTATGTCTCTTTTCATGTACTCAGGTCATTCACGCCAGCATGGACAATGACGGAGTCATATTTGTACTTGCTTTGGAGTGACCTGAGTGCGTGTGTTATGTGGCAGATCCTAGCTCCCGATAGGCAGCTCACAGTCACCCTCTCCTTGTTCAGCCTGGTAAGTGGGACATCAGTGTGTCTGACTATAGAGTGCCTATTACTAGTGTATCAGGCATGGTGTTTGGCCTTAAGGGCTGTGATTGTTTGACACACTGATTTATTGAAGTATGTGTTGCATGTGTTTTGTTTTGAGGTGGTGGATTTTTGGATGTCTGCTTTGGGACCCTCTGTTGTTTTGGTAAGTTTTTTATTAGAGCCTCCAAGTATGTCTTTGTGTTTTTATGTGTTTGGTTTGCAGTTGTGGTAGGTCTATGTGGGACTGGGTTTGTTGTGTGTGTGGTTAGCATTTCCTCCTGTCTGGTCATGCCAGCCCTGAGTTGAGAGAGTTCAGCCTCCAGTTTGGCTATATAGTTGCATCTCTCACATGTATTTGTGTTTGTTGGGAGGAGGAGAGGGTTGTCTGTGTACATGAGACAATTGTAGCATTGTCTCAAGATTCCCAGATTAACCAGCTGAACTGGAGAGGATGCCAGTAATCTACCACATGCTAGAATAGTATAAGGAGTGCTGTGCCTTTAAGGGAAGTGGATATTCACAGGGGTGGTAGGTGGATGTAGTGCTTACTTTAGTATGAGAGTGTTTACTTAGAAGAGAAGTTTTGAGAACAAGTGCTAGGCTTATAATATAGCGAGTAGTCTGATTATACTAAGAGTAAAGCTTCCTTAGGGGAAAATTTGAAGAGCAGACTTGGCAGAGCCAGAAGAAGTTTAACCTTGTTTAACCAGCGCTTTTTAAACAGGAAACTTCAAAAGAGCTAGAAATGGTCCAAAACAACCAATTACTACAGCTCTTGTGCTGAGGTCACTCCTTCAGGGACAGGTAGGCTGCTCAAGGCTCCCCACTCCCACTGGTGAGCAAAGAAACTTCCTACTATCCAAGTAAGGTAATGGACAACACAGGAACTACACCACAGCCCAAAATACAGCAAAGCCTGTAAACTGGTCTAAACTAGTCGAGGAGAGGCGTGAAAACAAGGATTATTTTTTTTGTTTTGTTTTTAATAGAAAACACACAGAAATTGCAGAAACAGTAATAAATCAGTTACACAGGCTAGCACACTTTAGTGGGCAGCCTCAACAGTTAAATTAAACAAACAAACAAACAAACTTTCGACCAATTTTTGACTAAATGTAACTTTAAGTGCAGATATTAAATAATGCAACAAACAGCTAAAAAAACAGTTTAAGCTTGTTTAAGGTAAGCTAGAGAAGGTATTTCAAGTAAAAAAACAGCAAAGATACTTAAATCAAGAAAGTAGTTGCTTTTCTGAGTTCTCTGTAGCTAGGACCACTCTGCAGGACCATGAGGAGCTTGTCTGAGTAGTATAGCCAGAAAAAAACGCCCAGAGGTGGATTTTAAACAGGGAACTTCAAAAGAGCTAGAAATGGTCCAAAACAACCAATTACTACAGCTCTTGTGCTGAGGTCACTCCTTCAGGGACAGGTAGGCTGCTCAAGGCTCCCCACTCCCACTGGTGAGCAAAGAAACTTCCTTCTATCCAAGTAAGGTAATGGACAACACAGGAACTACACCACAGCCCAGAATACAGCAAAGCCTGTAAACTGGTCTAAACTAGTCGAGGAGAGGCGGGAAAACAAGGATTTTCTTTTGGTTTTTTTTTTGTTTTTAGATAGAAAACACACAGAAAATGCAGAAACAGTAATAAATCAGTTACACAGGCTAGCACACTTTAGTGGGCAGCCTCAACAGTTAAATTAAACAAACAAACTTTCGACCAATTTTCGACTAAATGTAACTTTAAGTGCAGATATTAAATAATGCAACAAACAGCTAAAAAACAGTTTAAGCTTGTTTAAGGTAAGCTAGAGAAGGTATTTCAAGTAAAAAAACAGCAAAGATACTTAAATCAAGAAAGTAGTCGCTTTTCTGAGTTCTCTGTAGCTAGGACCACTCTGCAGGACCACGAGGAGCTTGTCTGAGTAGTATAGCCAGAAAAAAATGCCCAGAGGCCGATTTTAAACAGGGAACTTCAAAAGAGCTAGAAATGGTCCAAAACAACCAATTACTACAGCTCTTGTGCTGAGGTCACTCCTTCAGGGACAGGTAGGCTTCTCAAGGCTCCCCACTCCCACTGGTGAGCAAAGAAACTTCCTTCTATCCAAGTAAGGTAATGGACAACACAGGAACTACACCACAGCCCAGAATACAGCAAAGCCTGTAAACTGGTCTAAACTAGTCGAGGAGAGGCGGGAAAACAAGGATTATTGTTTTGTTTTTTTTTGTTTTTAGATAGAAAACACACAGAAAATGCAGAAACAGTAATAAATCAGTTACACAGGCTAGCACACTTTAGTGGGCAGCCTCAACAGTTAAATTAAGCAAACAAACAAACAAACTTTCAACCAATTTTCGACTAAATGTAACTTTAAGTGCAGAAATTAAATAATGCAACAAACAGCTAAAAAAACAATTTAAGCTTGTTTAAGGTAAGCTAGAGAAGGTATTTCAAGTAAAAAAACAGCAAAGATACTTAAATCAAGAAAGTAGTCGCTTTTCTGAGTTCTCTGTAGCTAGGACCACCCTGCAGGACCACGAGGAGCTTGTCTGAGTAGTATAGCCAGAAAAAAAATGCCCAGAGGCGGATTTTAAACAGGGAACTTCAAAAGAGCTAGAAATGGTCCAAAACAACCATTTACTACAGCTCTTGTGCTGAGGTCACTCCTTCAGGGACAGGTAGGCTGCTCAAGGCTCCCCACTCCCACTGGTGAGCAAAGAAACTTCCTTCTATCCAAGTAAGGTAATGGACAACACAGGAACTACACCACAGCCCAGAATACAGCAAAGCCTGTAAACTGGTCTAAACTAGTTGAGGAGAGGCAGGAAAACAAGGATTATTTTTTTGGGGTCTTTTGTTTTTAGATAGAAAACACACAGAAAATGCAGAAACAGTAATAAATCAGTTACACAGGCTAGCACACTTTAGTGGGCAGCCTCAACAGTTAAATTAAACAAACAAACAAACAAACTTTCGACCAATTTTCGACTAAATCTAACTTTAAGTGCAGATATTAAATAATGCAACAAACAGCTAAAAAACAGTTTAAGCTTGTTTAAGGTAAGCTAGAGAAGGTATTTCAAGTAAAAAAACAGCAAAGATACTTAAATCAAGAAAGTAGTTACTTTTCTGAGTTCTCTGTAGCTAGGACCACTCTGCAGGACCACGAGGAGCTTGTCTGAGTAGTATAGCCAGAAAAAAAAACGCCCAGAGGCGGATTTTAAACAGGGAACTTCAAAAGAGCTAGAAATGGTCCAAAACAACCAATTACTACATCTCTTGTGCTGAGGTCACTCCTTCACCTTATTCTGAGGACTCACTCCATCCTGCTGTAATGTAATCTGTTTTAGAACTTCTGCAATAAATCCTTCACTTAGCAGGCACTCCATAACTTCAGCTTCTATTTCTTTAACTTCTGCTTTACTAATCATCTTTTCTACATTGAATCTTTGTGCGTTTAGTCTTTTTGTTGTGAAATTTTCCATATCTGAATGCCTTTGCCTGTATTTTTCTTATTGTCTAATATGTGGTAAATTATGTTGTCAAGTATCCTAATTATTACTGTATGTGAATCTCTCTTACTGTCCGTCTAATTATATGTTATGTTATATCTTTACTGGGACCAAGCAATGAAATTTTATTCAGCTGGCACTGCTAGGTACAACTGATCAACAATAAAGTTTACTTTGACTTTGACTTGACTGCGGTGCATTCTATGTAGACAGAAATTACCTGTAGATTACAAGAAACAATTTAAGAGCACATGTATGCTATTAGGAAGGGTAGTTCTGATAGCAGTTTTTACAACTACACTTTAGTTCACACTAATTTTTTAACACTGTTAATAGTTATTAGATAGGAATATTAATGGCAGTTGCTGTTAGACACCACAAACGTTCCAGGGCTGAATGATAATTGGTTCATAGGCTTATAGGTAAGTACTGGGCTACTTACACTTGCAGGCTATTTTAAGCCTAGCCATTAGCAAAACAGCAGAGACCTCCAAGGCAGAAATGCACTCAACCACCACAACATAACACAACACTAATCACGAGACACATAACTCTCCTAAACAGTGTGACACTTAACCAAAGCCCCTAAGGCAAAACAGCATGCCCAACACACTAGTCATAGGTGACTCAATAGTGAGGCACAATGATTCCCACTCACTAGGTTGAATAAGGAGAAAGTTACAGTCATCTGCCTGTCAGGTGCCAGAATCCACAACATAACGCATGCACTGAGGTCCCTCAACAACAGGTACAAATATGACTCTGTCATTGTACATGTGGGTGTGAATGACCTGAGATGTACCTCCCTGGACTACATGAAAAGATACATAGAGGAGCTCTCAGATTATGTAGCCCAGTCGGGTATGACCTTAGCCCTAAGCAGCCTCCTACCATCACCCAGAATAACACCACAGTACAAGCAGAAAAGGATTGATTTCAACAATTGGCTAAGTTTCTGGTGTCATTCTAAGGGGATCCAGTATCTGCCTGGGATGACATGATTGACAGACCTAGATGCTTTGCCAGAGATTGCCTGCATCTGTCATTCCTGGGCTTATGGATACTGGCCAAGGCTCTTGCCACCCCTATAGTGGCTTTTTTAGGTGGTGTCCCAAAGACAAGTTACCACCGTAACAGCTACAAACAAATGCAATCTGAGGGTCATGCTGCTCAACACTAGATGTCTAAATCTCAAAATGCACTCGCTCAAAGCACTCCTTAAAATGGAGAACTGATGTGCTGTAACAGAGACCTGGTTCAAGGCAGCAGAAAGCAGCCCTGCAGTACCAGGCTATAAATCATTCCACACCTTTCGGCCCCAGAACTTGGACCATATTCATAAAGGATGTGCACGCCTCAAGACTGGTAGCCCAACATAACGCATCAGAGATACTTCAGGTGCAGCTAACACTGGGAAAGACAGCGATTCAGGTCATAGCCTACTATAGGTCCCCAACCATGTCCCAAGACTCACACTCCATGTTCCTAACCTCCTGGAGAATATTAGGGTCCAACCTAACACTCTCACACTGGGCAACTACAACTATCCCTCCATTAACTGGGAAAACTACTCATGTACCAATACACTTGCCCAATGTTTCCTGGAATTCATTAATTCCAATGCCCTGGACCAGCTCATTCTTAACCCCCCTAGAGGTAGCAACATCCTTGACCTAGTCATTACTAACATGGGCAACCATTGCTCTACACGAATAGTCAACTCCTCCCTGGTTAGATCTGAACACAAACTAATCACCTTGGAAATCCACATCCCTCGCAACCCCACCCCACTCCTGCAAAGGTAACCACCATGAAAAACTTCTCCACAGCTAACTTTGGGTTCCTAAAACAGAGGTGGCTAACTTCACAGCACCCATGCAAATGGAGAATAGTTGCATGACTGCCGAATCATACACCAGTGCACTGTACGAATGCGTACACAAATGCATGGCTCTCGCCATACCCAATAGAACCAAGACCCTCTCCTCCAGAAAATGGAAGCCAATCTGGTGGCCCCCTGCCATAAACAAACTTTACAACAGAAGGAGGAAACTGATGCGGAATAAGATGAAGTCCCAAGACTGGAAAACCTCCCTTATCAGCCTCAACAAAAAGTTGAGATCCCTTATGTAAAGAATCTCCACGGCAATACCCAGATTTGCTCTGAGATACTGCACAATGGTACCCCCTATACCGAGCCAACATATATTGCCAGTATACTGGCCGACAGATTCAGTGCCAACTTTACTCCCTCTCCCCTACCAAAGGATCAATCACAATACCAGTAGATTGCCAGGCACCCAGTATTACTGCTGCACAGGTTAAACCAGCACTGTCCAAGGCCAAGAATACAGCTTCTATGGAACCTGACAATATCCCTGGCTGTGTTCTACATGAACTACAGCATGAACTGGCACCTCACCTATGTGCCCTGTTCAATCACAGTCTCACCTCAGGCTTTTTCCCTACCAAATGGTGCACTACTACAGTCATCCCTCTCCACAAAGGAGTAGCGACTACAGACCCTGGGAACTATCACCCCATTAGCCTGATGAGTCTGATATGCAAAGCTATGGAATGCATCAAAATGGACCTAATAAACAAGGATATAGGGAATCTCCAAACTCTGGATCCCATACAGTTTGGTTTTGTGAAGGGTAGATCATGCTTGCTCAACCTGGCCGACTTCTTTGAGTCAGTCACCAGAGCTGTGGATGAAGTTAAGGTGGTTCATGCAGCCTACCTTGATCTGGCCAAGGCCTATGATACTATTCCCCACTCAAGAATCATAGGAAAAACTCACTAAGCTAGTCATCAACCTCTATATCACTAGCTGGGTTGCAAACTGGCTCACAGATAGAACCCACAGTGTGAAAGTAGCTGACTCCAAGTCACACTGCCGACCAGTCACGAGTGGAGTCCCACAGGGTTCAGTCCTGGTCATCTCCTGTTTGGTATCTACTTCTCTGAAGTCCAGGCCAACAAGAAGGGACACTGGCCAACAAAGTTCACAGATGATTGCAAGTTGGGAGCTATTATTAACTCCCCAAGTGATGTTGATATCCTTCAGAAAGGCCTCACTGAGAGCAACGACTGGTGTCATAACCATGGCCTTAAGCTCAATGCCAACAAATGTGTCATCATCCCCTTTGGGAAAAACCCAGTTCCCATGAATTATCACATTGATGGTAGTCCACTGAACACAGAAGGCATTATAAGAGATCTGGGAACACAGGTTGACAGCAACCTCTCTTTTGACCACCACATTAGCACTGTGGTCAGAAAGTCCTATGTGGCACATCTCATTACTAAGAGTTTTGCATCCAGGAAGAAAGAGGTAATTGTCTCCCTCTACTCTTCCCTCATTAGGCCAATCACAATCATCGAGTACAATGCCCCATTTGGCATGTACCTCACTAGACACCTGCAACAACTGGAGAGGCTGCAAAAGTACCTCCCAAAGAGGATCCTGGGCCTTAAACACTTGTCCTATATGGACAGACTCAGAAAACACCAACTATTCTCTGTCTCATATCGCCTTCTTAAGAGGCAATCTCTGCTTGACTTCCAAAGCCATGTCTAACCCGGCTCTGTTAGAAATGCTACATCTAAAGAAATCCCAATCCCTCCACACTACATGCTCCAGAGACCTCAACCTCATGACCACAATCAACAGAACAAGCTGGAGGGACAGGTTTATAACCCAGAGACTGCCCATGCTATGGAATAGACTTCCCATACATGTCAAACAGAGCACCTCACTGGCCCTTTTCACGAGAAATCTTGATGAGTGGATGGGAAATAGAAAATTCACCCCGGGGATCACTCCAGTATCTCTACTTGACAGAGGCACTAGAAACTAAAATCGGATGACATAATGCCAGGGCAATCCTATGGGCTAGGCTTGTAAAGGCTCCAAGATCATTAGCCTAGTACACACCTATGAACCTATAAACCAATGTCCCTTTTGGTGCTTCAACTAACCTATCCCACTTGGTTAGAGACTGCTCTTACTCATCCCATGTTGATAATTATATATTTCCTCCAATGAGAATAACTGGGAACATATCATAGATAATCTGAGGAAACTCCATGCATGGGATAAAGCCTCTAAGAGCTGCCTCTGTCCCTTAGTAGTATAGGAGGCAGTCCAGGAGTGAATTTTCTACTTCCTATACATAGATCCAAGTTGTGCTTCAAAATGGACATGGATGAGCTTTGTTGAGGAGTCTGTTCCAGAGAAATGGTATCCTCTGTAAGATATAGCTGTCTCTCCAAACTGTTCTGTTGATGTTGCAGAATGGCCTTAGATCCCCAAACCATGTATTTCTGATGCTGTTTGACTTGCTAAGCTGCAATAAATCCATCAGTATTGGGTCAGAGGATGCCTTGTATGCCAGACACAGGCCACCTCTTATCAGTCTGTAGGATACTGAGTATAGTGACAGAGCTTTGAGTTGGGCCATGTAGGACATATTGTTTAGGCCTTGTATCCTTTTGTTAAGGTATCTCTCTGTGGACTTTCCAATTGTTGTATGTGTCTGGATAGATACATGCCAAAGGGGGCATTCTACTTAACAACTGGCCTAATGATTGCTAAGTAAAGGTGGACAATAACATCCCTAGATCGAAACATAATACCTCGTTTATAAGCTGTACAATAAAGAATGACTTTCTTTAGACAATGGACACATGTTAGGCAAAGGTTACATCACAGTCCACATAGGTTCCCAAATCCAGAACAACTGGGTCAGCTCTTAGGAGTGCATTGTCAATGTGGTACAAACCTGAGGTACATGACTTTCTAAAGGATAAAATAAAGCATTTTTGGCATTTAGTTTCAGTCCATTTTTTTGTACCAGTTATTTATTTAAAACAAATCTTCCTGTAAGATGACTAAGTCATTTGAGGATTCAGTGACTACTCCTAGCTAGTAGTCATCTGCAAACTTTGTCAGTCAGAGCCCCTTGGTATTGACTTTTACTTCAGGAAAGTAGATGCCAAACAGGAGAGGTAATATAATATAATATAATATAATATAATATAATATAATATAATATAATATAATATAATATAATATAATATAATACATCATGTAAGCCTGAAGCCTTTGTTCAGGCTGAGAAAATTAAAGCAGGAAGACTGATGGTTGATTGATATACCTGTGAAGTACGGCTCCTCGGAGACCACACTCATTTGTCTGAAGATTACATTAGTATGCACAAAAGTGCTAACCTTTGTGACTTGTGGTTAATATTTATATATGTTTTCATAAATATATTAAAATGAATCTATTATTGTGTTTTTCAATATTAAATGTCACACAATATTTCCATTAAACATGAATACATTTACTGAAGTTATTTACTTTCTTTGTATTACAGACATAATAAGCAGAAAAGTTCATCACATTACATCGATTCTGAGAAAAAAAATAATCAATGCATGTCATTTAGTGAAATGTTATATCTTGGGTTTAATGTAATAGTTTTTATGTATTTGTTTCATTTGGCTTATTCACTCTTCATGTGTACTTGCACAGTCCAAGCACTATCCCAGCCACTTTAGTGAAATTCAGCCTAAGTGTATCTTGTCTTAGTGACAGGCAGTAAAAAAAATAAGCAACATTACTTTGGGGACTAATAGCTCATTGTTCAGTCAAAAAAAAACATTTTTGAAGTTAAAAATCTGCACTGCACACTTAAGTTACCTTTGCTGGATGGCAGAAGGAGACAATAAGCCTATCTATTCTGCCCTTTAAGTGCACTGAATCTACCTCCTTCTCTTCATCCTACCCTCCCCTTCCCTTTTCTCCACCTGCCTCATTTCCTCATGAATGCCTCCATCACCCATTCCAGTAGTCTATTCCATCAGTCTTGAACTCCCTGTCTCGCTGTCTACCTGTCTCTCTACCAAATAAGTACTACTGGAAATCTAGAAAGTAGTTAGCTCTTACCATCTGCTGCCTGCACCCTTTTCATCTTCCCCCATCCTTCCTGCACAGGATGACCCCATCACAGCTACCTAATATGATTTTCTACACCAACAGTATATTCCCTCTGTCTTTTCTGGTTACAAGTGAGAAGAGCTCTAGCTCCTGTAGTTTCAGGTCATATTCCTTCCCTTACATCCAACAGATCCTTCTGGTGTTTTTCTGTAGACTGCTTCCCACAGTCTTATGTCTCTTTCCTTGTAAGGCCTCGAAATGCATGCAGTACTTAGGCTGTGCTCTGGGAATGGTCCTGCAGAGTGGAACTCTCATGTCTTTGCTTCTGGAATTTAGCACTTGGATGATAAAAGCATTTTCTTTGCTGCTGACACTGCCATCTCACTCTGCTTCGGGTGGTCCCGACCAGGTGTAATCATCACCCAGAGATCTTTTTCTTGTCCTTTTGATGTCAATTTCACTTCCCCCAAGATGACAACTCACGTCGATATTTTTGAGACCTAAGGTCACATTTATTGGCACTGAACCTCAATTGCTACATGTCTTCCTACTTATTTAGCTACCAAATACTTACCTAGACTCTTCCTTACAATCCTGTCATCAGTGAAGAAGCTGATCCTGTTCTCTGTTCTCTCAGATATGTCTGAGGCAAACATTGAACAGTACCAGAACAAGGAAAGATACCTGGATTATTCTACTTGTCATTTTCTTAATTCCTACCATGATCTGACTACATACCACTGTATCTTACCATTCAACCGACTATCTATTTTCTCAGACTTGGTCCTTCTCACAGTCAACTTTTCCATTAACCTCCTCTAAGGGACGTAGTCAAAGGTCATGATGAAGTCTAGGCTGACAAAGTCTACAGGTATTCTGCTATCAAGTTCATCTCTGACCCTGTCAAAAATTGAATCAGATTTGAATGACAACTCCTTCCAGCCAAGAAACCATGTTGGGATTTTCTTTGGTATCATCAGTAAGTACTAATCAAACCTAGAACTCTTCACCAAATTAAATCAGTTAAGAAATATATGCTCATTACTTTGCATTGCAGGGAGAGGGGAATGATTTAGAAGCACATAAGGTTCATCTGCTTCTGTCATCTTGGATGCTCTTACATTCACTGCTGCAGTATTCATAACATTTGGGATTCCCTGCTCTGGAAGCCCGTCGCCCGGCCAATATACCAAACACTTCCTGTTGCATTTAAAGGTATGCCTGAATGTCACTCAAATGCTTCTTTCATACCATAGGGTATAAAGGTGACATTCAGGCTTACCATAAACATAACTTCCTTGCCACCAGTCCAAATTTATTCTTTGACTGTCGGTCTGTTTTCCTGCATCTGTTTTGCTAGTTGAATGCATTTTCATTCTCCAGTGATAACCTTTTTTTACACCTTTTATGGCAAGAGCCTCCCTTTTTCAGACAAGGCTCATTCTACTAGAGAGGTGGCTTCTTCTGGTGCTTTTTTCATGGGTTTAGATACTAATTCTATTCTTGAAGCAGCTACCTGGTCTTCTGTGCACACCTTTACTAAACACTACAAGTTGCATGGTATCTCTAGACCTACGACTGATTTTGTGACTGCCATTCTCCATGCCTTCTTAGGAGACTCTTCTTCTTCTCCTCCCCCCACCCCAGTTTCCTCTTGAGCTTTTGCACTCTCCCATTCATAAAGAATGCTGCAGCAGTGAATGTAAGAACATAGTACAGGTGTATAAAATCTTATCATAACAGCAGATTTCCTTGCCTTCACTGCTGCAGTATTCGCTCCCTCCCTCCTTGCCCTTAGTCCTTTCCTTCCTGGATGTACAGGTTACCTCTTGGGTTCCCTTGGACTCGTCTTCCTACTGGGGCAATCAGTTTTGTTTATGGTAAGCCTGAATATCACCCTTATGCCCTACGGTACACAAGGAGCATTTGAGTGACATTCAGGCATACATTTAAATGCAACAGGAAGTCTTTGGTATATTAGCCGGATGAGAGGCTCCCACTACAGGGAATCCTGAATGTTACGAATACTGCAGCAAAAAGACAAGGACATCTAACATTATGGTAATATTTTACACAACTGTACTTTCTTTCAGAACTCATCTTCTGTAGTCTGTTGAAATTTGCCATAAAGGCATTTACTAGGGTTATCCTTTGTATGAATGAGTATAAAGTGGGCAAATTGAAATCTGTTAATTTCTGTTTTGCAGTATGAAGCTCCATGATCACTGCTAACTATAAGAAATCACTGCCTGTGGGATTTCTGTTTGTATCCCAGTACTGATTTGGTTTTAGGGCTTTTTTCCCCATGAGTATGTAAACATGCAGTTAGTGTATTTTAATAGGTGAAGGGTGAAGTCCCCACATGCAAGTAGCAGGGGCCTTGTCCTCTGCAAAAAATATATATTTTTCATTTCATCTAGCTGAAACTACAAATGATTTTATTCATCTAGTTTAAGCTTCACCAAGTTTTCTGTTGATGAAAAATAGGGACTCATCTGTGAAACAAGGTAATTAGTCCCTTGTCAGATCCCATTCTTCAATAACTATATAAAAAGCTCATAATATGAGTTGGTGGGCTTATACCTACACCACATGGGAAAGATCCATACAGTATACATGAGCAATTAGGAGTTATCAGTCAACTAGCATTCCTTTTGGAATTCTGGAAGAAACAAATAACTGGAGAAACCTATATTAATATCAGGGCAAGATGCTTTTGCTATTTCACAGTCTGTGAAATGGAATAGTGTGAGAATTTTGGGAAACAAAGGAGAACATAAAAGATCTGGTATCTGTAGTACAGAATGGGTGGATGCAGTGTAGTGTAAACAGAAGCTAGTAAACTGCTTCTATATGTTGTATGTATGTACAGCCTGCCATTGCTCTTCTAATGTTACTGCATGGTGTATCGCATTTAGGAATCAGTCTATACAATCATGCATTGCAGTTTCTGAACAGTAGTCACTTGAGAGTAAGATGCTAAAGCATTAACATCAATTATGCTG